>NC_067249.2:16110606-16413636 GCF_019359855.2 Lolium perenne
TTTAACATTTGAATCATAATCATAAAGCAATTATTAACTTATTGAACAGAGACATTACATACAAACATGAATTGGAAGACTAACTAACTGAAGCAACTCAAGGTTACAAGATTCAACACGTGATAGGGAATAACGAAGATCATGATCACCGTTTTGGTCTATCAGTTATGTAAATAACAAATAAAATTGAAAACATAGTTAGCTTATTAACTTACAATTTGTATGTATACTAAGTGTGAAAATGCTAACATAGATGGATGCAGGGCCGGTTCTGGCCCTAGGCGACCATGGGCAACACCCATGGGCCACCGCCTGGGAGGGGCCCGTCAGCGCATCTCTCCTCTGTACCTTCCCGCTGGAAAAAAGAATTTGGAAAAGGGCCAAAGGCCCAGCGCGACGTATTCATGGAAAGAAACGAGGCTATGGAGAGAAACAAACACAGTTAAGCAACGAGGGCAACATATTGATGCTCTTATTAGAAAATTTTGGTGGGGCAGTAAAGAGGGAGAACGTAAGACCGCATGGGTCTCGTGGGAGGAGATGACGAAACCTAAATACATGGGAGGACTAGGTTTTCGGGGTACTGAACTTTTTAACCTCGCCCTTCTAGCCCGCCAAGCTTGGCGGATTCTCCAAGATTCTACAACATTGAGCGCTCGGATTATCAAAGCAGTTTATCATCCAAATGTTGATTTTCTGGACGCTGAATTGGGTAATCACCCTTCACAGATATGGCGTGCATTGATAGAAGGGAGGGAGGTTCTTACACAGGGTCTCATTCGCCGCATTGGTGATGGAACATCTACTCGTATTTGGACTCAAAACTGGCTACCACGTGATCAATCAGTGAGACCAATTGCTTGCCTAGCGGCTGATCCTCCAATGCTGGTAAGTGAGCTGATCGACTCTACATCTGCGTCCTGGGATATGGAGAAGTTAAACAAATTCTTTGTACGGGTGGATATAGAGACAATTAAGAGTATTCCGTTATGTACTCGGACTGTTGGAGACTTTTGGGATTGGAATTTTGAGAAGCGAGGCTTCTTCACAGTAAGATCTGCATATCGCATGCTTGTGGATACTAAAGTGAGAAGGGAAGCTTGGCTAGATGGACGTTCAACCAGCTCGGACAGCTCTCGAGATACAAAGTGTTGGACGAAAATGTGGAAGGTAGATGTCCCCTAAAAAATAAAATTCTTTCTATGGCAGTTAGCCAAGCAATCTTTACCTACAGCAGATTTGTTGCATCATCGTAATATGTCAACTACACATGCCTGTACTTTGTGTGCAGTCGCTGACTCATGGCGCCATTCGCTGATGGAATGTGCGATGGCTAGAAGTGTGTGGGCTCTAGGAGATGAGGAGGTGGCCGAGCATATGTTTGCAACTATGGAACCTTCTGCAAAAAGCTGGATATTCACCATGATGGAGTCCCTACAGCGGCATGATTTTGTTAAAGTTCTAGTCATCCTTTGGGCGATCTGGACGGCGAGGCGAAAAGCCATTCATGAGGGGATTTTTCAGAGCCCATTATCCACAAAAAAAAAGTTAAGCAA
The DNA here is from genome assembly GCF_019359855.2 of Lolium perenne. Classification (NCBI taxonomy): domain Eukaryota; kingdom Viridiplantae; phylum Streptophyta; class Magnoliopsida; order Poales; family Poaceae; genus Lolium; species Lolium perenne. Next base: position 16,112,163 of record NC_067249.2, read on the forward strand.
CGAGAAAGCGCTGAGAACGGCCGAATGTGACGGAAAGAAACAAGGCCAGCGATCGACTCGGTCCAAGACTCGAGCGCCTCCGCCTCGCACCCTCACCCAGTCGCTTGGACTCCTAGGCTCCCAGATCGCCCGTGTTCCTGACTTATTTGGTTACGGATCAGAAATTTTGTGGTCCCGACTTACTACCATCCTGTGTAAATATTGTAAGAGATGTACTCCCTCCATTTCATGAAAATTATCTTAAGTTTGTCAAAATTTGGATGTATCTAGATGTATTTAGTGTCTCGGTACATTAGAATCTAGGCAAATTCAGACAACTTTCGTGGGACAGAAAGAGTATTTAATTTCTTCATAATATTAGGTATCACAATGCTGAAAAGAAACATAAATCGGGTGCTACAAAAAAGGATGAAAAGAAATGAGCGAATCAACTTATTGCATCACAAAGAAGTGCTTTAAATACATGTTTTTCAGCAACAAGTAGTGTTGATGTCCATTTTTTCAAAGGCAGATTATGATCCCGAACAAGATGATGATACAAGTTGATGATTTGCAGCCTTCGCTGGATGTCTGGATGTGCTCCAAATGGCCTCCATGGCCTTGGTCCCAAGCATGGGAAAACAATCAAGATTTATTCCCAACAGCATGTATAAAAAAATGTTCGACCCACCATGAGCTTCTGGTCCGAGAAATAGAGCAGAGAGGTCAAATCACCTGGTTGGTCGCTACGCCATAGAAATTCTCTTCCAATCGCACAGCGATTCTTTGAAGTTCGTCCAATCCCTCTGGCAGATGCATCCTCAGAGTCTCCACTCTAAATGTATAACGCAACTTGTGAATCGGTGGCAAAATTGACCGGAAAATTCATTACATGCGGGGAAACCACAAAATGGCGGAGGAAGGATGGAATCAGTATGATTAGAGGGAGGGGAGAGCAAAGAAAATCAAATCGATTAGTCCCTACATCTTATTGACGACCCTGCTGCGATCCTCGGGCTGCAGCAGCCAGTCGCCTCCGGAGCGGGCGTTCGGATCAACTCCGCCGCCGACGGCAGCGGGGTCAGGCCCCTGCGTGAGCCGCCAGTTGGCGTCCATGCGGATTGGCGATGGTTAGTCTCGCGGCCGCGGGGACGGAGGTAGACGAGGAGAGACGCTCTCAGAAGAGAGGAGTGGCAGAAAAACTCTCTGGTTTGTTGGGCGAGCCAATGCTGCCAAACCATTGGCAACTCTTGCACGTCTATATCTTTTGGCTCTTAGGCCATGTGCAATGCTTGAAAAGACTTAATATCCACGTAATTTGATATAGCAACAAAATATGATGTACAATGGATAATTTTTTAGTCTTATCATTAGTAACCAGATATCCTAAATTTGTGATGAAGAAATTGTACTAAGAGATAATCTCTTAATTAAGAGAAAACAAATCCTTTTTTTTTACATTCTCTCTCATCTAACTCAACATTTATCTCCTGGCAGTGCTAAGATATCACCGTTATACATGTCTTACTGGTATAAAGTAAAACTCAACTAAAATGCATTTAAATGCAGTCTATCTTCAGGATGCAATCTATCGTCTCACCGTGTAGTCAAAACCGTCCGATTCTCACCGTCTATCCACATCGACTCTCCATATTACCTGATTTTTTTGAAGAAAATAATATCACCTAAATCGTGAGTGGTGGCCACAAGGGCGGACCTAGCATCCCACTTGCCTGGGCAGCGGGCGGCTGGCCGGAATTGCCCGGGCGGCGGGCAGCCGCTTGGGCTTCCGGCCTAACAGGCTTGTTTTTGTTCCTATTTCTTATGTATTTGATACAAAATTAGCACACTAAACTTATTTTGTCTAGGTTTCAAACTTTTCCTAGGTCCGCTTATGGTGGCCACATCCGGTCCTTAGCTCTCTTGATATAAAAATAGGTCTTCATCAAAGAGCACGTGAAGCGAAAATGTATTAGAATATAGACTTTGTTTTTGGGATCATCACAATGATACAAATCACAAGTGGGTGGGCTGATCGTCGACTCTCAAGCTTTGCCATTCACATTTAGCATCTACCATCTTCTTAGTTGATTCTATGCATATAATTGTAATTTTCGGCTTGAGATTAACTAAAAGGCAAACACATGAATTGTACTACTCTATACAAAATATTTTGTTTACACAATTCACATTCCATCATTAATATTAAATTATGCCCAAATGGATTATTTGTTCATTTCATGCCACTTACAACTATTGTATGTATAGCATTTTACTTCCTATAAATACCCATTGCAACGGGCAGGGTAATCCTCTAGATATAGGAAAATACAGAGCTCACAAAAGGTACATAGTAAACATGAATTTAAACTTTCCCACCAAGCACCCAAAGAAACAAATCCACTGTTCTTACATTGTACAGGTTCTCTCACAACATCTTGAATGCAGAAGTTCGAAATGAAGTCCCCCACACTTCTGCTTCAGATGGCTGAGATAGCTCTCACTTTCACCATCCATATCAGTTGCATGGGGAGTCCGAATTAGGGCATCTTGAACTTCTTTTTAAAAGCTAATCTTATGCACTTCTCAATGGATCCAGCCCCTTCTCAACATTAAATCCAAGCAATACGCAATTGCCAAAACAATCCGACCATGTTCCTAAAACCAAATCAAAGGGTGTCGCACCACTTCCGCTTGGTCATGTGTTCCCTCTGCCCTGAGAGGTGAGATAACATGCTACTACTTCCTATCTGCAGTTGAACATTCATCGTACCCTGCATCAGCCCAGTGCTTCCCTGTTGTAATGCGCCACCCATTGAACCAGACTGCCAGGAACTGAAATTGCTTCCTTGAGCAGCCTCCACAGCATAGCCTGCCTGCCGCTCTACGTTTGAACCATTTTGCTGTGCAGGGACACAGAAGTTTGTTGTTGGATGCACAGGTACATGCCGGAGAACAGCTGCACTAGAGGATTGTAATCTGGTGCTCATGCTTGACAAACTTGCTTGAGGATTGGTATGACTATCATGCTGCGACAGACTTTGGGAAGGATGTTGTTGATGTGAAATGTTGAAATTAGAAGCTTGTCCTGCAGGTGGCTGGAACCGTTGCGGTGCTTGTGGTTGCACTGGCTTCCTTCTTCGTGAAGTCAAGATACGGATGATCTGTTCCTCGTATTGCGGAACTTTGTGCCTAATAGAAGGCTGGATAGCACTCTTACTAATTTGCAGAACTTGTAATATACGGTCCAACATTATTTTAAATCTCTTCAATAATTCATACTGCTCAGATGGCTCTTGAGGTGGTATGAGGCTGTCAATCTGCTGTAGCTTCACAGAGACCTTATTGAACAATTCATTGAGTTCTACAAAGTATTGGCCCTTCAACCTCTTAATCTGTTGACACCAAAGACCACATACACATAAATTTGGTACATAATCTTAGAGATGAGAACAGAACAATTAATAGACCACGGTTTGTCATCAAGTCAGAAAATATGGCAGTAGCATTTCAAATACATATTCGAAGCATAAAAATTTAAAACAAAGTAAACACCTACGATGGCCAGTAAATAAAACCGCTTTAATGAGGACTGCTAACTGTACTGTGGCTTTACTACATCTAGATACTAACATACTATATGTTCCATAGCCTGCATTCATACATAACTCCCGATACATTTGATATATACCTTATAAGAGGACTGTGAGAATGTGGTACATTTACACAGAAGAAGGAGTTTGTTCGGACACAAACCAAAACAAGAAGAGATGGGCGATATGAAGTGCAAAAGTAAAAGGACCCAACATCCAACATGGTGTGTTGTTTCATCTTCGAACAATCTAGATCAGGGCAATTTAAACCTCTTTCTTCTAGTGCCACTGTCCATGAATTTTAGAAAGTTCCAACAAAGGGAGTGTCAAAAATGATGATATAAACATTATGTATTACCATTTGATATATCTCCTCCTGCCAATTACCTCCACCTGCATGGCCTGTTTGAGCAGTAGAGTCCGCATATGCTGCATAAAACCAAGGTTCATACTTTACCATGATACAATTAATAAGCCAACAAATAACATGATGCCAGAGAGGGTGGACGTTGATTCAATACAATAAAACACATAATCTCAGCACTTGATGAAGCAAAAGAAATGCCATACAAGCGAAGAAGATAAAATGTGCAACACTCAGTTTACTGGATACAGTACCTTGAACCGGGTTGTTTTGGTTTGAAATCACTTGCGCATTTACAGGAGCCATAGAGAGCAATTCCCGAGAAATCTTCCGAAGATAGTCAGACTAAGTAATACAAAAGAAAAAAAAAAGTTTATACCAAATTACTGATAGAGTAATAGTGGTTTGCAACCAACAGTTCTGGTCTGATTAGCAGTTTAGCACAGTTGAGAAAGTGCTTGATCTTTTAACATTTGAATCATAATCATACAAAAAGGTCATTTAAGCAGCAAAACACATGTCTCAAATAAGTAATATGAACAGAAGATCCAAATCAAGATAGTAACAGAATCACAATAGTCATCAAGCAATATGATAAAACTGCTCCAATACAAAAAGGAGGTGATTTCCCACAAATAAACAAGTCGACCAGAAATTCCAATTGGAAATAGTGATATGGTACACTGCAGCCAAGTAAATCCATTTGAATTTTATTCACCGAACTGGATTAGATGCAATTAAGATGAAGCTCGTTCAAACAGAGGGAAGGAGGGAGTAAGGTCTTAGTTGATTTTTGGTCTGAGATAAATGATTGAATACCATTTCGCATCCCATGGGCTTGGGTATTGCTGTCTTTTTAACAGAAGATAGTTCGACTTCATATATAACAATTTCAGATGCATGGACACATGGCATACAAACATGAATTGGAAGAGTAACTGACTGAAGCAACTTGAAGTGCAACAATACAAGATAGACCAAGCATGAGAAACAATGGGATATTGTCCCAAGAGCATGTAAAGAAAGTGTTGGTAGCTGGAGAGCCAAAACAGTCATCCAAAGTCCCACAATATGAAGGAACCTGCTAAAGGTACTTAAAATGACTAAAAATCTGCTACAGCATTTGGAGACAGTTCTGCTCTATTAATACCCCACATCAAGCCTGCTCTGAGAAAGAGGGTAAGTTAAATTACATGGTTGGTCGCTGCGGTATAGATATTCTCTTCGAATTGCACAGCAATTTCTTGAAATTCGTTCAGCCTCTCTGGCACTGACACTGGCAGACACTTCTGCAGAGTTTCCATCCTACACATATAACACAAAATGTGGATAAATTAGGGATGAATTGCTTTCAACAAGTGTGCAACAAAATCTGTGGCATCTGAGTAAGCTGGAACGGGTAGGAAGAGCAGCCAACTAAGGTAGATCTCCAATTCTCACTCACATACTCCCTCCATTCCTATAAGCAAGGCACAGTTTTCGTTATGCTAAGACAAAGAAAGTGCTACGAGGGTTAATCTAGTCCCGACTTGCGATAATGTGAGGCATATCCCTTGGGTAACAGGGTAATTGTACGATAGATCAGAACAAACTGCATCCTGGCACGGTGCTAGTAGCATGGTTTCCCCTAGGAGATCAAACGGTGTGATATTATGCGTTATACTGAATTTGCAGCTTGTGTTCAAATTATTCATCAGATATAATTTGTCACACCGGCCATGGAATACGGAGCATGACTGAAGAAGGCCTAAGCGTGCAGGGACGGCGTGAAGCTCGTGGGCCAGTCAAGTAGTACTTAGCTGTCTATTTAGAGCTGCCATTGAGCTGTCAAGTGGTGAAGTGGATCGTCCAATTGAACAGTAAAACTGACCGTTGCTTCTTCTTCCTCCTCTCCAAGTCTCATCTACCTACCACAGATCCCCAATTCCTCGTTGCATCTTGTTACTACATCTGATCTATGGAAGATAGGACCATAGCATAATTCTAGTTAAGGTTGGATATGAATCAGGTGCGTTACAAGATGATCCCAGCGGGAAATTAATTTTGTCCTATGGATGGATCAGAGCAGTATCAGATGTACCGGTGACGAACTTGACCCGAAAACAAAGCAAAATCAGTTAAGAGACCATACATCTTGTGGACGGCCCTGCTGCGCTCCTCAGGCTGGAGCTGGGCGCGCCAATCGCCTCCGGCAGCGGGGTCGGACCCTTGCATGGGCCGCCACTCGGCGTACATGCTGCGGATTGCCGGATTGGCGATGGTTAGGTCTCGGGGGATGTGGAGGTGGAGCATATATGAACGACACGACGGCGAGGACAAGGAGACGCCCAGAGGCGTGCCTAGGGCGCGTTTGGTAGCCCGCATGAGTTTGATGAACCACTGCGTACTGGGAAGAATCCCTGCGCGTCACACACCGTTCATGGACAAAAAAACCACGTTGTTTGGTGGCATGTGTTCGTTTGGTAGATCGATTTTCGGCCTACTGGCAACCCAGAACGGTGCCTCTGTTGTTTGGTTGCAACCCATAATCTGCTTCTGCTTACCTTTTCCCTTCAGTGGTGAGGGTACCAGCGATCAACAGCACAAGCAAGAACACAATCACAGTTCAGGCAAACTTAGCACTGATCATAGTTTAAACATGTCATAGTTCACGACACAGGACGATCATAGTTCACGACATAGCAGAGGCGATCATAGTTCAACACACGACATCAACAACTAGACACACAGACATGGTAGCAGTGACACAGAACCAGGTAAGCTTTAGACATGACTTTCGAAGATGACGTACCTGGTGGTATCGCCATGGTAACGACAACTGGTCATCACCTCAGTGTAGGTGTGGTCGAAGATGACCACATTGTACTCGAAGGAGGACACCTTCTTGAAGATGAGGAACTGGCCTAACTGCAGCAGATGAGCGACGGGGAAGCCCGCCCACCCCTGGTCGATTTATGCGTCATCACCTTCTCTCGCCGTAGTCATCCTCCAGTTGCAGCCAGTGTTGGTGGTGAGGATGATGTTCGAAGGGATTTGTCCGAACCACCTGACGAAATCTTAATGGATTCGGAGCCGGCTGAAGGTGGGCCTGAAGACAATGCGCAGGAACTGGTCCGGCCTTACGTCCGGCTAGAAGTGGCCGACGTTAGCTGCCCTTCGCTTCTTCGACGGTCCCTCCTCAGGGGTCTCAGGTGACCCAAGCTCGAGTTTCTCAGTCTGCCACAAGAACATATGCCATTAGAAGTGTGCGTGCTCACAAGTATATAGATAAAAACGAACATTGAAAACATGTGATGCCTCATACATTGGATCACACAACAGCTCAAGGGATTGCCCTCAAACTAAGTCTAGTGTGCAATAATCACACAAACACGACCAAGTTTGAGGGCAGCACCTTGCCTTCCAGTGTGCCATTGTTCAATCATTGGCCAATGCACTATATAAATAAAATGAGGTCTCATATATTGGATCACACGGCAGGCAAAGGGACTGTCCGCAAACTAAGTCTAGTGTGCAAGAAATATATCACACATGACTAAGTTTAAGGGCAGCACCCTGCCTTTCGTTGTGCCATAGTTAAATCATTGGCCATTGCAGAACCGAAGAAGTACAAACATGGAAAGCAAGGTAGCAAGATTGGGAACCGAAAGTGGGAGACATGGTTTATTTAAAGGTTAGCCCAATGAAAGGACTTAAGAGGTTCGGAGTGAAAGGAAAGTTAAGTCCTCGATATATAGGACCATTTAAGATACTCAGTCAGAATCGAGGAACAACTTTTGAGTTGGAGTTACCAGCACAACTAAATCAAGTTCACAATGTGTTTCATGTTTCACAACTCAGAAAGTGTTTGAAGGCACCGGATGATCCTATCACATATGAGGAAATAGAATTGCAATCTGATTTAACTTATGTGGAAAGACCTGAAAAGATCTTAGAAGTACAATGGAAGAAGTTAAGAAACAGAGCAATCAAATATTGCAAAGTTCAATGGCAACATCATCCTGAGCGAGAAGCAACTTGGGAGACGGAAGAAGAATTAAGGAAGTCCTACCCCGAGATGTTCAGGTACCAATCTTAACTTTGGGACGAAGTTTCTGTTAAGGGGGAGAGGCTGTAATAACCCAGAACATAGGAACAACGAAGGGTAGATTTAGAAAAGGGTTGTGCATTTCATCGCAAAACGGGGGAAATTTTCGCGCCTTGTTGCAACTAAACCTAAGAGGGATCGAGGTTCTCTCTCATTTTGCAATTAGGGTTAGGCAATGTGAGTTAGGGAAATTTCGACATGATCTCTTTTGTATCTTGTTACTTTGGGGAATGATTGCATTTGATAAGTGTTAAACATTTAAATATAAACATCACACAATATAAACAATGAATTTAAAATTCAAACACAAGATATAAATTCAAATCATTTTGAAGTTCAAAGTGAATATCAAATACAATATTTAATCAAGAATATACACCTTACATAATACAAAAGTTCATAAACCAAAAACTTGAGCTTTATTGATATACAACACAATTACAAAGTCTTTACAATATTCTTGATACAAGAATTGAGACATAATGATCAGAATTAAAAGAAAAGGAAAATTACAAGTTATTCTAAACTAAACCTAAACTAAGTGGCTTTAGGATGATCTTCTGGCCATAATTCAAAACCTGCACAACAAAGAACAGATACTAGACAGAATACAAGTGTTATCAAAGTTCAGTTTAGATAATTAGCAGAAATAACACAAGATTCAGTTTGGACAGTGCACACTGTCACAGCACACTTGTGCTTGTCCAAATTTCTCGGGACAAAGACAAGATAGGCATAGGCAGACCAACACTGAGCAAGCCACAGGGGCTCAAGTTTCACCATATGAAGGTTGTTGCTAGCCAAGCAACAGCAAGGCAATGCAAGGGGTGAGTCATAAAGTAACTAGGCTTGTGTGTCATTACCAGGGAAGAAGTAGAGACCATATAAATAGCACACAAACCCTAGAACCATGACAGTCGACCACATATGCAAATCACCAGGTAAGGGTGAAGTAAGAACAAGCACCAGTTCATCTAGTTCATACTCAAGAACAGAAACCAACACAACCACTTAGCCCCCAGGAATCATGGTGACCTGAGAAGCTCAACCAGAAACTGGAGGTGAAGGGCTGTGCACAAAAACCCCAAGTCTGCATCAACCAAATATTTCACACTAGGAGCTGGAACAAGGTATACCAAGTTCCTGGACAGATCCAGTGGATCTGATCCATCATATGATCATGCTATAATCATGGGAGTGAGCAGATGCTCAAAAGGGGTAGATCATCACTTGGTTTTCACCAAGGATTACTGCCAGTCAAAAAGCTACTAAAAATAGAAAGCATCTAGGTACAGATCTTGTACACAGAAACTAGCACACATACACAGATGCATACACTAGCCAGATCAGATGCACAGATAGCACCAGTAGATGAATTGCAAGGATTGGCAGCTAATAAGACTACACAGTAAATCCTAAGCTATGAACCATCAGTAAACCCTAGATTTTCATCAGGCAAGCATATTGGCCTTCATATCTAGTATGATCCCCACATATGCAAGCAAAGGTTGAGTAGCCACAAGATCCAATTAAATAGGTGAGCAACCAATCAGTAGCAAGGCTACTGACAAGGTATCAACTTGTCAATGCCTATGGATTGTAGGCTAGGGTTTAGTTAGAAGTAGAGGGCAAGTAGATCTCGAAGGTTTCAGCCGAAAAGTACTCGACGATTATGAAAATTAGGGTTTGTAGATAATGATTCGATGATCTCCTCGTCCCTCGACTCCCCCTTTATATAGGAGGTGGAGCCGAGGGATTCGTGTAGTACAAATTACAGAGTCCGGGACGGTTTCTAACTCATCCCGCTAGATTACAAAATAACACTTCCTATTACAACTCTATCTTTCCTTAAATACATCTTGGGCTCTCGAATCCTCTTATTCTTCGGGTAGTGGGCCTTCAGTAAACCCCGGGTACTATCTTCGGCAAGCCCATTTGGGATGCCTATGTCAGTAGCCCCCGAGATTTTGCTTGAATCGTAGAGTCAGGGAAAATCTCCACTGTTTATTTTTATTCAAAAGCTTTAACCTTTTTATACTTCTTCATATAAAATTCTATATTGTACAGGGATAATGGTAGTTGGGGCTAGTTCATCTGACGGATCGTGTACTAGTTAACCGCTCCGGTGGCAATCCGCAAAAACCTACTTCAAGATCACGTCCCCTGGACATGATCTCGGATACTTGGTGTAAACGTCGACAGTGCCGCTTAAGGTCTTACCATTCGTCGAGTCCCGAGTCAAATTTATCGGGTACCTAACGCGTCCGTTAGGATTTTTCTTCGTATCTCGTTGATACGGATAAAAGCAAAGAGAGCGCAGTCTTTGGCGATGCCACGCCCAGCAGTAACGGATCTGGGGTCTTACCTTCGCAAATTTGCGGCATTCGTAAATTGATCGCAACTTTGGCGTTCTGAGAATATATTGTCGAGTGCTTTTCCGGCTGTTGGAATGGCACATTTTATCGAAGTCAATTTTGACTTATATTGTTCTTCCCGATGGGAGTATATGTAGAGTTAATTATAACTCGAAATATACTCTCTTGCTTTTCTATCTTTTATTTTTGAACTTCATCGGGTACGCGAACAGCGTTCCCGATGGGAGTAGCCCCCGAGGCTACAGCCAAGAACTTGTGCTTGGTTGTAGGCTCAACATTTTAGTCCACCTTGTCACTATATTGTTATTATGTCCCAATATGATCTTCTCTTTATCTCTCGGGTGCGCGAACAGCGCTCCCGATGGGAGTAGCCCCCGAGGCTACAGCCAAGGACTTGTGCTTGGTTGTAGGCTCAACATTTTCTATATTGCCATACTCGAAATTTTACTTTTTGTCGAAGTAGCCCCCGAGCATTTGGGCAAAAACTTGTATTTGGTCAAAGGCTCCCGAAGTATTCAAATAACTCCTCTTGTCGCCAATCTTTTCGAATTCTTGTCGGCATGCTTCAAATTTACTTCATCTCTGTTTAACAATCGTGATTTTTCTGCCTGTGGGTCCATTGCTTCTTCCACGTTGACACGTCGTGCAAGTGGGGGACACACGTCCTCCGCTTTTCCCGGCGCACGTACGGTAACGCTTATCTCGGTAAAAATACCTTTTTACCCTTTTATCTAGAAGATTTGCTGTCACCACACGATTTCTTCATCCAACGGTTCATCGCTTCACCCGATTCTTATATAAACCTTTCTTCAACCTCCGTGCACTCCTCGCTTGCGCCGCACATCTGTTTCTCTTCGCAAAGCTTCCCTCGCGCCCAACTCTCTCTCGTTCTTCCACACTCACGATCACCGCTTTGCCCATTGCCGTTGATGCCACCGCGCACACGACTTACTCGCCACAGCACGCCAGAATCCAAGATGGCCGCCAAAGATCTTGAGTGGGAGAGATCCAAGATCTCCAACCAGGATGTCAATACGCTGAAGAGGCTTGGCCTCATGAAGAAAGAAGACGCCATCCGCTTTCCTAGCGAGGAGAGCTACCCCAACCCTCCAATGGAGTATCGGGTTAGTTTCGTTGATCACCTTATCCGCGGCCTGTCGGCCCCAATTCATGATTTCCTCCGCGGCCTTCTTTTCGTTTATGGGATTCAACTGCACCAGCTTGACCCCCAATTCCATCCTTCACATTTCCATTTTTATCACACTTTGCGAATGCTTCCTCGGAATTCCTCCTAATTGGATTCTGTGGAAACGCATTTTCTGCCTCCGCCGTAATGGCTCTCACAACGCCACCTATAACATAGGCGGCGTTGTTATCTGTGTCCGAACTGATGTCGATTATTTCGACGTCAAGTTTCGATTCTGTCCAAGGATGGCGCAAAAGATGGCTCTACATTCACGAAGAAAGTGCCAACTACGTGGAGCACAACATAATTCCTTTCGACGGAAGTGCCAAGATCCAGCGCCGCCGTTCTGGGACGCTGAAGCTTCCGAAGAAGAGAAAAAGGCGACGTAAGCTCTTATGTCTCGTATTCATCAGCTCCAAAATACTCGAGGCAAAGAACTATCTCGGTGTTCAAATCATCTGCCTACTTCCTTAGGATTAGAGTGCAGCCTCTTCGAGGCTCGCAAAATCCCCTTTGGACGTATTCTCGTGAAAACGACGCCAATGTAATCTCCAACGATCTTTCTGTAAAGGACTTGGAGAAATTGGTTCGAAGAGTTTCTCGACTAGCCAAGAAGGATCCTATTCCCTCCTCTTGTCGAGTAGAACCATACAGTGCTTCCAATCCTCTTCCCGAGGTATTTTGTCTTCTCGAGTTTTTGTCTTGTTCTAAACTTTTCCTTGCATCTCATTGTATTGGTATCTCGCTAATTTTCTTTTGTCGCTATTTTCTTGCAGAACCATCCTACTATGGCTTCCCTTCCTCCTCTTCCTGAGGATGGAGAAGTCGAAGAAAGGACCATTGTCACGGATGATAATCGGAAGCTCCATCTTTTGTGAACGAACCCGTGGATTCTCGAAAATCTGCGGGTCATTCTGAAGATACTTTATCGGCACAATCTCCTCCCCCCGCTGTCTCTCTAAGAGGCAAAAGGAAAAGGAACGATGTCGAAGATTCCGGCACTTCCAAAGCCGAAGAAATTGATCCTTCACGTCAGAAGGCAGCTTATGATCCTTATCTTGGATCCTTCGTCAGCTCGTAAGTCCTTTTTACTTTTCTTCTTATTTCGTACTCGAAATGTTTATCTTGTCTTGATTTTAAGCTGTCGATTTTTAACCAACAAAGTGATGACGAGGAAGAAGTACCAAGTGTTGACGTGGCTCCTCGAACAAGCACGTCACATACCGTACTTGCCTCGTACACGCTAGTTGAAGGAGAAGAATCCTCGCCTCCTCAACAAACCGTCGTCACCACAACTCCGCCAGGAAGCCCCCTTGCTCCTTCACCAAAAAGGACAAGGGTTGAAAAGATTGTTGAGCCTGCCCCTCAATTGGGCAGTTCGTCGACTCGCTCTTGGATGATGTAAGTTTGTTGATATCTGTGTTTCCCTATGTTGCTTTTTTTACGTCTTCACTCTCTTTTTCATGTCGGTGCTTCTTTTCTGCGTTCTTCTTTAATAGCCCATGATCAAAGAGCTTCTCCGCATTGGGTCCCAATTTATTGGGTACCGTGAGTATGCTAGCAGAGCCGAAGGTAACAACTTTTATACTTGCCGTTTTTCCTTGACTTTTTGCTCCTGTTACTTGTCGCGATTTTTGATCTTTCCTCTCTCTCTTTTTTATATCTCGACAGAGAAACTTGCAGAGGCCACCAAACGTGCCGACGCGCTTGCTCAAAAACTTGAGCAAAGTGAGGCGGCTCATAAGAAAGCCGAGCTTGTTGCTAGTGAAGCCAAAGCCGAGGCTGATGACGCTAGAGCAAAGGCTGCTAGTGTCGAGGGATTGCAGAAAAAACTTGAGGATGTCAGAATCGCCTTAGACGAGCACAAAGCTGCACAAGCTTCTCGTGAACAAGGAATCCTCAAACGTCTGAAATCCCAAAGTCGACGCACTTTCAGTAAGTTTTTTGATCCCTTCTATTTTTACGAGAGTCACTGTTTTTTGTTGTTTGACCCACATTTTATTTCCTTGGCAGACCAAACAAACCAGGAATTTGATCTGTCGAATCCTGTCGACGACCCTCTCATTGATGCACTTTCCTATCTCTGAGCTGCATGGGTCCGAAATTCGTGAAGGCGTGGCCAATGCTAATGCAGGATTGTCGGCGTTGTTCCCCTACTTCTTCCCGAAGAAAGAGGAGCCCTCGACTTTCCTTAATCTCGCCAAGATGTTCAATTCATCAGGAGACCTTGGACTGAAGATGCGCCAAGAAAATATGAAAATTGCTGTCGAAAGCACCGTCGCTTTGGTTGCCGACAGTCAACAAAGTCGTTGATTGGACGAAAGTTGGCGACACCGAGCAGATAGAGCAATCAAGATGGAGGTCGTTGATTAAGGCAGCCAAGCCCAACACGAAGAAGATCTTGGCCTATCTCGGGATCAAACCAGCGTCGACTCCTAGCTCATCAAGGCCGGAGGTCTAGTTGCATGCCTCTTTATTTTTCTTTCTATGTTTCTTTTGCTCTTGTCGCCAAAGTAGTCATTTGGCGACACGTACTTCCTTAGCTCCACCGTAATGCCTTTGTAATTATTCCAGAGATCAATGAAAACTCTATCTTTGTTTGTTGTTTGATGTTGTCTTGTCTAAATTTCAGTTGATATTTGATAACTATACTCCGTCCGCCGCTCCTTCCAATATTTCGCCCTCTTCTTCTCGCTCGAGGGGAGCTTTTCTTGTCTTGCACCTGTCGAAGATACCTTGTCGCAAGAACTGGACGAACTTCGACAAGAACTTCGCATGCGAAGAAACAAACACTTGTGATGATGGAAAAGTCTCATAAATCATCCGAAGCCGAAAAATTGCACTTCAGCAAGCTCGCGAGGCCGTGGCTGCTAAGGAAATTGCTGCTTCCGAGGCTGAAAAGGCGACTACTTGAGAAAATTTCATGCTCGAGTTAATGAATGAAGCCAGTGCTGATATGTCGGGTATGCTTGTTTCATCCTCCGATATCTTTTATCTTCATGCTACGTCTCTTGAAGTTTTTCTCTCGCTCCTTTGCTTTAACAGGTTCCTTTACCGACATCATTGCGGAAGAAGAGAGGGTAAATACTAGGACGAACCTCCTTGTTAACCTTTCCCTTGATCATGGTTCTTTGTTTTGGGCTACGCCGTAAAGGACCCGCCAAAGTTGTCGATTTCAAGATCGCGTTTCTCAAACTCACGATTTCCTTGATTTCTGTACCAAGACCCTGTTCATGGTTTACAATTCCATGTCCCCTCGGAACGTTCAACCAAAAACTCTTCCAGAGGTAATGGAAAAATTTAAGGACGCTCACAAGATCCATGATTTTGTCAAAGCTCAACTGGTGGCTGGCGCCAGATTTGCTCTTATCATGCTTCAGATATGCCACTCGAAACTTGACCTGACCGAAGTTGTTGCGAAAGTTCATGAGAAGGTAAAGCGCCGAAGAGTTGGTGTCGACCGAATTAACACGAAGGTTTCGCCTATAGCCGAGGAAATGATTGAAGACCTTCTTCGGATGGATGCCGACTTTTTTGCCGACGGTCATTATGTCGACTTTCTTGGCGCTGCTCCCGAAGAAGGCAGAATTACCCTTGATGACATACTGCATCAGGAGTAATTATTTTCCTTTTGTAGATAACTTTTCTTTTTAACCTATGACTTTGATTATATATTGTGAAGCAAACATCGTATTTCTATATTTGACTAGCCCCCGAGTATTTCGGTGGCTAGTTGTTGCGAGGTTTTTGAACCAAGGCATTCATTATGGTGAATATCAGCCCCCGAGCGTTTTTATTGAGTACTATTTTGTATTTTGATTGACTCACGAGGTATTTTTAATACCAAGGCGATGCTTTTTTCTTTCGACGAACTATATTGAAATTTGTCGGGTTCGAGACTTTGAGCATGTCGATAAAGAAAAAGTTATATTGACACTATCTTTATTATATTGCAGCACCGCGAGCCCGCCTCATTAAAAACCTTTCCCGGCCCCACTCGGTGCCCCGAAAAAGGAAAAGAGTGCGTCTGAAAACTCGCGGGCGTTTCAGTACATTGAAGTTTCATAAGGATCGTATTTCAGCTCTAGGCATAGAAACGCACCGAGTTGCGCCACGTTCCAAGGGTTTTGCTCCTCCACCCCTGTCTTCTTGTCCTTTATTCTGTATGCTCCTCCTCCGATTACTTCTGTGACGATGTAAGGGCCAAGCCATGGTGACTCGAGTTTTTCATGACTTTTTTGCATGAGCCGAAGAACTAGGTCTCCCACCTGAAAAGACCTCGGCCGCAAACGTCGACTGTGGTAGTTTTTCAAGTCCTGTTGGTATTTGGTTACCCTTGATAGTACTTCGTCTCGAGCTTCGTCGAAAAGTGCGTCGACGTCGTCCTCCAACGCTGCCGTAGAAGTTTCTTCATTATATTCAGTGACTCTGGGGGAGTCGTGCTCTATTTCTGTTGGCAGTACTGCCTCTGCTCCATGGACTAGAAAAAACGGGGTCTCCTGTGTCGCCGTATTTGGTGTTGTTCGGATGCTCCACAACACACTTGGTAGTTCTTCTGGCCAGGTATGCCGAGCTTTTTCCAGTGGTCCTAACAAAGCGTTTCTTGATGCCGTTGCAAATGATGCCATTGGCTTTCTCGACTTGCCCATTGGTTTGAGGATGTGCAACCGATGCAAAGTGCAGCTTGATACCTACTTCCTTGCAATAATCTTTGAATTCGTTGGATGTGAAGTTACCGCCATTGTCTGACGATGCTTGTGGGGTACTCCAAATCAAGACGAGGCCTTTTACGAATTTTCTGCAGATGCTCCGTCTGGTGAATTTATCGGCTTCGCTTCTATCCACTTTGTAAATTTGTCGACAGCTACTAGCATATACTCCTTTCCTCCTGGCCAGGATTTGTGTAACTTGCCTACCATATCAAGTCCCCATTGGGCAAAGGGCCATGACAATGGTATTGGTGCTAGTTCTGGCTGTCGGAGAGTGGGGTTTTGCGGCAAACCTTTGACACGCGTCGCAAGTTCTTACTATTTCCTTAGCGTCCTCGATTGCTGTCAACCAGAGAGAATCCTGCCCGAAAAACCTTGGCTGCAATAGCTCGACTACTTGCGTGGTGGCCACAGATTCCTTCGTGTACATCCTTCGTAATTATTCTTCCTTCTTCGGTGTGACACACCTTTGCAGGACGCCTGAAATACTCCGCTTGTATAATTCCCCTTTGACTACCGTGAAGGCTTTGGAGCGTCGAATTATTCGCCTTGCCTCGATCGGGATCATCGGGTATTTCTTTCCCGAGGATGTATGATATGAACGTCGCATCCATGGTATCTCGTATCACCATGACCAGGTCTTGTTCTTCTTCTTCTTCGTCTTGCTCTTCCTTGGTAGCCCCGAGGGTTTCTTCTCCTTCTTTTTTGACTTTGTTGATTTGGTGGATCTCTCTCTGTTATCTCTTCCCAGAATACACACAGGCGGGACCGCAAGGCATTGCGACCCGATATTTGCAAGAACGTCGGCTTCGTCGTTGCTCAATCTACTAATATGATTTACTTCGCATCCATCGAACAACTTCTCGAGCTCGTTGTACACCTCCTTGTATGCCATCATGCTATCATTGACTGCGTCACATTGGTTCATAACTTGCCGAGCCACCGGTTGTGAGTCGCCAAAGATTTTTAGTCGAGTTGCACCGCAGCTTTCGCCATCTTCATCCCGTGTATGAGAGCCTCATATTCTGCTTCATTGTTAGATGCGTTAGGGAACGTCATCCGAAGGATGTACTTCAACTTATCGCCTTCGAGGTGATATGAGCACTACTCTGCGCCAGCCCCTTCTAGTCTTTTGGACCCATCAAAGTTCATGGTCCAGGTTCTCGACAAGTCCGGAGGTCCTGTGTTTTGCAGCTCCATCCACTCTGCGATGAAATCCGGCAAAACTTGCGACTTGATTGCTTTTCTTTTTTCATACGTGATGTCCCGAGGGGAAAGTTCTATTCCCCAAAGGGAGACACGACCCGTAGCTTCTGGATTGTTTAGTATATTTGACAAGGGAGCTTCATTGACCACTATGATCGGATGTGCCGAAAAATAGTGGCGCAATTTTCGTGCTATTGTGAACACTCCATATGCTAGCTTTTGGTACTGAGGGTACCTTTGTTTTGAGGGCGACAGAACTTCGCTCACGAAGTATACTGGCCTCTGCACTCCATGGATTTTGCCTTCTTCTTCTCTTTCGACTACTAGCACCGTGCTAACCACTTGAGGTGTGGCTGCAATATACAGCAGGAGAGGTTCCTTTTCCTTTGGTGCCACCAAAATTGGTGGTGTCAAAATTTTGCGTTTCAAATCCTCGAAGGCTCTATCGGCCTCTTCGTTCCATTGGAATTTATCTCCTTGCTTTATCAAAGCGTAAAATGGTAACGCTTTTTCTCCTAGCCTGGCGACGAATCTGCTCAATGCTGCGACTCGCCCAGCTAGTCGTCGTATCTCTTTCAACTTTGTTGGCTTCCTCATTGTTACTATAGCTTGTATTTTGTCGGGATTTGCTTCAATCCCTCTTGCTGAGACTAGGAACCCCAGGAGTTCTCCTGCTGGGACACCGAAAGAACACTTCGTCGGGTTCAACTTTAGGCAGAATTTGTCGAGGTTGTCAAAAGTTTCTTTGAGATCCTCGATCAGCGTTGCCCCCTTTTTTGACGTTATGACGACATCATCGATGTATACTTGCACGTTTTTCCTGATCTGTGTTGCTAAACACTTCTGCATCATCCTCTGATATGTTGCTCCCGCATTTTTTAGACCGAAGGGCATTGTCTTGTAGCAGAACACGCCGTAAGGTGTAATAAACGCTGTTTTGGCTTCATCATCTTCTTTTAATCTGATCTGGTTATAACCGTAGTATGCATCCGTAAAGGAAAGACGTTCACAGCCTGCCGTGGAGTCGATGATTTGATCGATCCTTGGGAGGGGAAAGTGATCCTTAGGACAATGTTTATTGAGACACGTAAAGTCGACGCACATGCGAAGGACTACCGTGTGTTTCTTCGGTACCATCACTGGGTTAGCTACCCATGTAGCTTCTGTAGATATCTCTTTAATAAAACCAGCCTCCTCGAGTCGATTTATTTCGGATAGCATGGCTTTGCGGTTTGGTTCCGAAAAACGCCGCAAAGGTTGTTTGATTGGTCTTGCTACTGGATCCAAGTTTAGGTGGTGCTCGGCAAGTTCCCTGGGTACTCCTGGCATGTCAGCTGGACACCATGCAAAGATTTTCCAGTTCTCACGGAGGAACTTGACGAGCGCGCTTTCCTATGCGATATCCATATTTGTTGCAATGGATGTCGTTTTTTTCGGGTCTGTCGGGTGGATTTGCACCTCCTTAGAATTTTTCTCGGTATTGAAAGTTGACTCTTTATTTGGCCTTCCAACGTCTGGTAGTACGTCGTAGTCAGTCATGCTTTTTGACGCCAAATACTCAGCTTGCATCCCGAAACTTTCTGATAGCCGATGAAAATCCTTGTCGCATTTATCGGCTAAAGCGAAGCTTCCTTTGACTGTGATTGGTCCCCTTGGTCCAGGTAGCCTCCACAACAGGTATGTGTAATGTGGCACTGCCATAAATCTAGCGTATGCTGGTCGTCCCAACAAAGCGTGGTACTGCGACGGAAAATCTACGACTTCAAATTCCAGCCTCTCGATTCTATAATTCTCTCGGGTTCCAAACTGAACGTCGAGGTTGATTTTTCCCAGTTGATAATTTGGCTTCTCCGGTGTGATACCGTGGAACCTTGTGTCTGTTGGCTTCAGGTTTGCTAAGGATATGTTCATCTTCCTCAATGTATCTCGCATACATGAGGTTTAAGCTGTTGCCGCCGTCTATGAACACTCGAGAGACGTCAAACCCTGCAATAACTGCTGGTAGAATAAGTGCTGACTGCCCTGGTCGAGGAACTTGTTGCGGATGATCTGCTATGGTGAACCCAATATCTTGCCCTGACCAATTAAGATACTCGACAGTTGGTGGAGGCATTTTTTCTGCCATAAACACTTGTCGTGAGATTACTTTCTGAGCTCTATTTGATGGCCTTGCCTTCTGAATCATCGACACCGCTCCATGAGAATTGGGATCAACGTAAGGTGGTGGTGGGGGTGCTGCTGCTATTCTGAGCTGATGTCGATTGTAAATGCGTGCAGTGATTGCGGGAGGTGGTGGCAGGTGGATCTCGCTCCCGGGTTCCCGAGGATTTCTCTCGTGCTGCTCGAGCATTAGCGTGCTCTGCATGCCTTAGCATTGCCTGAAAATTTCGACGCCTTTCCGCAAGTGCCCTGACTGTCTTTTACCGTTGTTGTCAATGAAAAAGTGCATCCGACACGGCCCGTTCATCATCTCTTCAGGGACATGAAAGGCCTTGGGAACCTGGGCCCGCTATTTTGTCTCGTTGTTGCGAGAATCGTCCCCGTTGTCGCTTCGCTGCTCACCGCTTCTCTCGATAATCATCTCTGTTGTTTCCTCCTGTATTTGTTCGAAAACCTGCCGAGATTTGTCCTGGAGCGTCGTAATTCTGGTACTGCCGAGGAAACCGTCGCCTTGGTTGATAGTTTCGCCCCCGGTCCTCTTCTGGCGACCTGTGTCGTTTGTTATAGACAGCATCTTCTCCATCTGCCCATTTGTTTGCTATCTCCATTAACGCAGATACTGTTCTTGGATTGGTTCTCCCCAAGTCCTCGACAAAATCTCCACGCCCTGATTCCCGCAACAAACGCATCTATTGCTCTCTCGTCGGATATATTTTCTGCCGAGTTTTTGATGATATTCCATCTTTGAATGTATTTTCTCATTGACTCATCTGGCTTTTGTCGACATGCTCTCAACTCCTCTAACGACGCAGGTTTTTTGCACGTGGATCTGAAGTTCTTGACGAACACGTCCTCGAAACTTTCCCACCGTCGATAGATCCTGGAGTGAGTTTCTTTATCCACGATCGTGCGGCTCCACTCAAATGCACCTGAATGCTTTGCATGGCTGTTGCCCTGGTTCCTCCCGTGAGCTTCACTGTCTCCAGATAGTCGACTAGCCAATCCTCTGGATCTTGAAGGCCGTCGAACTTTTTGAAATTGTCGGGTAGCTTGAATCCTGAAGGGACTCGAGTTTTTCGGACTCTCCTCGTGAAGCATGGCAAGCCGCACATATCTTCGTCGTTAAGCTCCGGAGATTGCCGATGATCCCTTCTGCTTTGTCGTGCTCGTCGACTCTTGCTTGTGCTGCCGTATCTCTTGCTCCACTTGGTCCTTCAGTGGCTGCCGCCGTTGTCGCTGCAGGTCGTGGACTATTTTGCCTTGTTGTTCCTTCGGGAGGCGTTGAAACGAACGCTGTCCCCATAGCTCCAACTCCTGCTATCGCCATATTGTATAGTGTTTCCCTTGGATCACCTGGAGGTGGTTTAGACGCGAGGATAAAAGCTTGTGTCGCCATATACCCAGCTTCTGGTGTCTTAGGGATAATGTTTCCTCTTGTGTCTATCGACATAAAGGACATGTCGAGGTTTTGAACCAAGTGCTCTCTTTCTGCTTCGGGTATGTGTTGTAACCTTGATCTTCCTCTGTTCCGAGCCTCCCTGTGGCTATCACCCGAAGTTCTAGATTGTCGACTCAGATCTGCCCTTCTCCTGCTGGATGCAGAAGCTGCTTCCTTTCTCCTGTTCAACTCAGCTGTCTGTTTTTCCAATTCCCTCGCAGCTCGTGCGAGCCTATATTGATATGCTTGCAATTCCTCTGGTGTGGCCGTGGTAGCCATTGGTTCTGTACCATTCATAGCTCTCGCGGCTCTGTCCCACGCTGTTTGTGAAAGTTGGACTCTATCTCGCGGCTCGGCCCGACGTATTTATTGCCCAGGCCTTGTCGCAGATTGGAGGGATCGACGTATGGATTTCCCAGATCGTCGAAAGCCTCAGATGTTTCCTCTTGATCTTCAATGGCATAAATCTGATGATACTTTGTACTCAGATCTATGTTGGGTTTGGTGGCATCATCGTTTAGATTGATGAAGACCTTGCCCACTGTGATAGATTTGTCGATGAAGTCATAGCTGTCGACATCGCTTGAGCCATCGCTTATATATGAGTCCGCAGATGACTCAAACGACATGTCGTTGAAGATCTTGGCGAGTTTCTCTCTTGTTCTGGTGCTGATGTAGCGTGTCGCCGAAGTTTCTTCTTCTCCTGACTCGGTTGACGACGCATAGCTTGAAAAATCGGAATCGACCTTCGACGATCCCGACGAAATCGGAACCTCGACACGATACGATCCTTCCTTCTCGACGCGAAAGTGAAACCTTCCGAACGTCATCTCCATGGGCTCCGCCAGATACGCATATGCATCCAAACGGGAGGGTGGGTGAGGAACAAAATCGACAAGACCAGCAGCGATCTGTTTACCTCGATCCATTGTGTTGCTTGCAGTTGATGATGTCGAAGATCTTGAACGTGCCATCGAGATCAGATCCTTACGCCTCTAATTCCCACAGACGGCGCCAATTGACAAGGTATCAACTTGTCAATGCCTATGGATTGTAGGCTAGGGTTTAGTTAGAAGTAGAGGGCAAGTAGATCTCGAAGGTTTCAGCCGAAAAGTACTCGACGATTATGAAAATTAGGGTTTGCAGATAATGATTCGATGATCTCCTCGTCCCTCGACTCCCCCTTTATATAGGAGGTGGAGCCGAGGGATTCGTGTAGTACAAATTACGTAGTCCGGACGGTTTCTAACTCATCCCGCCAGATTACAAAATAACACTTCCTATTACAACTCTATCTTTCCTTAAATACATCTTGGGCTCTCGAATCCTCTTATTCTTCGGGTAGTGGGCCTTCAGTAAACCCCGGGTACTATCTTCGGCAAGCCCATTTGGGATGCCTATGTCAGCTACTGAGGTCACATCACACTTAGCACCAATTAAAAGAAAGCCAAATATAGCACATCATTATCCAGGAATGGATTCAGATTCAATTGCTTGCTAGACAATCATGAATAGCCAAATCATTGGCAAGCAAGACATTTAAATCATTACTGCATAAGCAGTTCATCGCAACTTAATTAATTCAAGCATGAATTTATCACAGATCCATGCTTAATACTGACAGTAGCATACTATTAAGCAACACAGTTCAATCACTGCATCATAGCCACTGGAGCAAGTCCAGCAGCTTGAATAAGCAACAGCATAGTGATGCTTGAGCATCAGCATCACTAAGAATTGAATCACTTAGCCACAGAATTAATCAGTAAGCCATCACTGACAGTTAATTGATCAAATGGATCAATTAAACCAAGTCAAGCCACAGCTTAAGCTAGCCAACAAGCAAAGGATGATCCAATGGATCATTAGCTTGCATAGGAAGCACGAAGCATATCACGAGCACCACTGGCACACACAAGTGTCACTGATACATCACAAGTACACCTAGACAAGCAAGCATGACATGCCAGTAAGCACAAGCAAGCCATAATCAAGTACAACATGGTATAGCAAGCTCTTAAGCAAGCACAGCAGAGCATGGCAAGTACAGGGCATGCTAGGAGCAGCAGCGAAGCAAGTAAAGCATGAATCGCAAGCAAAGCAACACTGGCCAGTACCAGTAACTGGTAAATTGGCCATGAGCTTGCAGTAGGTAGCAGCACTGGAAGGTTAGGCAACTATGGCATAGCTCTGTGTGATCACAGGATCACCAGAGAGCAACAGAGCATGAGGAGGAAGAAGAACAGTAGCAAGGGAGGCGCACAGAAGAGAAGGAGGAGATGAAGTACTTACTTGCGCCTGGAAGCAGAGGCTAGGGCATGGCGAGGCAGTGCTCGCGCGGCCCTAACAGCTGCAAGTCCAGGGTAGGCGCCGACGTTACGCCGGCGAACCCAACACCACCGTAGCGAGCACCTGAGGCGACGGCACGAGTACTGCGAGCAGCACCCGCGCGAAGTCAACCCCAGGAGCGCACCCATCGTCGGCGAGGACGAGAGCTCGCCGGAGTTCGTCGAGGCGATTCTCCACGAGATCCAGAACGGAGGCGATTCGCCAGGAGAGGAAGAGAAGGGGAAAACCACGCGGACAGATCGATAGATCTGCACGCGGCGGTTCTGGTTTGGTAGGTGGCTACGGCGGGGGAGCTCGGAGCTGGCCGGAGCGCGGCGGCCATGGCGGCGACGCCATCGCCACGGGCGTCGCAGGAGGTTAGGGTTAGAGACGGAGGAGTGAGAGAGGGCCGAGTGAGTGAGTAGGTGGGCCGTTCGGCGCCACCGACCCATAAGGGACAAGCCTTATTGGGCTGTCCCTGGGCTTTAGGTAAATGGGTTGGGCCCAATAGGGGCCAGGGGGCATTTTGGTCTTTTAACAATTAATAAAAGACCAGAACTTTACCAATTTTTAATAAATAAAATACAATTCTAAAAATCCATTAAAAATTGGATTAATGAATGAAAAATAAATCTTAAAAAGAATAAAATATGAAATGTAATTTATGAAACAAATTCAAAATTATGAATTTTAAGAATTTAAATAATAACTTGGAATTTTAAACTATTATTTCCTTGTATTTAAAATTCAAGGAAAAATCTCAAATAAGTTCAAATACTTATTTTCAAACATTTCAAAATGAAATTCTACTATTCCAAGTCATTTCTATTGGAAAAGGGTATTTTCCAAGAAAAATACTATATTCCTTTTTATTCCAAAAACTATAGAGGTAACTCTATGATTTCAAATTATTTTTGGAATGATTAAGGGAATCACCAAGTAAAATAGTTTTACTTTGAATTGTTGTACTTTGTGTGAATTAAAATGGTTAATACTTTTAAATCAATTGCAAGTTACCGTCAAAGACCTAAATCTTAAACTCAACCCTAAATTGAGATAACTCAGCGGGGTAAAGGGATTCAACATAAAATAATACATCCATCATTGCATTATTTGGATTTTATAACATTGTCCTTACCGTACAATGATGCTTCTTACAGAACCCGAGGTCCAGGTTCCATCAACTGCATTGAACTGCACTATCTCGTAGTCCACAGGCAAGTTCACCCTTGCTCATATCAACTTGAGTATTTTCTATCATTTTACTGCAAAGCTATATACTTATCATTCCTGCATGGCAAATGAAATGTTACTTTTCCAATTATGAATATGACTATGTGGCTGGCGATGGAACCATGGTATGTGTTGATATGGTGGAGGTTCCATTGCATGGGTTATATCACCCTAGGATTAATTACCAATGCCGTCCAGTGATTCTAGCGCCGTACAAACCGCGTTGACCATGAGATCTATAATGGCTCTAGGGAAGCCAGCCGTATCTTTTCCCTTCTGCACGCCAACGGATTGGTAGAGCCGGTGGGGTGCTGGAGGCACTGCCGCAATAGGTTGGGAAATCCTTTTAAATCCCCATCCATGAGTGATGATAAGCTCTACCATCTATGAAGGATTGTCCCAGTACACCGTGAGTAAAGCCGTATTATCGGGAGAAGTCTACTGGGGGTGTACGGTTGGACAAAAGGGTGGGTTTGCAGTCGCGGAGAAGGCGGTGTGGGCTTGGATTTTCATACCTGGCCTCACACCAAAGGAAGTGTGAACGGGGGCAAGTCCCTGCGGATGGCAAAAAGGGTGAGATCTCTTGTGGGAAAAGTAACGCACCTCTGCAGAGTGTATCAAATTGTGGCTGTCACTCCTTGTTCCGGGAAGGGAACTGCGAACGCGGCAGGAAAGGAACTCCATGAAGTTCTAGTCAACCTGTGAAGACTGACGGGCATAGTTTTCATAATAAAAGCAACCTTTTGAAGAAATGATTTCGAAACATGCATTGACCTGCGATTTCCTGATCAATGGTCGTAACTAGTGCATCAAACACCTTTTTACTCTTTTAGAACTTCCTGAGTACCTCTGTACTCACTTTCTTTTGACACCCTTGCTAGACTGTGATCCGGAAGTGGAGGCCATCAACGATGGAGCACCAGAAGGAAGTTACGAGCTGGTCTACGAGGAACCTGATCTTACCGGCGGAGTGGAAGGAGTAGACTATGGGATAGTCTACGGACCAGATGCCACGGAGGTGGAGGAGTAGTGATAAACCCTAGTATCATAGAGCCGAGCAACGTAGAACTTACCTAAATAAGTTGTTGAGCTCTCTTTCATGTATGGTTATGAGTTGTAATCGTACTTATGTAGTATCTTAGGGTGTTCTCATCGGACCTGTGAGAATACCAACTTGTTAAGAAAATGTTTGTAATAAAGTATGGAGTGTTATGACCTGCAATGTTTCTGTTGTACCACTCTGAGGGATATGGCAAATTGTGAAGAAGTCCCTTCGCAAAGATCATATCAACGACTTGTATACTACAACATGCAGTGGTATCTTTGGGTCACCGCAGCTGGTATCAGAGCAAATGTTGCGACCTTAGGTTGGAAAAACCTAGTATAGGGAAGAAACCTGTAGGAGTCTAGTAGAAATAGTAAAGGATTCTCTAGAAATATGGTGATTATTCACATGAGAATAGCAAAACCACATATTTTAGTGCGATAATTCTTTATTATAGCTATTATGATGCATTATCACTACTAATATTCTGCTTTTATATACAGCCATAATGGCGAACACTTTTCCTAAGAGGACTTTGAGGAAAGTTGAGAGATGGCTCGGTGATTATGATGGACCAATCACAGCTCTCCTGTGTGGGATGCTGAAGGAACTTCATTGTGATCCACGGATACCTGTTATCAAGTATACCTACTATGATGGGGAAATCCTAGCCAAGTGCAGAGTATCGGTCCAACTACCGACAAAACTGCTGATGAGTCGTGTAATGCCATACGGAGAAGCCAAAACCATCACCACAGCTTACCATATGGGCCTATTCAAGGCAATCCTTGAGATAAGGCAGCACAAGTCAGTAGAGCTGCTATGTTCAGAGTTTTCTCATATACCTCATGCAGAGGAGGATGAGGATCCCACTCTGAATCATTTGGTGTTAGCACACAGAAGTCCTGAAGCTGCAGCACAGCACATGGATAGCTGTAAGTCTTTATTGACCACGATGTATCTTTTACACATGAAGATGAGAGGTGATATTGACCACATGCTAGCTGAGTTCACGGACCCTGATAAAGTCCAAACTCGGATGCGTGATCTGAGGGCACAACCACAACATACTACACCTTTCTTTAGCCCAAACAGTTATGTAGATTTGAGCGACCAGTTGCCCAAGAGAGAACCACTCACACCCAACTTTGTTCCACACTATCCACATGTGTCAGCATCATATGAGTCTAGATATGGGGGAGATGATTCCAGGAACCTAAACTGCTCGGAGTCACCAATCGAGAATTCGACTGGTTGGCGTTTCGGGGAACCATTTGGGGATGAAGGAGAACCCATCACTTGTGATAAAGAGGATGAAGGAGGCGAGGTTAACCAAAGCCTTGGGCAGGAAGAGAAAGACACCAACTCCATTTCTTTAGATCTGGAGATGGGATTACCCAAAACATCTCAATACGTTGTAGGTGAGAGTTCTGGAACTAAGAAAAAGAAGAAGAAGATGAGAGGTCAAGTGAGTAGAAATCCACCATGGATGGCAGGAGAAGGTGAGCTGTATCCCACGGGGGATACATATGAGTCATTATCCAGATACTTTGGCATGACAGATCTCTGTCTCGGCACTTCGTCCGATTCAGATTACATACCTACTGGAAGGACCTTCGTTCCGGATGGTGTTCGAAAGACAAACCGCTGTACCGGATGGACCCCAGGGATGTACGCGGAGGCGAGTTATGATGACGAGGAGTAGAGCTCCAAGGAAGAATAAAGTAATCTAGGTGGTATTGTAATAGAACGTATTTTAAATTCCTGTTGGCTTGGGCTTTGAGCCAAATAAGTGGTTTATATATACGACATGTAATATAAGTTTGTGAGTGTGTTATGTATTATACAAAGTATATGCATAATAAATGTTTGTTTTGTATTTGCTTCTTGATTTCATTGTGTGACTAGTTCTGGGCAATGAGTTGAGCTCAGAAAACATTTGCATGGTGTAATTATGAGTAATCGCCTTTTGTTACCGGACTAGGGGGAAATGGCGTTAGTAGAAACCGAAGAGGCTCGCAGAGAGAGGGAGGCAAATGAAAAAGAGGAGGCAGATGCGGCAGCTAGAGCGGAAAATGCACCACCACCACCACATCCAATGCTACATCCAGATTTCCAACAGTACATGAGGGCAATGGAGGAAGATAGGAGGCGTTACCAGGAAAGCCAGAGCAAGAACATGCAAGATTTCTTTACCCAAGTCATCAATGATAGGGGTAATGAAGGCAAGGGAGTAACCCTATCAGACTTCCAAAATGCAAGACCACTACCTTTTACATCAGCTCTAGAACCAATGGACGCTGAAGATTGGCTTATGGATACGAAACGGAAACTGAAGACCGTTGGTTGCAACGATGAGGAGAAGATTAGATACACAACTTATCTGTTGTCAGGACCAGCAGCGTCATGGTGGGAGAACCTTGTAGCAGTACATCCTCCAGATAAGGTGTTCACCTGGGAGGAGTTCAAGAAAAAGTTCCGGGATGCTCATGTTCCGGACAGCGTGGTGGAGTTGAAGAAGAGGGAGTTTGACGAACTACGACAGAATACTGCACCCATCATGCAGTATGTTCGGGATTTCAACAGGCTATCCAGGTATGCACCTGAGGATGTAGATACGGAGGAGAAGAGGAAGAAGCAGTTCATGAAAGGCATGAATCCATACATGAAGATGCAACTGAGGTTGGCACGGACTGCCGAATTCCAGGAACTGATTGACTCGGCAATCACTTTCGCGGATGATTACAGGCAAGTCCAGGAGGACAGGAGGAAGAGGGCTCATATAGAGCCAAGGAAGTACCCAATCAGTAAACCAACACCTGATCGGAGTTTCAAACCCCGATACCGACCTACTACTGGTAATCAATACAACCGGGGAGGTCAGAGTCAGAACCCAATTAACCAGCTCATCTGCAACAATTGTGGCCTGAGAGGTCATTTGCAGAAGGATTGTCAGAAACCCAGAATCATCTGTTATGGTTGTGGGAAGGATGGACACATCAAGCCGGATTGTCCAAACAAGGCGTCTTGGAGCGGACAGAGCTCTGGAGGACGAGGTGGAAATAACAACAACCGCAACAACAACAACAACAACAACAACAACAACAACCGCAGCAACAACAACAAGAGGGGAAAGCCTTATGGAAAGCTAAATTGCACATCTTTGGAACAAGCGGAAGAGTCGGATCAAACAGTCTTAGGTACGCTAAGTATTCTTACTTATCCTAGCAAAGTATTATTTAATACTGGAGCAACCACATCATTTCTTGCATTGGAGTTTGTGGAAAAATTCGGGCTTAGATGTTCTAAGTTAGAAACTCCTATAAACTGTTCTATCCGCGGGGGGAACGATCTTAGTAACCCACGTGAAAGAAGCACATGTCATAACCATATGTGACTGTGTGTATTTCGCGGACCTATTCATTATACCCATGAAGGACATATCTGTCATCCTAGGGATGGATTGGTTGACAGAGAATGGAGCGGTGATCAACTGTGGAGACAAAACAGTATCACTTCGCAACTCCATAGGAGGCAGAATAGTTTTCCAAGGAGACAAATACAGTGAGTTGGAGATAGGATTGGAACTCAACAGTCTGAAGGAGGTGAGGATTGAAGATATTCCTGTAGTGAATGAGTTTCAAGATGTATTTCCTAAGGAACTACCGGGGATGCCACCCGATAGGGAGATAGAATTCACAATCGATCTGATTCCAGGCACAACACCAATAGCACAACCACCATATAAGATGGGGCCAAAGGAATTAGTTGAACTGAAAGCTCAGATTGATGAGTTAGAACAGAAGGGATTCATTCAAGAAAGTGTGTCACCATGGGGTACACCAGTTATTTTTGTGGATAAAAGAGATGGAGGAAAGAGAATGTGTGGAGATTACAGAAATTTGAACAATGTAACTATCAAGAACAAGTATCCTTTACCTAGAATCCAAGACCTTTTTGATCAAGTTCAAGGAGCTGGAGTCTTCTCGAAGATAGATTTGAGGTCAGGATACCATCAAATTAAGATCAAGAAGGAGGATGTACCAAAAACAGCGTTCGTATCAAGGTATGGACACCATGAATACTTGGTTGTACCATTTGGACTAACTAATGCACCAGCAATTTTCATGAATTTGATGAACAAGATATTCATGAAGTACTTGGACAAATTTGTGATAGTGTTCATAGATGATATTCTAATCTATTCCAAAGATAAAGAAGAACATGCCAAGCATTTGAAGATAGTTACGCAAATTTTGAGAGAACATCAGTTATATGCAAAGTTCAGCAAGTGCAAATTTTGGTTAGATAGTGTTGAATTTCTTGGACATGTCATAACCAAAGAAGGCATAGCGGTGAATCCAAGCAAGGTTCAGTCCATATTGGAATGGAAATCACCTAAAAATGCTAAGGAGATACGAGGATTCCTTGGTATGGCAGGTTATTATCGGAGGTTCATAGAGGGATTTTCAAAGATCACGGACCAATGACCAAGTTACTCAAGAAAAATACTCCATTTGTGTGGACGGATGAGTGTGAAGCCAGCTTCCAAACACTCAAAGATAAGTTAACCACAACACCGGTATTAGCAGTTCCTGAACCTGGAAAGGATTATACAGTGTATTGTGATGCTTCCAAGAATGGACTTGGATGTGTTCTTATGCAAGACCGGAAAGTAATAGCTTATGGATCAAGACAGTTGAAACCACATGAACACAACTACCCAGTACATGATCTAGAGTTAGCGGCAGTGGTATATGCTTTGAAGAGTTGGAGACAATTTCTATATGGATCCAAGTGTGAGTTATACACCGATCATAAAAGTTTGAAATATTTCTTCACTCGAAGGAATTAAACATGAGACAGAAGAGATGGTTAGAGTTGATTAAGGATTATGACCTTGCAATCAACTATACACTAGGCAAGGCTAATGTAGTCGCAGATGCCTTAAGTAGGAAGAGTACAGAGAATCAACCTACGGAATGGGAGATTCCAAAAGAACTTAGGAAAGAGCTAGAGGATGCTCAGATTTTGTTTATCCAAGGGGATGCTAAAGGAAGTGTAGCAACCATGAGGATTATGGATGAGATGTACTCAGACTTGAAGTATGAGATTATTCGGAAACAAGCGGATGATTTGTTCATCCAAGAAGAAATCAAAAGGATTGGAGAAGGAAAACCATCGGAATTCCATTTAGGGGATTTTGATTCATTATACTTTCAGAAAAGGATATGTGTACCGGATGATTCAGAAGTGAAGTCAATCATATTAAAAGAAGCACATGAAACCCCTTACTCAATACATCCGGGAAGTACTAAGATGTATATGGATTTGAAGGAGATGTTCTGGTGGAACAACATGAAAAGAGAGATAGCACAATATGTCTCGGAATGGCATACATGCCAACGAGTGAAGGCGGAACATCAGAGTCCTGCGGGATTACTTAAACCACTTGAGATACCGGAGTGGAAATGGGATGAAATCGGAATGGATTTTGTTACTGGTCTACCAATGACTAGTAAGAGGAAGGATATGATATGGGTAATAGTAGACAGGCTTACCAAGAGTGCTCATTTCATAGCCGTAAATACAAAGGATACGGTAGAAAAGCTTGTGGATATATATGTGAAGGAGATTGTGAGTAAGCATGGAGTACCCAAGAAAATAGTTTCAGATAGAGGTTCAATTTTCACATCAGCGTTTTGGAAACAACTCCAAGAAGCTTTGGGATCCAAGTAGGATTTCAGTACGGCATATCATCCACAAACTGGAGGACAAACCGAAAGAACAAATCAGATACTTGAAGAAATGCTTAGGGCTTGTGCTCTAAACTTTGGAGGCTCATGGGAGGACCATTTACCTTTGGCAGAATTCTCATATAACAATAGTTATCAGAGTAGCATCCAGATGGCACCGTACGAAGCATTGTACGGAAGAAAGTGTCGATCACCAATTTGTTGGTTTGAAACCGGAGAAAATAAGGAGTTTACACCGGACTACATCAAGGAGAGACAAGAAGTCATCGAGGTGATCCGGGATAGACTCAAAATAGCTTAGAGTCGTCAGAAGAGTTATGCCGACTTAAAAAGAAGAGATTGGGAACCGAAAGTGGGAGACATGGTTTATTTAAAGGTTAGCCCAATGAAAGGACTTAAGAGGTTCGGAGTGAAAGGAAAGTTAAGTCCTCGATATATAGGACCATTTAAGATACTCAGTCAGAATCGAGGAACAACTTTTGAGTTGGAGTTACCAGCACAACTAAATCAAGTTCACAATGTGTTTCATGTTTCACAACTCAGAAAGTGTTTGAAGGCACCGGATGATCCTATCACATATGAGGAAATAGAATTGCAATCTGATTTAACTTATGTGGAAAGACCTGAAAAGATCTTAGAAGTACAATGGAAGAAGTTAAGAAACAGAGCAATCAAATATTGCAAAGTTCAATGGCAACATCATCCTGAGCGAGAAGCAACTTGGGAGACGGAAGAAGAATTAAGGAAGTCCTACCCCGAGATGTTCAGGTACCAATCTTAACTTTGGGACGAAGTTTCTGTTAAGGGGGAGAGGCTGTAATAACCCAGAACATAGGAACAACGAAGGGTAGATTTAGAAAAGGGTTGTGCATTTCATCGCAAAACGGGGGAAATTTTCGCGCCTTGTTGCAACTAAACCTAAGAGGGATCGAGGTTCTCTCTCATTTTGCAATTAGGGTTAGGCAATGTGAGTTAGGGAAATTTCGACATGATCTCTTTTGTATCTTGTTACTTTGGGGAATGATTGCATTTGATAAGTGTTAAACATTTAAATATAAACATCACACAATATAAACAATGAATTTAAAATTCAAACACAAGATATAAATTCAAATCATTTTGAAGTTCAAAGTGAATATCAAATACAATATTTAATCAAGAATATACACCTTACATAATACAAAAGTTCATAAACCAAAAACTTGAGCTTTATTGATATACAACACAATTACAAAGTCTTTACAATATTCTTGATACAAGAATTGAGACATAATGATCAGAATTAAAAGAAAAGGAAAATTACAAGTTATTCTAAACTAAACCTAAACTAAGTGGCTTTAGGATGATCTTCTGGCCATAATTCAAAACCTGCACAACAAAGAACAGATACTAGACAGAATACAAGTGTTATCAAAGTTCAGTTTAGATAATTAGCAGAAATAACACAAGATTCAGTTTGGACAGTGCACACTGTCACAGCACACTTGTGCTTGTCCAAATTTCTGGACAGCACAAGATAGGCATAGGCAGACCAACACTGAGCAAGCCACAGGGGCTCAAGTTTCACCATATGAAGGTTGTTGCTAGCCAAGCAACAGCAAGGCAATGCAAGGGGTGAGTCATAAAGTAACTAGGCTTGTGTGTCATTACCAGGGAAGAAGTAGAGACCATATAAATAGCACACAAACCCTAGAACCATGACAGTCGACCACATATGCAAATCACCAGGTAAGGGTGAAGTAAGAACAAGCACCAGTTCATCTAGTTCATACTCAAGAACAGAAACCAACACAACCACTTAGCCCCCAGGAATCATGGTGACCTGAGAAGCTCAACCAGAAACTGGAGGTGAAGGGCTGTGCACAAAAACCCCAAGTCTGCATCAACCAAATATTTCACACTAGGAGCTGGAACAAGGTATACCAAGTTCCTGGACAGATCCAGTGGATCTGATCCATCATATGATCATGCTATAATCATGGGAGTGAGCAGATGCTCAAAAGGGGTAGATCATCACTTGGTTTTCACCAAGGATTACTGCCAGTCAAAAAGCTACTAAAAATAGAAAGCATCTAGGTACAGATCTTGTACACAGAAACTAGCACACATACACAGATGCATACACTAGCCAGATCAGATGCACAGATAGCACCAGTAGATGAATTGCAAGGATTAGCAGCTAATAAGACTACACAGTAAATCCTAAGCTATGAACCATCAGTAAACCCTAGATTTTCATCAGGCAAGCATATTGGCCTTCATATCTAGTATGATCCCCACATATGCAAGCAAAGGTTGAGTAGCCACAAGATCCAATTAAATAGGTGAGCAACCAATCAGTAGCAAGGCTACTGAGGTCACATCACACTTAGCACCAATTAAAAGAAAGCCAAATATAGCACATCATTATCCAGGAATGGATTCAGATTCAATTGCTTGCTAGACAATCATGAATAGCCAAATCATTGGCAAGCAAGACATTTAAATCATTACTGCATAAGCAGTTCATCGCAACTTAATTAATTCAAGCATGAATTTATCACAGATCCATGCTTAATACTGACAGTAGCATACTATTAAGCAACACAGTTCAATCACTGCATCATAGCCACTGGAGCAAGTCCAGCAGCTTGAATAAGCAACAGCATAGTGATGCTTGAGCATCAGCATCACTAAGAATTGAATCACTTAGCCACAGAATTAATCAGTAAGCCATCACTGACAGTTAATTGATCAAATGGATCAATTAAACCAAGTCAAGCCACACAGTTAAGCTAGCCAACAAGCAAAGGATGATCCAATGGATCATTAGCTTGCATAGGAAGCACAGAAGCATATCACAGGCACCACTGGCACACACAAGTGTCACTGATACATCACAAGTACACCTAGACAAGCAAGCATGACATGCCAGTAAGCACAAGCAAGCCATAATCAAGTACAACATGGTATAGCAAGCTCTTAAGCAAGCACAGCAGAGCATGGCAAGTACAGGGCATGCTAGGAGCAGCAGCGAAGCAAGTAAAGCATGAATCGCAAGCAAAGCAACACTGGCCAGTACCAGTAACTGGTAAATTGGCCATGAGCTTGCAGTAGGTAGCAGCACTGGAAGGTTAGGCAACTATGGCATAGCTCTGTGTGATCACAGGATCACCAGAGAGCAACAGAGCATGAGGAGGAAGAAGAACAGTAGCAAGGGAGGCGCACAGAAGAGAAGGAGGAGATGAAGTACTTACTTGCGCCTGGAAGCAGAGGCTAGGGCATGGTGAGGCAGTGCTCGCGCGGCCCTAACAGCTGCAAGTCCAGGGTAGGCGCCGACGTTACGCCGGCGAACCCAACACCACCGTAGCGAGCACCTGAGGCGACGGCACGAGTACTGCGAGCAGCACCCGCGCGAAGTCAACCCCAGGAGCGCACCCATCGTCGGCGAGGACGAGAGCTCGCCGGAGTTCGTCGAGGCGATTCTCCACGAGATCCAGAACGGAGGCGATTCGCCAGGAGAGGAAGAGAAGGGGAAAACCACGCGGACAGATCGATAGATCTGCACGCGGCGGTTCTGGTTTGGTAGGTGGCTACGGCGGGGGAGCTCGGAGCTGGCCGGAGCGCGGCGGCGGCCATGGCGGCGACGCCATCGCCACGGGCGTCGCAGGAGGTTAGGGTTAGAGACGGAGGAGTGAGAGAGGGCCGAGTGAGTGAGTAGGTGGGCCGTTCGGCGCCACCGACCCATAAGGGACAAGCCTTATTGGGCTGTCCACAGGCTTTAGGTAAATGGGTTGGGCCCAATAGGGGCCAGGGGCATTTTGGTCTTTTAACAATTAATAAAAGACCAGAACTTTACCAATTTTTAATAAATAAAATACAATTCTAAAAATCCATTAAAAATTGGATTAATGAATGAAAAATAAATCTTAAAAAGAATAAAATATGAAATGTAATTTATGAAACAAATTCAAAATTATGAATTTTAAGAATTTAAATAATAACTTGGAATTTTAAACTATTATTTCCTTGTATTTAAAATTCAAGGAAAAATCTCAAATAAGTTCAAATACTTATTTTCAAACATTTCAAAATGAAATTCTACTATTCCAAGTCATTTCTATTGGAAAAGGGTATTTTCCAAGAAAAATACTATATTCCTTTTTATTCCAAAAACTATAGAGGTAACTCTATGATTTCAAATTATTTTTGGAATGATTAAGGGAATCACCAAGTAAAATAGTTTTACTTTGAATTGTTGTACTTTGTGTGAATTAAAATGGTTAATACTTTTAAATCAATTGCAAGTTACCGTCAAAGACCTAAATCTTAAACTCAACCCTAAATTGAGATAACTCAGCGGGGTAAAGGGATTCAACATAAAATAATACATCCATCATTGCATTATTTGGATTTTATAACATTGTCCTTACCGTACAATGATGCTTCTTACAGAACCCGAGGTCCAGGTTCCATCAACTGCATTGAACTGCACTATCTCGTAGTCCACAGGCAAGTTCACCCTTGCTCATATCAACTTGAGTATTTTCTATCATTTTACTGCAAAGCTATATACTTATCATTCCTGCATGGCAAATGAAATGTTACTTTTCCAATTATGAATATGACTATGTGGCTGGCGATGGAACCATGGTATGTGTTGATATGGTGGAGGTTCCATTGCATGGGTTATATCACCCTAGGATTAATTACCAATGCCGTCCAGTGATTCTAGCGCCGTACAAACCGCGTTGACCATGAGATCTATAATGGCTCTAGGGAAGCCAGCCGTATCTTTTCCCTTCTGCACGCCAACGGATTGGTAGAGCCGGTGGGGTGCTGGAGGCACTGCCGCAATAGGTTGGGAAATCCTTTTAAATCCCCATCCATGAGTGATGATAAGCTCTACCATCTATGAAGGATTGTCCGGAGTACACCGTGAGTAAAGCCGTATTATCGGGAGAAGTCTACTGGGGGTGTACGGTTGGACAAAAGGGTGGGTTTGCAGTCGCGGAGAAGGCGGTGTGGGCTTGGATTTTCATACCTGGCCTCACACCAAAGGAAGTGTGAACGGGGGCAAGTCCCTGCGGATGGCAAAAAGGGTGAGATCTCTTGTGGGAAAAGTAACGCACCTCTGCAGAGTGTATCAAATTGTGGCTGTCACTCCTTGTTCCGGGAAGGGAACTGCGAACGCGGCAGGAAAGGAACTCCATGAAGTTCTAGTCAACCTGTGAAGACTGACGGGCATAGTTTTCATAATAAAAGCAACCTTTTGAAGAAATGATTTCGAAACATGCATTGACCTGCGATTTCCTGATCAATGGTCGTAACTAGTGCATCAAACACCTTTTTACTCTTTTAGAACTTGCTGAGTACCTCTGTACTCACTTTCTTTTGACACCCTTGCTAGACTGTGATCCGGAAGTGGAGGCCATCAACGATGGAGCACCAGAAGGAAGTTACGAGCTGGTCTACGAGGAACCTGATCTTACCGGCGGAGTGGAAGGAGTAGACTATGGGATAGTCTACGGACCAGATGCCACGGAGGTGGAGGAGTAGTGATAAACCCTAGTATCATAGAGCCGAGCAACGTAGAACTTACCTAAATAAGTTGTTGAGCTCTCTTTCATGTATGGTTATGAGTTGTAATCGTACTTATGTAGTATCTTAGGGTGTTCTCATCGGACCTGTGAGAATACCAACTTGTTAAGAAAATGTTTGTAATAAAGTATGGAGTGTTATGACCTGCAATGTTTCTGTTGTACCACTCTGAGGGATATGGCAAATTGTGAAGAAGTCCCTTCGCAAAGATCATATCAACGACTTGTATACTACAACATGCAGTGGTATGCTGGGTCACCGCAGCTGGTATCAGAGCAAATGTTGCGACCTTAGGTTGGAAAAACCTAGTATAGGGAAGAAACCTGTAGGAGTCTAGTAGAAATAGTAAAGGATTCTCTAGAAATATGGTGATTATTCACATGAGAATAGCAAAACCATATATTTTAGTGCGATAATTCTTTATTATAGCTATTATGATGCATTATCACTACTAATATTCTGCTTTTATATACAGCCATAATGGCGAACACTTTTCCTAAGAGGACTTTGAGGAAAGTTGAGGGATGGCTCGGTGATTATGATGGACCAATCACAGCTCTCCTGTGTGGGATGCTGAAGGAACTTCATTGTGATCCACGGATACCTGTTATCAAGTATACCTACTATGATGGGGAAATCCTAGCCAAGTGCAGAGTATCAGTCCAACTACCGACAAAACTGCTGATGAGTCGTGTAATGCCATACGGAGAAGCCAAAACCATCACCACAGCTTACCATATGGGCCTATTCAAGGCAATCCTTGAGATAAGGCAGCACAAGTCAGTAGAGCTGCTATGTTCAGAGTTTTCTCATATACCTCATGCAGAGGAGGATGAGGATCCCACTCTGAATCATTTGGTGTTAGCACACAGAAGTCCTGAAGCTGCAGCACAGCACATGGATAGCTGTAAGTCTTTATTGACCACGATGTATCTTTTACACATGAAGATGAGAGGTGATATTGACCACATGCTAGCTGAGTTCACGGACCCTGATAAAGTCCAAACTCGGATGCGTGATCTGAGGGCACAACCACAACATACTACACCTTTCTTTAGCCCAAACAGTTATGTAGATTTGAGCGACCAGTTGCCCAAGAGAGAACCACTCACACCCAACTTTGTTCCACACTATCCACATGTGTCAGCATCATATGAGTCTAGATATGGGGGAGATGATTCCAGGAACCTAAACTGCTCGGAGTCACCAATCGAGAATTCGACTGGTTGGCGTTTCGGGGAACCATTTGGGGATGAAGGAGACCCCATCACTTGTGATAAAGATGATGAAGGAGGCGAGGTTAACCAAAGCCTTGGGCAGGAAGAAAAAGACACCAACTCCATTTCTTTAGATCTGGAGATGGGATTACCCAAAACATCTCAATACGTTGTAGGTGAGAGTTTTGGAACTAAGAAAAAGAAGAAGAAGATGAGAGGTCAAGTGAGTAGAAATCCACCATGGATGGCAGGAGAAGGTGAGCTGTATCCCACGGGGGATACATATGAGTCATTATCCAGATACTTTGGCATGACAGATCTCTGTCTCGGCACTTCGTCCGATTCAGATTACATACCTACTGGAAGGACCTTCGTTCCGGATGGTGTTCGAAAGACAAACCGCTGTACCGGATGGACCCCAGGGATGTACGCGGAGGCGAGTTATGATGACGAGGAGTAGAGCTCCAAGGAAGAATAAAGTAATCTAGGTGGTATTGTAATAGAACGTATTTTAAATTCCTGTTGGCTTGGGCTTTGAGCCAAATAAGTGGTTTATATATACGACATGTAATATAAGTTTGTGAGTGTGTTATGTATTATACAAAGTATATGCATAATAAATGTTTGTTTTGTATTTGCTTCTTGATTTCATTGTGTGACTAGTTCTGGGCAATGAGTTGAGCTCAGAAAACATTTGCATGGTGTAATTATGAGTAATCGCCTTTTGTTACCGGACTAGGGGGAAATGGCATTAGTAGAAACCGAAGAGGCTCGCAGAGAGAGGGAGGCAAATGAAAAAGAGGAGGCAGATGCGGCAGCTAGAGCGGAAAATGCACCACCACCACCACATCCAATGCTACATCCAGATTTCCAACAGTACATGAGGGCAATGGAGGAAGATAGGAGGCGTTACCAGGAAAGCCAGAGCAAGAACATGCAAGATTTCTTTACCCAAGTCATCAATGATAGGGGTAATGAAGGCAAGGGAGTAACCCTATCAGACTTCCAAAATGCAAGACCACTACCTTTTACATCAGCTCTAGAACCAATGGACGCTGAAGATTGGCTTATGGATACGAAACGGAAACTGAAGACCGTTGGTTGCAACGATGAGGAGAAGATTAGATACACAACTTATCTGTTGTCAGGACCAGCAGCGTCATGGTGGGAGAACCTTGTAGCAGTACATCCTCCAGATAAGGTGTTCACCTGGGAGGAGTTCAAGAAAAAGTTCCGGGATGCTCATGTTCCGGACAGCGTGGTGGAGTTGAAGAAGAGGGAGTTTGACGAACTACGACAGAATACTGCACCCATCATGCAGTATGTTCGGGATTTCAACAGGCTATCCAGGTATGCACCTGAGGATGTAGATACGGAGGAGAAGAGGAAGAAGCAGTTCATGAAAGGCATGAATCCATACATGAAGATGCAACTGAGGTTGGCACGGACTGCCGAATTCCAGGAACTGATTGACTCGGCAATCACTTTCGCGGATGATTACAGGCAAGTCCAGGAGGACAGGAGGAAGAGGGCTCATATAGAGCCAAGGAAGTACCCAATCAGTAAACCAACACCTGATCGGAGTTTCAAACCCCGATACCGACCTACTACTGGTAATCAATACAACCGGGGAGGTCAGAGTCAGAACTCAATTAACCAGCTCATCTGCAACAATTGTGGCCTGAGAGGTCATTTGCGAAGGATTGTCGAAACCCGGAATCATCTCTGTTATGGTTGTGGGAAGGATGGACACATCAAGCCGGATTGTCCAAACAAGGCGTCTTGGAGCGGACAGAGCTCTGGAGGACGAGGTGGAAATAACAACAACCGCAACAACAACAACAACAACAACAACAACAACCGCAACAACAACAACAAGAGGGGAAAGCCTTATGGAAAGCTAAATTGCACATCTTTGGAACAAGCGGAAGAGTCGGATCAAACAGTCTTAGGTACGCTAAGTATTCTTACTTATCCTAGCAAAGTATTATTTAATACTGGAGCAACCACATCATTTCTTGCATTGGAGTTTGTGGAAAAATTCGGGCTTAGATGTTCTAAGTTAGAAACTCCTATAAACTGTTCTATCCGCGGGGGGAACGATCTTAGTAACCCACGTGAAAGAAGC
Source organism: Lolium perenne (assembly GCF_019359855.2). Classification (NCBI taxonomy): domain Eukaryota; kingdom Viridiplantae; phylum Streptophyta; class Magnoliopsida; order Poales; family Poaceae; genus Lolium; species Lolium perenne. Next base: position 16,152,547 of record NC_067249.2, read on the forward strand.
ACATGTCATAACCATATGTGACTGTGTGTATTTCGCGGACCTATTCATTATACCCATGAAGGACATATCTGTCATCCTAGGGATGGATTGGTTGACAGAGAATGGAGCGGTGATCAACTGTGGAGACAAAACAGTATCACTTCGCAACTCCATAGGAGGCAGAATAGTTTTCCAAGGAGACAAATACAGTGAGTTGGAGATAGGATTGGAACTCAACAGTCTGAAGGAGGTGAGGATTGAAGATATTCCTGTAGTGAATGAGTTTCAAGATGTATTTCCTAAGGAACTACCGGGGATGCCACCCGATAGGGAGATAGAATTCACAATCGATCTGATTCCAGGCACAACACCAATAGCACAACCACCATATAAGATGGGGCCAAAGGAATTAGTTGAACTGAAAGCTCAGATTGATGAGTTAGAACAGAAGGGATTCATTCAAGAAAGTGTGTCACCATGGGGTACACCAGTTATTTTTGTGGATAAAAGAGATGGAGGAAAGAGAATGTGTGGAGATTACAGAAATTTGAACAATGTAACTATCAAGAACAAGTATCCTTTACCTAGAATCCAAGACCTTTTTGATCAAGTTCAAGGAGCTGGAGTCTTCTCGAAGATAGATTTGAGGTCAGGATACCATCAAATTAAGATCAAGAAGGAGGATGTACCAAAAACAGCGTTCGTATCAAGGTATGGACACCATGAATACTTGGTTGTACCATTTGGACTAACTAATGCACCAGCAATTTTCATGAATTTGATGAACAAGATATTCATGAAGTACTTGGACAAATTTGTGATAGTGTTCATAGATGATATTCTAATCTATTCCAAAGATAAAGAAGAACATGCCAAGCATTTGAAGATAGTTCTGCAAATTTTGAGAGAACATCAGTTATATGCAAAGTTCAGCAAGTGCAAATTTTGGTTAGATAGTGTTGAATTTCTTGGACATGTCATAACCAAAGAAGGCATAGCGGTGAATCCAAGCAAGGTTCAGTCCATATTGGAATGGAAATCACCTAAAAATGCTAAGGAGATACGAGGATTCCTTGGTATGGCAGGTTATTATCGGAGGTTCATAGAGGGATTTTCAAAGATCGCCGGACCAATGACCAAGTTACTCAAGAAAAATACTCCATTTGTGTGGACGGATGAGTGTGAAGCCAGCTTCCAAACACTCAAAGATAAGTTAACCACAACACCGGTATTAGCAGTTCCTGAACCTGGAAAGGATTATACAGTGTATTGTGATGCTTCCAAGAATGGACTTGGATGTGTTCTTATGCAAGACCGGAAAGTAATAGCTTATGGATCAAGACAGTTGAAACCACATGAACACAACTACCCAGTACATGATCTAGAGTTAGCGGCAGTGGTATATGCTTTGAAGAGTTGGAGACAATTTCTATATGGATCCAAGTGTGAGTTATACACCGATCATAAAAGTTTGAAATATTTCTTCACTCAGAAGGAATTAAACATGAGACAGAAGAGATGGTTAGAGTTGATTAAGGATTATGACCTTGCAATCAACTATACACTAGGCAAGGCTAATGTAGTCGCAGATGCCTTAAGTAGGAAGAGTACAGAGAATCAACCTACGGAATGGGAGATTCCAAAAGAACTTAGGAAAGAGCTAGAGGATGCTCAGATTTTGTTTATCCAAGGGGATGCTAAAGGAAGTGTAGCAACCATGAGGATTATGGATGAGATGTACTCAGACTTGAAGTATGAGATTATTCGGAAACAAGCGGATGATTTGTTCATCCAAGAAGAAATCAAAAGGATTGGAGAAGGAAAACCATCGGAATTCCATTTAGGGGATTTTGATTCATTATACTTTCAGAAAAGGATATGTGTACCGGATGATTCAGAAGTGAAGTCAATCATATTAAAAGAAGCACATGAAACCCCTTATTCAATACATCCGGGAAGTACTAAGATGTATATGGATTTGAAGGAGATGTTCTGGTGGAACAACATGAAAAGAGAGATAGCACAATATGTCTCGGAATGGCATACATGCCAACGAGTGAAGGCGGAACATCAGAGTCCTGCGGGATTACTTAAACCACTTGAGATACCGGAGTGGAAATGGGATGAAATCGGAATGGATTTTGTTACTGGTCTACCAATGACTAGTAAGAGGAAGGATATGATATGGGTAATAGTAGACAGGCTTACCAAGAGTGCTCATTTCATAGCCGTAAATACAAAGGATACGGTAGAAAAGCTTGTGGATATATATGTGAAGGAGATTGTGAGTAAGCATGGAGTACCCAAGAAAATAGTTTCAGATAGAGGTTCAATTTTCACATCAGCGTTTTGGAAACAACTCCAAGAAGCTTTGGGATCCAAGTAGGATTTCAGTACGGCATATCATCCACAAACTGGAGGACAAACCGAAAGAACAAATCAGATACTTGAAGAAATGCTTAGGGCTTGTGCTCTAAACTTTGGAGGCTCATGGGAGGACCATTTACCTTTGGCAGAATTCTCATATAACAATAGTTATCAGAGTAGCATCCAGATGGCACCGTACGAAGCATTGTACGGAAGAAAGTGTCGATCACCAATTTGTTGGTTTGAAACCGGAGAAAATAAGGAGTTTACACCGGACTACATCAAGGAGAGACAAGAAGTCATCGAGGTGATCCGGGATAGACTCAAAATAGCTTAGAGTCGTCAGAAGAGTTATGCCGACTTAAAAAGAAGAGATTGGGAACCGAAAGTGGGAGACATGGTTTATTTAAAGGTTAGCCCAATGAAAGGACTTAAGAGGTTCGGAGTGAAAGGAAAGTTAAGTCCTCGATATATAGGACCATTTAAGATACTCAGTCAGAATCGAGGAACAACTTTTGAGTTGGAGTTACCAGCACAACTAAATCAAGTTCACAATGTGTTTCATGTTTCACAACTCAGAAAGTGTTTGAAGGCACCGGATGATCCTATCACATATGAGGAAATAGAATTGCAATCTGATTTAACTTATGTGGAAAGACCTGAAAAGATCTTAGAAGTACAATGGAAGAAGTTAAGAAACAGAGCAATCAAATATTGCAAAGTTCAATGGCAACATCATCCTGAGCGAGAAGCAACTTGGGAGACGGAAGAAGAATTAAGGAAGTCCTACCCCGAGATGTTCAGGTACCAATCTTAACTTTGGGACGAAGTTTTCATTAAGGGGAGAGGCTGTAATAACCCAGAACATAGGAACAACGAAGGGTAGATTTAGAAAAGGGTTGTGCATTTCATCGCAAAACGGGGGAAATTTTCGCGCCTTGTTGCAACTAAACCTAAGAGGGATCGAGGTTCTCTCTCATTTTGCAATTAGGGTTAGGGAATGTGAGTTAGGGAAATTTCGACATGATCTCTTTTGTATCTTGTTACTTTGGGGAATGATTGCATTTGATAAGTGTTAAACATTTAAATATAAACATCACACAATATAAACAATGAATTTAAAATTCAAACACAAGATATAAATTCAAATCATTTTGAAGTTCAAAGTGAATATCAAATACAATATTTAATCAAGAATATACACCTTACATAATACAAAAGTTCATAAACCAAAAACTTGAGCTTTATTGATATACAACACAATTACAAAGTCTTTACAATATTCTTGATACAAGAATTGAGACATAATGATCAGAATTAAAAGAAAAGGAAAATTACAAGTTATTCTAAACTAAACCTAAACTAAGTGGCTTGCGGATGATCTTCTGGCCATAATTCAAAACCTGCACAACAAAGAACAGATACTAGACAGAATACAAGTGTTATCAAAGTTCAGTTTAGATAATTAGCAGAAATAACACAAGATTCAGTTTGGACAGTGCACACTGTCACAGCACACTTGTGCTTGTCCAAATTTCTGGACAGCACAAGATAGGCATAGGCAGACCAACACTGAGCAAGCCACAGGGGCTCAAGTTTCACCATATGAAGGCTGTTGCTAGCCAAGCAACAGCAAGGCAATGCAAGGGGTGAGTCATAAAGTAACTAGGCTTGTGTGTCATTGCCAGGGAAGAAGTAGAGACCATATAAATAGCACACAAACCCTAGAACCATGACAGTCGACCACATATGCAAATCACCAGGTAAGGGTGAAGTAAGAACAAGCACCAGTTCATCCAGTTCATACTCAAGAACAGAAACCAACACAACCACTTAGCCCCCAGGAATCATGGTGACCTGAGAAGCTCAACCAGAAACTGGAGGTGAAGGGCTGTGCACAAAAACCCCAAGTGTGCATCAACCAAATATTTCACACTAGGAGCTGGAACAAGGTATACCAAGTTCCTGTACAGATCCAGTGGATCTGATCCATCATATGAGCATGCTATAATCATGGGAGTGAGCAGATGCTCAAAAGGGGTAGATCATCACTTGGTTTTCACCAAGGATTACTGCCAGTCAAAAAGCTACTAAAAATAGAAAGCATCTAGGTACAGATCTTGTACACAGAAACTAGCACACATGCACAGATGCATACACTAGCCAGATCAGATGCACAGATAGCACCAGTAGATGAATTGCAAGGATTAGCAGCTAATAAGACTACACAGTAAATCCTAAGCTATGAACCATCAGTAAACCCTAGATTTTCATCAGGCAAGCATATTGGCCTTCATATCTAGTATGATCCCCACATATGCAAGCAAAGGTTGAGTAGCCACAAGATCCAATTAAATAGGTGAGCAACCAATCAGTAGCAAGGCTACTGAGGTCACATCACACTTAGCACCAATTAAAAGAAAGCCAAATATAGCACATCATTATCAAGGAATGGATTCAGATTCAATTGCTTGCTAGACAATCATGAATAGCCAAATCATTGGCAAGCAAGACATTTAAATCATTACTGCATAAGCAGTTCATCACAACTTAATTAATTCAAGCATGAATTTATCACAGATCCATGCTTAATACTGACAGTAGCATACTATTAAGCAACACAGTTCAATCACTGCATCATAGCCACTGGAGCAAGTCCAGCAGCTTGAATAAGCAACAGCATAGTGATGCTTGAGCATCAGCATCACTAAGAATTGAATCACTTAGCCACAGAATTAATCAGTAAGCCATCACTGACAGTTAATTGATCAAATGGATCAATTAAACCAAGTCAAGCCACACAGTTAAGCTAGCCAACAAGAAAAGGATGATCCAATGGATCATTAGCTTGCATAGGAAGCACAGAAGCATATCACAGGCACCACTGGCACACACAAGTGTCACTGATACATCACAAGTACACCTAGACAAGCAAGCATGACATGCCAGTAAGCACAAGCAAGCCATAATCAAGTACAGCACGGTATAGTAAGCTCTTAAGCAGGCACAGCAGAGCATGGCAAGTACAGGGCATGCTAGGAGCAGCAGAGAAGCAAGTAAAGCATGAATCGCAAGCAAAGCAACACTGGCCAGTACCAGTAACTGGTAAATTGGCCATGAGCTTGCAGTAGGTAGCAGCACTGGAAGGTTAGGCAACTATGGCATAGCTCTGTGTGATCACAGGATCACCAGAGAGCAACATAGCATGAGGAGGAAGAAGAACAGTAGCAAGGGAGGCGCACAGAAGAGAAGGAGGAGATGAAGTACTTACTTGCGCCTGGAAGCAGAGGCTAGGGCATGGCGAGGCAGTGCTCGCGCGGCCCTAACAGCTGCAAGTCCAGGGTAGGCGCCGACGTTACGCCGGCGAACCCAACACCACCGTAGAGAGCACCTGAGGCGACGGCACGAGTACTGCGAGCAGCACCCGCGCCAAGTCAACCCCAGGAGCGCACCCATCGTCGGCGAGGACGAGAGCTCGCCGGAGTTCGTCGAGGCGATTCTCCACGAGATCCAGAACGGAGGCGATTCGCCAGGAGAGGAAGAGAAGGGGAAAACCACGCGGACAGATCGATAGATCTGCACGCGGCGGTTCTGGTTTGGTAGGTGGCTACGGCGGGGGAGCTCGGAGCTGGCCGGAGCGCGGCGGCGGCCATGGCGGCGACGCCATCGCCACGGGCGTCGCAGGAGGTTAGGGTTAGAGACGGAGGAGTGAGAGAGGGCCGAGTGAGTGAGTAGGTGGGCCGTTCGGCGCCACCGACCCATAAGGGACAAGCCTTATTGGGCTGTCCCTGGGCTTTAGGTAAATGGGCTGGGCCCAATAGGGGCCAGGGGGCATTTTGGTCTTTTAACAATTAATAAAAGACCAGAACTTTACCAATTTTTAATAAATAAAATACAATTCTAAAAATCCATTAAAAATTGGATTAATGAATGAAAAATAAATCTTAACAAGAATAAAATATGAAATGTAATTTATGAAACAAATTCAAAATTATGAATTTTAAGAATTTAAATAATAACTTGGAATTTTAAACTATTATTTCCTTGTATTTAAAATTCAAGGAAAAATCTCAAATAAGTTCAAATACTTATTTTCAAACATTTCAAAATGAAATTCTACTATTCCAAGTCATTTCTATTGGAAAGGGTATTTTTCCAAGAAAAATACTATATTCCTTTTTATTCCAAAAACTATAGAGGTAACTCTATGATTTCAAATTATTTTTGGAATGATTAAGGGAATCACCAAGTAAAATAGTTTTACTTTGAATTGTTGTACTTTGTGTGAATTAAAATGGTTAATACTTTTAAATCAATTGCAAGTTACCGTCAAAGACCTAAATCTTAAACTCAACCCTAAATTGAGATAACTCAGCGGGGTAAAGGGATTCAACATAAAATAATACATCCATCATTGCATTATTTGGATTTTATAACATTGTCCTTACCGGACAATGATGCTTCTTACAGAACCCGAGGTCCAGGTTCCATCAACTGCATTGAACTGCACTATCTCGCAGTCCACAGGCAAGTTCACCCTTGCTCATATCAACTTGAGTATTTTCTATCATTTTACTGCAAAGCTATATACTTATCATTCCTGCATGGCAAATGAAATGTTACTTTTCCAATTATGAATATGACTATGTGGCTGGCGATGGAACCATGGTATGTGTTGATATGGTGGAGGTTCCATTGCATGGGTTATATCACCCTAGGATTAATTACCAATGTCGTCCAGTGATTCTAGCGCCGTACAAACCGCGTTGACCATGAGATCTATAATGGCTCTGGGGAAGCCAACCGTATCTTTTCCCTTCTGCACGCCAACGGATTGGTAGAGCCGGTGGGGTGCTGGAGGCACTGCCGCAATAGGTTGGGAAATCCTTTTAAATCCCCATCCATGAGTGATGATAAGCTCTACCATCTATGAAGGATTGTCCGGAGTACACCGTGAGTAAAGCCGTATTATCGGGAGAAGTCTACTGGGGGTGTACGGTTGGACAAAAGGGTGGGTTTGCAGTCGCGGAGAAGGCGGTGTGGGCTTGGATTTTCATACCTGGCCTCACACCAAAGGAAGTGTGAACGGGGGCAAGTCCCTGCGGATGGCAAAAAGGGTGAGACCTCTTGTGGGAAAAGTAACGCACCTCTGCAGAGTGTATCAAATTGTGGCTGTCACTCCTTGTTCCGGGAAGGGAACTGCGAACGCGGCAGGAAAGGAACTCCATGAAGTTCTAGTCAACCTGTGAAGACTGACGGGCATAGTTTTCATAATAAAAGCAACCTTTTGAAGAAATGATTTCGAAACATGCATTGACCTGCGATTTCCTGATCAATGGTCGTAGCTAGTGCATCAAACACCTTTTTACTCTTTTAGAACTTGCTGAGTACCTCTGTACTCACTTTCTTTCGACACCCTTGCTAGAATGTGATCCGGAAGTGGAGGCCATCAACGATGGAGCACCAGAAGGAAGTTACGAGCTGGTCTACGAGGAACCTGATCTTACCGGCGGAGTGGAAGGAGTAGACTATGGGATAGTCTACGGACCAGATGCCACGGAGGTGGAGGAGTAGTGATAAACCCTAGTATCATAGAGCCGAGCAACGTAGAACTTACCTAAATAAGTTGTTGAGCTCTCTTTCATGTATGGTTATGAGTTGTAATCATACTTATGTAGTATCTTAGGGTGTTCTCATCGGACCTGTGAGAATACCAACTTGTTAAGAAAATGTTTGTAATAAAGTATGGAGTGTTATGACCTGCAATGTTTCTGTTGTACCACTCTGAGGGATATGGCAAATTGTGAAGAAGTCCCTTCGCAAAGATCATATCAACGACTTGTATACTACAACATGCAGTGGTATGCTGGGTCACCGCATTAGCTGCCCTTCGCTTCTTCGACGGTACCTCCTCAGGGGTCTCAGGTGACCCAAGCTCGAGTTTCTCAGTCTGCCACAAGAACACATGCCATTAGAAGTGTGCGTGCTCATAAGTATATAGATGAAAACGAACATTGAAAACATGTGATGCCTCATACATTGGATCACACAGCAGCTCAAGGGACTGCCCTCAAATTAAGTCTAGTGTGCAATAATCACACAAACACGACCAAGTTTGAGGGCAGCACCTTGCCTTCCAGTGTGCCATTGTTCAATCATTGGCAAATGCACTATATAAATAAAATGAGGCCTCATATATTGGATCACATGGCAGGCAAAGGGACTGTCCGCAAACTAAGTCTAGTGTGCAAGAAATATGTCACACATGACTAAGTTTAAGGGCAGCACCCTACCTTTCGTTGTGCCATAGTTAAATCATTGGTCATTGCAGAACTGAAGAAGTACAAACATGGAAAACAAGGTAGCATAGGCCTCATACAATGAGCACATATGGAGGAGATGTTTGATCAGAACCAATGGCATGGTCATGTTTAGTCATGCCATAGGTTCTAATCAATCATCTCCTCACACTATGATTCCGGGTTACAATCATCGGCCTAGTTCAATCAGAAACAATAGAATCTAGAACAAACTAGCGCGACTCATTCTGCACAGCAATCTGAACATGCTAAACCGCAGCACAAAAACCCTTCCCCTCTTTGCATGCACAGTAAAATATGGCAGTTTCAGCAATCCACAGTCCGATCTAGGAAGGATCTACCGCAATCTGATATTAGAGTAACAAATCTAAGAAAATTGAGAGTGTGAACAATAAGAACTGGACAACAACATCAACCAATGGGGAAAAGCACCTTGCAAACATTAATATGAACCCTATCCTAATGGAAGCCCTAGCATATGTAATGTGCATGTCGTTGCAAATGCTTGAGAATGGCATGTTCTAGCAGAACGAGTACGAAGGTGAGAAGGAGAGGTCGCTACCGCCATTGTTCCGGCTGAGGACGAGCTCAACGTTGTGGGAGAACTTGAGATGCCGATGAAGACTGCGGAGCAGGTTGCGGCCGATGTCCCGGTGCTGCTCGCCGATGTCTCCTCCTCCGGTACCAGTGCTCCTCCGTGCGGTGGTGCGGCGGATTGGTCGGCGGGAGGGGAACCTCCGGTGATGTGACAGTTTGGGGGAGGTCGCGAGTGAGAGGAAGGAGAGGAGAGCGATGAGGCTAATTATGGTGCGTGTTCCCGAAGGGACGCGGCGTTTTCGCCTCCCTTCCCCACGCGTGCAACCTTCTGGCCGCAACGGGCCTGGCCCCGGAGAAACTACCATTCCGGGCGTTTCTCCAGGGTTGTCCCAGGGGTGCTTTAAAACCCGGTTCCTGCAAGAACGTGGCGGCCTACAGACATCCAAACGGCCCATTCCATGACCCAGCCCATGCAAAAAAGTCATCCGCATGCTACCAAATGCGCCCCTAGTGGTACTTGACCGAGTTGCGACCGTTGAATTTTTCTGAAACAGTTTGACACAAAGGTGGAATTTAGGTTATTTCTCTCTGTAATAATAACTAGCGCCAGATCCCAGAAGATGTGATCTACGGCAGAATATCTGTCTAACATGCGTCGTTCTAGGTCAATTCTTTCTCTCTTACGGCATCACCAACATATGTGGTCAAATTTGCCACAAGCTGGGATCCACATAGTAGATTTGTGGCTAAGGAAGTTTACCACTATGTATGTTGTAAAAGCACACCTTAAAATAGACTCCATGTGTTAGGAAAAAATAGTCAAAAAGTGAACCTTGTGGCTAATAGTGGGTTGTGCAGCCTAACATGTACAATTTTTTATTCCTTGTGGTAGACTACAAGCTTGTTGGTTGTTCACAAGCTTTTGATGTGGAGTGCTCGTGGATAACCTCCATTATGTGAAACTCCTTAAGGTGCACTTTTTTTTGCTTGTGAAAATCCTTATAGACAACATAGTGGATGCCTTTATTATTCGGTTCAAGGAGCTAGATTTTTATATTCACATGAAGAGAGAATTCGACGCGGGAGAAGCTGGATCATGTTTTCTCCACGGTGGAATGGAAAGCATTGTACCCAGCCTCAGACCATCCACCATTGCCCCGTGTTGCTCAACTTGGCAGTGCAGATGAAGCTAGGTAGGTGTTTCTGTTATAAAAGCGACAAGCAAATAACGAAGAACGAAACAAGAACACACGCAGGAGACACAAGATTTAACGTGGAAAACCCATTCCAACACAGAAGGGGAAAAAACCACGGGCGCCAGCCATCAAAACTTCACTATATCGGGGAGTGTTTACAAACGCCGTGGGATATCTTATAATCTGATAAACCCTAGCCGGCGGCTTACAAGATGTATATATAGGCGGTGCCAACGATCCGTACCATACCGCGGGGGGATGCCGCCCCCGCACCCCCCTTTGCAGGCGTCTCTGCAGGGCACGACGTATGGGCTAACTTCTGACTCCGCTACGCTTCGGCCCAAGCCTCCGACGACGAGCCTCGCTCCGCTCGTCAGAAGTTAGCCTCCCTTTAGTATATGAATTTGGATCACAATACAACAAACTCCACCTTGAGACAAATTCCATCTTGTAGCATGAACTTCAACAATCTCCTGAACAACAAATAAAAACACTTGCTGGCGCCAACAGCCACTTGGGCTAAACAGTTATACCAACCAAGTTCGAGCAAAGCTCAAACTTGGAAACAGGAACTGGCGTTGTCATCATATCAACCAGATTATCATGAGTACTTATCTTGCATACCTTCAGTTTACCTTGAGCAACAATGTCGCGAACATAATGGTACTTGATATCAATGTGCTTTGTCCTCTCATGGAATATTTGATCTTTAGTAAGGTATATTGCACTTTGACTATCAGAAAACAAGTTAATGCAAGAATCATCTCCACAAAGCTCAGCATACAAACCTTTCAACCAAACAGACTCTTTGCAAGCTTCATTAATTGCTATATATTCTGCTTCGGTCGTACATTGGGCAACAACAGATTGTAACGTTGCCTTCCAACTCACAGCACATCCACCAACAGTGAACACATCACCTGTGAGGGATCTTCTCTTATCCAAATCAGCAGCAAAATCTGAATCCACATAGCCTACGAGTCCCTCACCGGTCTTGCCAAACTTCAAGCAAGCTTTGGATGTGCCACGAAGGTACCTGAAAATCCACTGAACAGCTTTCCAATGTTCTTTACCAGGATCAGCCATGTATCGACTGACCAAACTCATAGCATATGATAAATCAGGACGAGAACAAACCATGGCATACATCAAGGAACCAACAACACTAGAATATGGAACTCGTGACATGTACTCAATATCTTCATCAGTACTAGGACATTGCAATGCTGACAATTTGAAGTGAGAAGCCATAGGTGTACTAACAGACTTTGCATCATGCATATTAAAACGATGAAGAACTTTCTGAATGTAATTTTGCTGACTAAGAAATAACACACTAGATTTTCTGTCTCTTGTAATTTCCATACCTAGTATTTTCTTAGCAGCACCAAGATCCTTCATCTCAAATTCACTACTTAATTGGGCTTTCAAAGTAGTGATCTCTTTCTTGCTCTTGGCAGCAATCAACATATCATCAACATATAACAGTAAGTATATAGGTGATCCATTAACAAACTTGATCTTAACACAACTATCATACTGATATCTCTTAAGCTCATGTGCAAGCATAAATGAATCAAAACTTTTGTACCACTGTCTTGGAGACTGTTTCAGACCATAAAGGGACCTCTTCAACTTGCAAACAAGATCCTCCTTACCAGGCACAACAAAACCTTCAGGTTGGTCCATGTATATCTCCTCCTCAAGCTCACCATGCAGAAAAGCAGTCTTTACATCTAGCTGCTCAAGCTCAAGATCATGCATAGCCACAATACCAAAGAATGCACGAATGGAACTATGCTTCACAACCGGAGAGAATACATCATTATAATCAATACCTGGAATTTGGCTGAAACCTTTTGCTACTAACCTTGCCTTAAACCTCAGAGGCTCATTAGGAGACAAACCTTCCTTTCTTTTAAATATCCACTTACAGCGGACAACCTTCTTTTGTTTAGGCAAGGGCACAACATCCCATGTGCCATTCTTGTCAAGCGATTGCATCTCCTCTTGCATAGCAGAAATCCACTTCACACGGTCAACGGATGCAACAGCCTCAGTATATGTAGCAGGTTCAGTATCATGCTCCACATGTTCAGCACAACTCAAAGCATGGTGAACAAGATTACATTCTTCAATTAAACGAGGACGTGGACCTTTGTTACGCCTCGGTCTATCAGCAGCAATGGAACTATTTGTTTGCTGCAAAACAGGTGGTGAGTGCTGAACAACAGTGTTATAATTTTCAGCAACATCATTTTCTTTCTCCTCCACGTGCTCCACCTGCACGCTAATCCTCTGTTGTTCATCATCAGAATTATCAGAAAAATCAACAGCATCAGTAACATCTGTAGATGAACTCTTATAAAACATGACAGCCTCATTAAAGACTACATTCCTGCTATGCAAAACTTTCTTAGTTTCAGGATTCCATAACTTGTATGCCTTAACTCCTGAACCATAACCAAGAAACACACACTTAACAGCCCTAGGCTCTAGCTTTCCATTATCAACATGAGCATAAGAAGTGCAACCGAAAACTCTCAACTGTGAATAATCAGCAGGTGAACCAGACCATACCTCAATAGGAGTTTTCTTATCAAACGGAATACAAGGTGACCTGTTTATCAAGTAACAGGCGGTGGAGGCTGCTTCAGCCCAGAAAAATCTATGCATACCAGCATTGGACAACATGCAGCGAGCCTTGGAGATGATGGTTCTGTTCATCCTCTCCGCCACACCATTCTGCTGAGAAGTATATGGGATGATATGGTGCCTGACAATGCCTTCGTCGCTGCAATAATCATTGAAAACTGTAGAACAAAACTCCATGCCATTGTCAGTACGAAGCAATTTAACTTTCTTTTCTGTTTGCTTCTCTACCATAACTTTCCACTTTCTAAAAGCATCAAACACATCAGATTTATGTTTCAGAAAGAAAGGCCACACTTTTCTGGAGTAATCATCTATGATAGTAAGAGCAACTCTAACAGAGCCCGTAAACGTGCCAAAACCGAAAAATAACCGCCATTTTACGGGTTCGGCACTACTAGGAAAAGGCCTAGCCGTAAGATGGCTGTCAGTGGCGCACCAGGAGGGTAGTGCGCCACTACTACTTAGCAGCGGCGCACCGGAAAGTGGTGGGCCACTATTAAAAATGTAGTAGTGGCGCACCTCTCCCGCGGTGCGCCACCACTAAGTTTGACCATGGGTTTGACCCAACCTTATACATACCAATGGCGCACCGTGAAGAGGTGCGCCACAACTATTTTTTGTAGCAGTGGCGCACCTCTACATGGTGCGCCATTACTATGTAAAGGGGAGGATGGACATGTTTGGGCATCACTTAGTAGTGGCGCCCCCTGCTTGGTGCGCCACTGCTAAGTGGTGCCCACACATTTCCACCCCGTGGATCGCCTTTTCGAGTTTGGAAAAAATAAAAGAAATAGATAGAAAATTCAAAAAATTAAATCCTTTGAAATGCCCATGTAATATGTCATCTAGGTTTAGTGAAAATTGAAAAAAATGAATTTTGATATATTATGCAAAATGGCGTCATCTTTCGGTAAAACGGGTTTTCTGGTTGCATACGACCTCCGATGAAAAACTTTTTTATATCAAAATCGATGTACGCGAAATTTCCTATTCGAATTCAACGGCCTATGGCCGTTTGGAGAAAAAATGGATTCGTCAAATTCAAAACAGAAACAGGACTTTTTTCAGGTTTTAGATTTTGGGCAAAAAATAGAAAAAAATAGCGGTGGCGCACCCATGCCTTGGTGCGCCACTGCTAAGCTTCCCGCCCACGAATTTCAAAATGGGAGGAGCCGGCCACTTAACCCCCTCCTCCCTCCTCCTCCACACTTTCATTCTCCTCTCCTCCTCCTGCTCTTCTCCTCTCCTCTCCTCCGGCGACCTCCTCCTCTCCTCCGACGACCTCCTCCTCTCCTCTCCTCTCCTATTTTCACTCCGGCGACCACTCCGGTGACCTCCTCCTCTCCTCTCCTCCTTTCACTCCGGCGACCTCCTCCTCTCCTCTCCTATTTTCACTCCGGCGACCTCCTCCTCTCCTCTCCTCCTTTCACTCCGGCGACCTCCTCCACTATGTCGAGCTCCGGTGACCTTACTTTCCGGCGAGCTCCTCCACTATGGTGACCTCCGGTGACCTTACTCTCCGACGACCCTCCGGCGACCCTCTAGCCTCTTGTTCATCCTCTCCTACATCTCCTCACCTCTCTTCACCTCTCCTACGTCCCTCATCCATCATCACCGGCGGCTAGGCTAAGAAAAATGGGAATGAACATTGCACAAATAATTCTAGCAACAAGAACGAGAAAAAATAACGAGCCAAAAAAATTCGAAACAAAATGTGCCAGATCCAGATCCAGATCCCGATCCAGATCTAGATCTAGAAATTTCAAATTTTAGTAGTGGCGCACCTTTTTTCTATCCAGTGGCGCACCTCAGACGTTTAGGAGTGGCGCACCATGAAGCTAGTAGTGGCGCACTACCTGGTGCGCCACTGTTAAGCCAAATAGCAATGGCGCACCACTAGTGCGCCACTACTAAAAGTTAGCAGTGGCGTGATAGCAGTGGCGCACCACTAGTGCGCCACTGATGGGTAAAAGTGGTGCGCCACTGATTGCCCTTTTTCTAGTAGTGCGGGGTGAAAAACGGCGCCGATCAGTGACCGTAAAAGGGGCAAAACCAAAAAACTTTTTTCGGGCCGAGACCGAAAACTCAAAACGGCCTGTATTTGTAGGGGTCGATCGAGCGAACCGAACGCTCGATCCCTATCTAGGGCGCGCTGAAGTTTCAGCTGACGCAACTGCTCGCTCGCTCCGTCCCCCACGCTCCCCGCGCCGCCACCACACTCCGCCGTCGCCGCCCCGCCCAATTTGCCCGAGCCCCGCAACCCAGAGGTAGCGCCGTTCGCCCCGCACCCCGCCCGCTGTTCCTCGCCCAACTCCGGCTGCCGCCCCCACCGCCGCCGCTCCGTCGGAATCCAGGATGAGCTCGGGCGACGATTTCGATCTGTCGGATTCGTCGAGCTCCGATGATTCCGACCTCGACGAGCTGCTCCAGGATGACGACTTGGAGGCCACCATGCTCCTCCTCGCTGTCAAGGACCTGGAGGACCGCGCGAAGCTGCTGAATCGGAGGTGCGGCTCCGTGTTCGGCCGGAACCACATCCAGCGGAATCGCCTCCTCGGCCACGAGCAGCTGATGGAGGACTACTTTGCCGAGGTACCTATCTATCCTGCCCATCTGTTCCGTAGGAGGTATCACATGCGGCGTAGCTTGTTCGTGCGAATCGTCAAGGACTGCGAATTGCATTCGAATTACTTCAAGCAACGTAGGAATGCCGCTGGGGTGATGGGTTTCAGCGCTTTCCAAAAGATCTCTGCTCCCATGAGGGTAATTGCGTACGGCATCCCTGCGGATTACACCGACGAGTATCTTCGAATTGGCGAAGATACTACCACGGAGTCAGTCCGCAGGTTTGCTCGCATGATTATCAAGTTGTACGGGCCTACGTATCTCTGAGCTCCCAACGAGGATGACACCAAACGGTTGATGGAGATAAATGAGAAAAGAGGTTGGCCTGGCATGCTTGGTAGTCTCGATTGTATGCATTGGACATGGAAGAATTGTCCAAAAGCATGGCATGGACAGTACTGTGGCAAGAGCAAAGATGCAACCATTGTCCTTGAGGCCGTAGCATCACAAGATTTGTGGATTTGGCACTGTTTTTTTGGTTTGTCGGGGACACTCAATGACATCAACGTCCTGCAAAGGTCTCCTTTGTTTGCTAAATTTGCAAATGGGGAAGCACCCACTTGCAACTACAAGGTCATGAACAATGAGTGCACAATGGGATATTACCTAGCCGATGGCATCTATCCGGATTGGGCAACTTTTGTTAAGTCTGTCAAGGATCCCCAAGATAGAATAGAAGCTGAATTTGCCAAGGCTCAAGAAGCAGCTCGCAAGGACATTGAGAGAGCTTTTGGTGTTTTGCAAGCAGGGTTTGCCATCGTTCGTGGCCCAGCCATATTTTGGGACAAGAAAACCCTTGTCAACATCATGACATGTTGTGTGATTCTTCACAACATGATCATCGAGGATGAAAGAGACTTGAGCTTGCCCTGCTTCTATGACAATGTTGGCACCCGAGTGGAACCCCAACGCAATCCGGATCGCATTGAAGCTTTCCTTGAGGCACATCGCCAGATTGAGAATTCCACTACCCATGCCCAGCTCGTCTATGATCTGAAGATGCACCACTGGCAGCGACATGGCCGTCGCCTTTGATCCTACCATTCCATTCATTTGCTTGTCACATGTATCATTGTTGAGACATTTGTGCATTTGTCCAATTTTCCCGAAGTTTTTGTAATTTGGTTGAGACATTTTAAATTTGTTCAATTTTCCCAAAACTGTTGTAATAATTTGGTTCAGACAATTATTTATGTGTTGTAATAATTTGGATGATTATTTGATTAATTAAGATACATTGTTCTATGTGTTGCATATGAAAAACCCTGCTTTTACGGGTTCGGAACCCGCAGGCGCAGAACAGAGCCCGTAACGAAAACTGAAAAACAGAATATTGTGTTTTTCAGTTTTTGTTGTTTTTCAGTTTTCGTTACGGGCTCTGTTCTGCGCCTGCCATTTTCCGGCCCGTAAACACGAGTTTGGTGCACTGAACTCGGGTTTTTCGGTTCGCGTTTTTACGGGATCTATTAGAGATGCTCTAAGCATGTAATTTGCACCACCAAGAGAAGTCTTGCGGGAAGGTCCCCACACATCAGCATGCACATAATCTAGAATCCCTTTAGTGGTATGAACGGAAGCATTGAATTTAACTCTTTTATGCTTACCAAAGATGCAGTGCTCACAGAACTCAAACTTACTCAAATTGCAGCCATCTAGCAGGTCTCTCCTGTGCAATTCTGCCATGCCATGTTCACTCATATGTCCAAGACGCATATGCCACAGATTAGTTTTACCAGGTTCATCAGGAATAACAGCAGCAGCAATACTAGACAAAGTGCTACCTCTAAGAACATATAATTTTGCAGAATTCATATCACCAATCATGTGAACGAGAGAACCTTTTGATACCTTCAGAACTCCGCGAGAAACGGAGTGTTTGTACCCATCAACATCAAGGGTACTGAGAGAGATCAGATTTCTGGCCATACCAGGTATGTGTCTCACATCTGTCAGAGTGCGTGTTATGCCATCATGCATCTTGATCTGAACGGAGCCAATGCCCACGATCTCACGTGGGTTGTTATCTCCCATACGCACAACATCTCCACTCTGCACAAACTCATAAGAACTGAACCAGTCTTTGTTACAGCAAATATGAAACGAACATGCAGAATCAAGGATCCACTCATCATTACCAGAAACACAACCAACAAACACAACTAGGCAATCGCCATCAGAATTATCACTGGAAACAACAACAACCTTACCATCACCCTCAGATTTGTTTTTCGGTTGGTAAGTACGGTTTCTTTTCTCTTTGTTCTGCAACTTCCAGCAATCATCAATATTGTGGCTAGTTTTCTTACAATACTTGCAACACTTACCAGCTCATCCCTTGGACTTTGAGCGACCTCTGTCGCTCTTGCTCTTATCTCTGTTGTAGTTGTTGTTTCTGTTCTCGGTCCTGCCTCGGACCTGCAGTGCTTCTGCCTTAGATGACGAAACCTCTGCCTGCACCATAGATTTCATCTTTTCCCTCTGCTGGAGGGACTCATAAACTTCGGCAAGGGTTAGTTCATCATGACTGTATAACAAGGTGTCTCGAAAATTCGCAAAAGAATTAGGCAACGAGAATAACAGTATAAGAGCGAGATCCTCATCATCATATTTTACCTCCATGGACAGCAAATCAGAAACGATCTCTTTAAAGATCGATAGGTGATTCATCATTGACGCACCTTCTTGCAGCTTGTGCGAGAACAACATCATCTTCACGTGCATCTTACTGGTTAGATCTTTGGACATGCAGATCGATTCCAGTTTCAACCACAGCGCCGCTGCGGATTTCTCAGCCAGCACTTCCTGCAAGATATTGTTGGATAGATGAAGCTGAATTAATGAAAAAGCCTTTCGGTCTTTCCACTTTTCTTCGTCTGTCCAGATCTTGGCATCTTTCTTGCCAAATCCATCAAGAGCGTCATCCAGATCAGAAGATTGGGTAAGGATCGCCCTCATCTTCACTTGCCACAGAGAAAATCTCGTGGTATAATCCAGCTGCGGTAGATCGAACTTCAAGGAAGACATGTCGCAAAAACCCTAGATTGAAACACGGACTCTGATACCACTTGTTATAAAAGCGACAAGCAAATAACGAAGAACGAAACAAGAACACACGCAGGGGACACACGATTTAACGTGGAAAACCCCTTCCAACACAGAAGGGGGAAAAACCACGGGCGCCAGCCAGCAAAACTTCACTATATCGGGGAGTGTTTACAAACGCCGTGGGATATCTTATAATCTGATAAACCCTAGCCAGCGGCTTACAAGATGTATATATAGGTGGTGCCAACGATCCGTACCATACCGCGGGGGGCTGCCGCCCCCCGCACCCCCTTTGCAGGCGTCCCTACAGGGCACGACGTATGTGCTAACTTCTGACTCCGCTATGCTTCGGCCCAAGCCTCCGGCGACGAGCCTCGCTCCGCTCATCAGAAGTTAGCCTCCCTTTAGTATATGAATTTGGATCACAATACAACATTTTCTGTTTCGAGGATTTTTGGGCAAAGGCCGAGGACTTCATGGACACTGTTCAAGAAGCATGGAATTCCGTCCCAGGATCAAGAACCCCTTTAAGCGGTTTCAAGTAACACTTAAATCCACTGCGACTCTACGAGGAGGCTGACTAGCTGGAGTGACCACTTCATTGGTAACATCAAGAGGAAAGTCGAGCTCATCCAGTAGCTGGATGTAGCGATGGAGACTCGCGCCTTCTCCGTAGGGAGCGCATGCTCTTAACAAATCCTCAAGGGTAAGTTGTTGGGCCTCGCTTCTCTTGAGAGGACCATCGCCCGCCAACATGGAAGGATCTTGTGGTTGAAGGAGGGTGACGCCCGCACCCACTTCTTTCACATTTATGCGAGTGGATGGCGCCTTTGGAACTTTTTGGCCCATTTCAAAGTGGATGATGTGCTCATCTCAGAGCAAGTTGACAAGGCTTATGTTGTGGATGAGTTCTTTTATCATTTGTTGAGGGTGGCATCGGACAATGGATACACGATTAACCTAGATTACTTGGGTCTGCCGACTCATGACTTGTCTACGCTTAAGGCCGAGTACGCTAAGGAGGAGGTGTGGCAGGTAATAGAGGGCCAAGACTAGGACAAGGCACCCATGCCCGACGGCTTCACGGTTAGATTCTAGAATGCGTGTTGGCATATCTTAAGGACGATGTCACGGAGGTGTTTGCCCGCTTTTCGCATGGTGAGGGCAGAGGTTCTGGGGCGGTTAACCTGGCGCTAATCACTCTCCTCCCCAAGAAGCCGGATACTCTAGAGGTAAAAGACTTTCGGCCAATTAGCCTCATCCACAACATCCCCAAGTTGGTTGCCAAAGTCATGGCATGCAGTCTTGCTCCGCACGTGTCGGACCTGGTGGGGAGTGCGTTTATATGTGGAAGATGTCTACATGACAACTTCCAGCTAGTAAGGGGACAACACGACGGCTCAATGGGTTCGGGGTGGGCGTAGTGATGTTCAAACTCGACATCACCAAGGATTTCGATGCCGTTGACTGGGCATTCCTGCTCGAGTTACTTGCCAATATGGGTTTTGGTGAATGTTGGTTGTTGATGATCTGCGCCATCCTTTCTTCGGCAACAATGAAGGTCCTCCTCAATGGAGCATCGGGGGACATCAACATCAACATGCACGGGTTGCGGCGGGGAGACCCATTATCCCGCATGCTCTTCGTCAAAATCATGGCGGTAATCAAATTCATGATTCAGAAGGTAGCCGCCGAGGGCTTACTCTCGGATTTGGTAGCTAGAGGGATGCACGACCGCACCTCAATCTTCGTGGACGACGTAGTGAATTTCCAATGTTCGACATGTCTGGATGTGGCCACTTGCGCCATATTGGTCTATGAATTTAGTGAGGCTTTGACCTGCTGATGATTGTGAAAATTAACAGCTAATAACATTGATTCAATTGCAATTGACATAATAAGAATATTTCGTCTATTAGGAGGATTCCTCGAATACCTAAAATTGAGATGATCGTAGAAAAAGTGAAATATTTAATAGGATCATTTCAGAAACATGGAATGTTAGAGAAATTCAAATTATGCGAGGCTTAGAAAGAAGTCCTGCATAGAGTCCACGGAGAGCCTATTTGGGGTTTTTATATAAAAAGAAGAAGAAGCAATGTAATTGAAGCAACCATCTTTATCCATGTTTAAATCCAAAATATCTCTCTCACATTGCCAATAATGACTAATTATTGAAAAGATGTCCAAATACTTTCTTTTATTTCTCTATGTGCATATATGTACACTTTCTGGACAGAATCAAGGGCAATTAATGAAAAATTGCAAGTTGTCTATTTTACCAAGTCAAAGAGGCCACAAAGAGACGCATCTGAGAGTTTGGCGAGCACTAGTATGGCGGCAGCTCACCCATATGGCATGCATGTACCATGGGCCACTACCTTCACCTCGTCAGACGGACAACTTCCGTGAAGGGGCCTATACATAATTGGCAACACAAGCGCTGCAAATATGATAGACACGACATAATTAAAGAAGCCACCCGAGATCCATTTATCCCAATCACATATGAGGAGAGGGGAACCGTTGCTCCACCTCCATCTCCATCACCATCTCCATCCTTCCCCCCTCTCCATAGCCATAGATTTGACTTGATCTCTTGATCTCATCACAGTTAGTGACATTGTAAGACTATTTGGTATTGATCTTAAGAATTTCTAGAAATATATTATGATTGTTGATCTTATCATGTGCAAGTAGTCCTAACGGGCATCTAACTTTACATGAGTGTTATGTGCATCTAACTTTAGATTAGTGTTGTGCTTTAATTACATATAATATTTGAATGATTGTATATCTCCTGCCTCAATCTAGGACTTGTCAGGTATCCAAGACCCCGATGATTGATAAAGATAATGAGGTCAAATGAGTGGTGATCTGCCGCTTCATGCGAAACCAAGTGACATGAGAGGGAGTACAGTAGTACTTTGAGATCCATTAGGAAATAAAGGTAACATCGCTGATCTTAATGTTTTGGTCTTTGCTTAGCACTTAATAATTCTACATAACCAGCTCGACTAGAGTGACGGGGTTGGACAATAATATATAGTTGACGTGGCTAGCTGAGCCTATAGTATATAAGGACAAATGGCCCACAAGAATCTAATCTGAATTTATTATGCACAACTATGTTTATTATTATTATCTTTTATCCCATTCATGTACGCACGACTGCAGGTGAAACCTTAGCCCTAACCTATCTTCATCCATTGATTCACAAACTCAAAGTAAACTTTAAGGTCCGGTATCGAGGGTACTCCTCGGCAATGCCCTCCGTATGGGGCTTAGGGTAGATGGAATCCTGTTCGCCCTAGGGTTTCCCTAACTCTAACCCTAACTCTAACTCTAACCCTAACCCTAACCCTAACCCTAGGATTTCCACATACATTGCTAACCCTAACTTGCACCTGTCCCTAACATATGTGTACAAGTGTGATGTAAGGTTTGTCTAACCTTGCATGTACCCAGCGTTGACGATTGCCGCATACATGAGCTAGTACTTGGTAAAATCCAGGATCTGTATGTGGAAACTCCTGCTACAGCTCAAATGGAGTCTATTGTATGGAAAAGTATGCCCACCCTATGATTTCCATGTGCATATGTCCTAAACAAACCAAAGCAAATAAAAAAGACCATTGGTAAACCCTCGCACGGAGAAAGCTACATGGGTAGATCTGCAGGGTCCCCGCCCTAGGGTTTCCCAAGATATAGTACACCGGAGCATCGGAATCGCTGGAAAACTTGCATCTGTCCCTAACATATGTGTACAAGTGTGATGTAAGGTTTGGCTAACCTTGCATGTACCAGGTGTTGACGATTTTCGCATACATGGGCTAGCACTTGGTAAAGTCCAGGATCTGTATGTGGAAACTCCTGCTATGGCTCAAACGGAGCCTATTTTATGGTAAAGTATGCCCAACCTATGGTTTCCATGTGCATATGTCCTAAACAAATTAAAGCAAATAAAAAAACCATTGGTAAACCCTTGCACGAGAAAAGCTATAGGGGTAGATCTGCGGGGTCCCCACCCTAGGGTTTCCCAAGATATAGATCACAGGAGCGTCGGAATCGCTGGAAAACTTGCATCTGTCCCTAACATATGTGTACAAGTGTGATATAAGGTTTGTCTAACCTTGCATGTACCCGGCGTTGATGATTTTCACATACATGGGCTAGCACTTGGTAAAATCCAGGATCTGTATGTGGAAACTCCAGCTACGGCTCAAACGGAGCCTATTTTATGTTAAAGTATGCCCACCCTATGGTTTCCATGTGCATATGTCCTAAAAAACCAAAGAAAATATAAAAGTCCATTGGTAAACCCTCGCACGGAGAAAGCTATATGGGTAGATCTGCTGGGTCCCCGCCCTAGGGTTTCCCAAGATATAGATCACCAGAGCGTCGGAATCGCTGGAAAACTTGCATCTGTCCCTAACATATGTGTACAAGTGTGATGTAAGGTTTGGCTAACCTAGCATGTACCCGGCGTTGACGATTTTCGCATACATGGGCTAGCATTTGGTAAAATCCAGGATCTGTATGTGGAAACTCCTCCTACGGCTCAAACGGAGCCTATTTTATGGTAAAGTATGCCCAACCTATGGTTTCCATGTGCATATGTCCTGAACAAACCAAAGAAAATAAAAAACCATTGGTAAACCCTCGCACGAGAAAGCTATAGGGGTAGATCTGCGGGGTCCTCGCCCTAGGGTTTCCCAAGATATAGACCACCGGAGCGTGGGAATCGCTGGGAAACTTGCACCTGTCCATAACATATGTGTACAAGTGTGATATAAGGTTTGTCTAACCTTGCATGCACCCAGCGTTGACGATTTTCGCATACATGGGCAAGCACTTTGTAAAATCTAGGATCTATATGTGGAAACTCCAGCCAAGGCTCAAACGGAGCCTATTTTATGGTAAAGTATGCCCAACCTATGGTTTCCATGTGCATATGTTCTAAACAAACCAAAAAAAAAAGTCCACTGGTAAACCCTCTCACGGAGAAAGCTATAGGGGTAGATCTGCGGGGTCCCCGCCCTAGGGTTTCCCAAGATACAGACCACCGGAGCGTTGGAATCGCTGAAGAACTTGCATCTGTCCCTAACATATGTGTACAAGTGTGATGTAAGGTTTGGCTAACCTTGCATGTACCCGACATTGACGATTTTCGCATACATGGGCTAGCACTTGGTAAAATTCAGGATCTGTATGTGGAAACTCCTGCTACGGCTCAAACGGAGCCTATTTTATGGTAAACTATACCCAACCTATGGTTTACATATACATATGTTGTAAACAAACCAAAGCAAATAAAAAAACCATTGGTAAACCCTCGCTCGGGAAAAGCTATAGGGGTAGATCTGCAGGGTCCTCGCCCTAGGGTTTCTGTAATATCCCAGGTATTGGGGTTACAAAAATAGAGGAAACAGATGTGTGCATTGCATTCATGCATATAAAATCTGGGGAATTTTCGCGCTTTAAAGTAAAACTGTCACAGTAACTGAAGTTTCACTTGACCTTGGTAGAATTGAAGTAGCTCATCAAGTCAAGCGCTATAAACCTCAATGTGACTTTGTTAAAACCTTGTTTTGGGAAAAGATGATTTGATCTAAGGGGTTAGATCAAATGGAATTAAAACCAACATAAGAAAATATTAATTAAGGATCAACTACTTGATCTTATTAAAGATAATAACATGGTGTTTCTTGAACCAAACCTTTGAACTTAACACCAACAAAAGCTTATCATTGAACCCTAGAGATGGGAGAGGTATATAACCAGCAAAGAGATAAGAAGCAAACTCTAAATTGTTAACACTTAAAAGTTAAGCAACTACCTTGAGGTATAATTGAAGTCACTCTAAAACTAAATACCAAATATAGCAAAAACCCAAGGACCTAAGTGTATGAAATCCACACATTCTTATTATAATCATAACTTATTAAATATGTGGAATATCACAAAACTAAATTCGTTTACATTACAAATTATAGTTCAAACTATTTGAATAAAATAAACTATGTGTACTTTGAAACTTATATGATCATGCCTTGGTGAAATCAAAATCATCATTCAAAATTGGGGTATAATTCTTATTCTTGACATTTTGATCCCAATTATAATATAAATACAATCACATATAATATAGTGACTCAACCATAAGCATAAGATCATTCATAAGACATTTAGTAACAAAAGCCACTTGGCCATCCAAAAACAAATCACATGAGAGGATAATACCATGCCACATAGGATGAAAATATCTACATAGCTTGCATCCTAAGCAATGCCACCTCATGCTTAAGGGATTACTATGGATAAGAGCATGACACCCAAGCACCTTACTCATCAAATCAAAGCAAGAGTCATCCACCTATGTGTCATGACACTAGAGCATGCCCAAGCCTATAAAAGGAGCCTCACACTCCATTCATTCCATCATCTTACACCATGATGTAAGAAAACCAACACATTGAGCCACTCCATAAAATAGTTAGGATCAAGATGAAGCAGCTAGGAGGTGGAGGCATGCCACAAGATGCAGGTTTATCAGAATTCCTGAAGAACAAGCTACAGAAGATAGCAAGGTAGAATTCTTAGGAAAAATATATGTTTAGCTAATCACATTAGCATCCCTTGGGTAGAATCCTAGATTATAATCCAAGTTCTTGAGGAGTGAGAAACCTAATTCTTGGGAGATAACTTAGGAAGCCAAACCTTGATCATTATAAATTGTGTAGTGATCATCAACCCTAAGAACTTGAAGTAGAAGATATAAGCACATAAACTTTAGAGTTAAAGCCTATAAGTTATATGGTGAGAAACCATTCATCAATATGACCAAAGTTAACTATAAAAAGAACTATAACCAGTGTAGTTACTTTAATGATTAATTGAGAATAATAATAGAAGTTAATTGGTAGAAGATAAAACCAATTCCCAAATCCTTAGTAATTAGAGAAGCACATGAAATATTAAGCAAGTAACCACTTTATCATGGTTAGGGGAGATTGAACCCTAGCACATGCAATATGGTGTCACCTCATCTCACAACCTAGAGTTAAACCTCAACCCTAGTTTATGCATCACTTGGATGATCATAACTAAAAACCTAAACCTCACTTGAGACTCAAACCATGTGTCATTAGGAGAATATGACTAGAACCCTAATGGTTCATTAATTAAATCCTATGCTTCAATTATAAGACATAAGGGCCACCTAATGCTAAGTCCCATAATAAAAACCACATAAGTAGTGATCAACCATTTATCTTTGTAACCAAGATCAATTATGATGGAACCAATATCTACTTAGATCCTTTCAAATATAATGTTAATATTATCCTTAATAAGGGGGTTATAATAGACATCATAAAAACCCTAACAGATTGATACTCACATAAAATCATATGTGAACAACCAACTTCTTAAATAAGATAACAAGTCCTAATGATAAACTCTAAAATACCTTGAGCTGGACTTACCAACTCTAATACTTCAAATAGATTGATCCACAAGAAAAACATAAATATAAAATGAGGATATAAAATCATGCTCATTTGCTATTTTGAATAAAACACAAGTATGTAATATAATGCTTGATAAGATACTTGTTTCAAATGGATTATGGGTGTAATAGTCATTTCACAACATCCAAAAGGAATTAACACAATTGAGACACCTGCCAAAAATAATAGAATTCAAATATGAATTCAATTTGGTAAATTATAAAACAGAAAATGAAAACAGAAAAAGAGAAAAAGCAGAAAGGCCTTACCTGGACCTTACCTGGCCGCAGGAGCCCAACAGCAGCCATCGACGCAGCCTCAAGCGCCAGCCCAGTAGCAGCCCAAGTCGAGCCCAACAACAGCAGCCCGTACCTCTTCGTTAAAAAAATCAGGGGAGGGTCGTCCTCATCCCCTTCCTCCCGCATGCCGGCCAGCACGACGCCGTGCTCGTCTTCCTCTTCGAGCTGTCGACCTCTCCGTGCTCCACCGCGTGACGAGGCAGGTCACTGAGCCCTATAAGTACCCTGGACAACGAAATAGCTCCGTTTCCCCTCTTCCCTCTCCTTGATTTATTTATGCCGACACCCTGGCTCCGCCAGTCTTCGTTACCGCCGGTGATAGAGACCTCCCCGAGCCAAGCGGAGCATACCATCGTGACCGCCGTCGTCGACAAGCCCAGGCCCCGGGAGGAATTGAGCTGAGACACCCGAAATCAACGCTGGTGAGATCATCTTCTCCGACACCGGCAGCTGCGAATTCCGGCGAACCAAGCCTCCCCGAGCTTCACCGAGCTCACCAACAGCCTCAGGTTGATCTTGCGCCTCTCTGGAGCTCATTATTTCGAGTTATTGATGCGATTAGCTAGCAGTAGCTTGGTGGCCGGGATTGCGCCGCCGCAGAGGTGTTCGCCGGAGCCATCTCCGGTGACCTTTCGGAAGCATCGATACCACCATCGTTCTCAGAACACCGAGGGGATGCGGAAACACCTATTAGCTCATCCCGTGAGGCTGTAGAACGGCGTCGCCGCCGTGCACCGGCTCACCGGCGTTGAGCCGTCGATGATGCCTACGTGGCGGTGGGGCCCGAATATTGGCTTGACCCAGTCAACTGCCAACGAGGCAGCTGACTCGGATCAGACCCCACCTGTCTGCGTCTTAGGGTAGAACCCAACCGGTACAATTGGTCTTTTCCATTTAATTGAAATTCCAGAAAATAGTTTAAACTTTACAAAATCATAGATAATTCATTTTAACTCAGAAAAAGGTAAATAATATATCAAAATTCTTAGAAAAGAAAAATCTATCCAATAAAAATATAAAATGAAATTTTTATTTTTAATAAAAATTCAATTATTTTATACTTGTTAATTAAGCCTTTAATTTTAATTCCAAATTTAATTAAAATTCAATAATTAATAAAAACTTCTAAAATTAATAAAAACCAGTAAGCAAATCAGGAAAATGTTAAAACTAATTTTCCTTTGATTATAATTTATTAAATCCTTAATAAGAGGATTTAAACTCTAATTAATAATTATCTTAATTATTAATTATTTAAAAATAAGAACATGTCAAATCCAATATTAATTTTTAATTCAAAGTTATTAATAACTTCAACTTTATAATAAAGTTACTAAGCTAAGAACTATATGGTGATTAAGAAACCCTAATTCCATATTGAATAAAGAACACAACCCCATAATTTCATGTGGAATCCTAAAACCCTAAATTAATTAGGAACTCTAATTCCATTATTACATGTGAACCCTAATTTGTTTCTAACCTAAACCCAAGGTTAGAACAGGTGGTCATGATACTTTAATTCAAATCATAGAGCCACCATTATCAACTAAAAGACATACATATGTTCACATAAAATGTAAGAACCCTATCACTAGTTAATTGATATACTATGTTCTCATTTAAATAAAACTTGTTGATCTAGTAGGATCAACCAAGTGTAAAACCCTAGTTCCTATTTCCAAGATCACCATCCTTAACTATCCATGATTAGCATCACACCATTGTGAGGAAACCAAATAACAACCATGCTTATTATCTTGTATTACCTAACCATACTCCACTAAACCCCACTAGTGTTGGATACTTATCAACCATCCTATTTAGGAAACCACCATTCCTTACTTAGTAGATCCAATAACAAACCCTAGACAACCTCAACCCTAATTGTAATACTTCTTATTACTTAAGAAGTATGTTCTTCAAAAGTTATTCTTTTAAAGAAAATAAGGTATCATCATCAATCCTGTCTAATAGAACCTATAAAACCTAACTAACTATCACTAGTAAGATATAACCAACCTTGGTAGCACCCATGTGTAATTAATTGCTTAAGATACTTAGGTTTAGTTCAACCTTACAAATTCTAGCTATTGATGAATCCAACTATGTTGTGATCCATCTAATACCTACCTAGAAACTAGTTGAAAACCATAGTAAACCCTAGAACCCACAAACCTAATTATCATACTTGTTCTTTATCAAAGAACATGTTCTTCAAAAGTTATTCTTTTGAATTATATAATAAGTAATCATCAACCATGCACTATAAGACTTAAAATTGACAACTGCTCTTTACTGATTATACAACTACTATCACTTGGTGTGTATGATTATTACTATGCATTCTACCACTTGTTTATGATTCTAAAACAACACAACCCTGAATAATAACCTTGTTTGTGAATCACTCTAAAAGTGTAACACACCTTAAACAAATCATTACAACTCACTAATCCTAAATCATCGGGATTAGGTCACACTTAGAGCGATTGCATCTCATACCTATGCATTATTGCATCCTTGCCAATCTTTTAAACATCGTCCTTACCGGACGATGATGCTATTTCAGAATTTGGAGTTATCACGTATCGAAGACCTTGCCTGCATAATCTTGCAGTCAAGAAAGGCAAGTTCATCACTTGCTCATGTCATTTGAGTATTTCTATCAAATTACTTGCAAAGTACTATGGTTATCACTATTGCATAAAAACCAAAAACACTACTTTCATAACTATGAATATGACTAAGTGGTGGGCAATGGAACCATGGATTGTGTTGATATGGTGGAGGTTCCATTGCAAGGGTTATATCCATCTAGGATTAAACAACAAATGTCGCCAGTGATTCTTGTGCCGTAATACCCGTGTTAACCATAAGATCCGGAGTGGGACGGAGTAGTCAAAAGTGTTTCCACCTCTCGTTCATCAACGGATGCGCTTACCGTAGCAGTTGTATCTGGCGGAACAACCGGAGGGTGGGGATCCCATTCTAATTCCCCACGGTAAAGCATTGCTTGCCGTAGCAGTTGTGTCTTGCGGAACAACCGGAGGGTGGGGATCCCATTCTAATTCCCCACGGTAATGCGGTCTATGATGGGTTGCAGCTACCGGCGTAGGAGTGTATGGTAGAGCCCAAGATCGTCGTCGTGGTCGGGGTCCACCCTGAAATTACGGGAATAATGGGACCGGCGTGGACCCAGTGTCGGGGCATGCAACAAAGGGTGGGTGTTCGAGGTAGCGGAGGAACATGATTGGCTAGACCTTATACCGGGCCTCACACCAAAGGAAGTGTGGACGAGCCCGCGGCTCGGTTGGCACCAAGGTTAAGATCTCTTATGGGTAAAGCAACACACCTCTGCAGAGTGTAAAGAACCGTGACCTGTCACACCCTGTTCCGGGATATGGAACTGCGAACGCGGCCGGAAAGGAGCTCCATGAAGTTCTAGTAAACCGGTGAAGGCTGACGGACATAGTTCTTCTGAATAAAAGCAACCTTTTGAAGAGATGATTATGAAAACCTGCATTGGTATTAGACTTTCTGGTCTAATGCCGTAGCTAGTGCATTAAACACCTCTTTCCTATAATGAACTTGTTGAGTACGCTCGTACTCATCCCACTCTTAAATCCCCTGCTTAGATATGGAGGCATCGAAGGAGGATCTACAGTACAACTCGAAGACCGAGGAGTCAACAACTACTTCAAGGGACAGGAACCTGTCAGAAGAGTCAACACCACATCCAATGGGGATAAAACCTAGCTTAGCAATAGAAAGGAACTAGTTTCCTAAACCTAGCTCCTATTTAGCTAGAATCTATTCATAGCCCTATAGCCAGTTAAATACTCTACAAATAGAGTTCGTGATAGGAGTAGACTACGAGTCGTTCTTCTGGAGTTATCTGCAGTTTTACCTCATTGTAAAGTAGGAGGCTGTGAGGATCTTATGTAACAGAGTCATTGTTGTAATTCTATAGACATACCTTGGACCCACATATGTTTCTGTTGTACCACTCTGAGCGATATAATGCTAGTGGAACGGTGTTTCATTGGTGTTATTTCAGACTTGCATACTACACCATGCAGTGGTATGCCGGGTCACCACAGTTGGTATCAGAGCAAATGCTTTGACCCTAGGATCAAAACCCCTTAAAGGAGACCTATAGGTTTGGTAGTGTCTATAGGAAGTTGTATTAGCTAAGGCAACTATGCTAAACTAAACCTTCTTATGACTTGAGATGGATATTCACTTGAGAATAATCCTGACACACTTGAGTCAAACTTTCCTACCTACATTTCCTAAGTGAAGTTAGTTAGCTAATCCAAAGTATGTAGCATACCATTAAAACAATAGATGAGTAGACCATAGTTGGTATACAACACATGATAGTCCAAAGAGAGGATACAACCATAAGGAAAATATCCTATTGGAAGATGTGTATCAACACTTGTTATAGTTAAGTAAGAGATATCCAGACCAGTAATAGGAGTAATATCAAGTGATAAAGATAACTAAAATATCCTATTAGAAGGTGTATATGAAGACAAGTAATTGGTAATTCAAATTCATCCAAACTTGTAAAACAATTGATAGTAAGTGATATAAATAAGTTATAGGAAATAGTATAGACCATGATGAGTCAATCATGGGAAATAAGGAAGAGTGATGGGAATAAAATATGTCTACTTCCATGGTAGGGATAGTAATCATATAAGATTCACCTGAGAATCGTTATGTGATGGACTAGAACATCATAAATAATAAAGAGGAGTACAAAGAGAAGTCAGGACTTCAACAACAATGCAAGAATATTGTTCCAAAACCATGGGAACTGTGTCAAGAACATCAGTGCCATAGTCACATGGTAGACACACTTGAAAGTATAGGAGATATATCCTAATAAATAGGTATTCAGAGTAGCTATGTTACAATCTAGATTTAGCATGTGAAGTAGTCGTCAACAAAATGGAAGCTAAGTTAGTACTTCCAAAGAAAATTAGTTTAACCTTAGCTATCCTAGACCACTTTGTTTCAAGTTTATCTCATTGCAATTGTGCAATTAAGGTAAAGGTTGAGACAAATAGCAGACTTCCATATATAAGTGCTAAGTATCATGATATAAACCTATCTTACGTGGTGTTATATACTACACATCTCAGCCTGATGTTTAGAGATGTCTTACTCAACTATTATATTCATGCTTATTATGATGTGTATTATAAGCACACAGCTGAATCTTCTTGGATTTTTATTGGATTTTCATTGATTGACTAGATCCATACATGAAGTTAGACTTTGATATGCAAATGCATGTTGCAATATCAAGTTCTGACTTGATGCTATAGATCTAGAGGGTAATAGTATTCGTGTGAGGAAGCGACGAATACTGGAAGATTCCTAAGACAAGATGAAGGTTCATCGGAGAAATGAAGTAAAGTTGTGGGAAGTAACCACAATACTCTGAAAGAAGTACAATCAGAAACTCATGCTTACCTCAACAGAGGCGTACTTTAGTACAGAAGAAGCATGAAGGTGAAAAATATGATGATTATGGTGAAGCTCAAGCAGATCCCTAGTCATCATGGAAGAGGGAATGCATGGGAAATCACTTCGGATACTATATTCATAGTGTCAGTTAGTGGTTCTCTTGCAAAATAAACCCTGAAGAAAGGAAGATGACCTCTGAAACCATAGTAGATATAAGAAGACCACAGTTGGTATCAGAAGACCACAACTGGTATGGGATCAATACTGCGAGATAAAGTAGAAGATGTCTCATTCAGTTGATCAGAACCTATAATATAATCCATTTTTTTTGATAACAAATAGCCGCAATTGGTATCAAGTAGTCCACCATTGGATTATTTGTACCAAGGAGTTGGAAACAAATAAAATTTTGTCAGCCAAATAACTATGACCTATAAACATTTAGTCGAAGGATTCACGTCGGATGTCCACAAATTGAGTAGATATACCACAAACATTCTTCGTGAGACCTTAGAAGAAGTACAAACCATAAGTTAGACCCAGACCAATATTCTAACCATAAGCCCAATGGTTGGAAGAAAAGGAGTTGAAGACCATAAGAAAACTCTAAGGGGTAGAGTAAAGATTGAGTTGGATGTACAATAACTCAGTATTTTGAGCTAGATAGATGAAGAAGGTCTGAACTGAGAGGAAGTTCGATCTTATTTTCATAAGATTGTGAACACTACTTTCAGAAGGATGTCAGACCAGAAGCCGAGGTTTATACCTCGAGGAAGTAAGAAGTGGACTATAACTTGAGAAGTGAGTAATATTTACTCAGAAGTACGGAAGCTCAAGTAAACTAAGGTTAATGAAGTTAGATGAAGGAAACACTGAAGACCAAATGTAGCTTAAGAAGACCAAAGACCGAAGGAGATTGACCATACCAAAACTAAATACTAATTGAAAGATTCCTTTCATGGAACCTAAAGAACCAAAATAGTTATAGGTATCAAATATACTCCCTGATTTGATAGACTAAATGAGTCTAATCCATTCTTAGTGAAATAAACCGTCAAGACCATTTCCATGGTAAATACCTTACTAAGTACCATTACTATAGTTTTAGCCGGTAATGGGAAACAGAATCAACCTTATACAAGTCTTGTAGAACCAAGTTTTTGGATAAACCATTAGGAGTATGATATCCAATTAGTCCCCAGTTATGACTAGCAGCACTAGAAGAAGTTCCAATCATTGAATCTTCAATGAGAAAGGAAACAAGATTATGATATTGAAAGAAATCATGGAATTGAAGTAAGAAGCCATGGTTCAGAAGCAGACACTATTGGTTTCTAGGAAGAATCTGGACAAGGGATATATTCAATTATATCTAGTGAGATTACCACGGAGTTCGAGAAAAGTCGTAGTCTGTACAAGTCAGATCCACACTCCGAAACGTGAGAGAGTTCAAACTTCGAGGACGAAGTTTAGTTTAAGGGGTAGAGACTGTAATATCCCAGGTATTGGGGATACAAAAATAGAGGAAACGGATGTGTGCATTGCATTCATGCATAGAAAATCTGGGGAATTTTCGCGCTTTAAAGTAAAACTGTCACAGTAACTGAAGTTTCACTTGACCTTGGTAGAATTGAAGTAGCTCATCAAGTCAAGCGCTATAAACCTCAATGTGACTTTGTTAAAACCTTGTTTTGGGAAAAGATGATTTGATCTAAGGGGTTAGATCAAATGGAATTAAAACCAACATAAGAAAATATTAATTAAGGATCAACTACTTGATCTTATTAAAGATAATAACATGGTGTTTCTTGAACCAAACCTTTGAACTTAACACCAACAAAAGCTTATCATTGAACCCTAGAGATGGGAGAGGTATATAACCAGCAAAGAGATAAGAAGCAAACTCTAAATTGTTAACACTTAAAAGTTAAGCAACTACCTTGAGGTATAATTGAAGTCACTCTAAAACTAAATACCAAATATAGCAAAAACCCAAGGACCTAAGTGTATGAAATCCACACATTCTTATTATAATCATAACTTATTAAATATGTGGAATATCACAAAACTAAATTCGTTTACATTACGAATTATAGTTCAAACTATTTGAATAAAATAAACTATGTGTACTTTGAAACTTATATGATCATGCCTTGGTGAAATCAAAATCATCATTCAAAATTGGGGTATAATTCTTATTCTTGACATTTTGATCCCAATTATAATATAAATACAATCACATATAATATAGTGACTCAACCATAAGCATAAGATCATTCATAAGACATTTAGTAACAAAAGCCACTTGGCCATCCAAAAACAAATCACATGAGAGGATAATACCATGCCACATAGGATGAAAATATCTACATAGCTTGCATCCTAAGCAATGCCACCTCATGCTTAAGGGATTACTATGGATAAGAGCATGACACCCAAGCACCTTACTCATCAAATCAAAGCAAGATTCATCCACCTATGTGTCATGACACTAGAGCATGCCCAAGCCTATAAAAGGAGCCTCACACTCCATTCATTCCATCATCTTACACCATGATGTAAGAAAACCAACACATTGAGCCACTCCATAAAATAGTTAGGATCAAGATGAAGCAGCTAGGAGGTGGAGGCATGCCACAAGATGCAGGTTTATCAGAATTCCTGAAGAACAAGCTACAGAAGATAGCAAGGTAGAATTCTTAGGAAAAATATATGTTTAGCTAATCACATTAGCATCCCTTGGGTAGAATCCTAGATTATAATCCAAGTTCTTGAGGAGTGAGAAACCTAATTCTTGGGAGATAACTTAGGAAGCCAAACCTTGGTCATTATAAATTGTGTAGTGATCATCAACCCTAAGAACTTGAAGTAGAAGATATAAGCACATAAACTTTAGAGTTAAAGCCTATAAGTTATATGGTGAGAAACCATTCATCAATATGACCAAAGTTAACTATAAAAAGAACTATAACCAGTGTAGTTACTTTAATGATTAATTGAGAATAATAATAGAAGTTAATTGGTAGAAGATAAAACCAATTCCCAAATCCTTAGTAATTAGAGAAGCACATGAAATATTAAGCAAGTAACCACTTTATCATGGTTAGGGGAGATTGAACCCTAGCACATGCAATATGGTGTCACCTCATCTCACAACCTAGAGTTAAACCTCAACCCTAGTTTATGCATCACTTGGATGATCATAACTAAAAACCTAAACCTCACTTGAGACTCAAACCATGTGTCATTAGGAGAATATGACTAGAACCCTAATGGTTCATTAATTAAATCCTATGCTTCAATTATAAGACATAAGGGCCACCTAATGCTAAGTCCCATAATAAAAACCACATAAGTAGTGGTCAACCATTTATCTTTGTAACCAAGATCAATTATGATGGAACCAATATCTACTTAGATTCTTTCAAATATAATGTTAATATTATCCTTAATAAGGGGGTTGTAATAGACATCATAAAAACCCTAACAGATTGATACTCACATAAAATCATATGTGAACAACCAACTTCTTAAATAAGATAACAAGTCCTAATGATAAACTCTAAAATACCTTGAGCTGGACTTACCAACTCTAATACTTCAAATAGATTGATCCACAAGAAAAACATAAATATAAAATGAGGATATAAATCATGCTCATTTGCTATTTTGAATAAAACACAAGTATGTAATATAATGCTTGATAAGATACTTGTTTCAAATGGATTATGGGTGTAATAGTCATTTCACAACATCCAAAAGGAATTAACACAATTGAGACACCTGCCAAAAATAATAGAATTCAAATATGAATTCAATTTGGTAAATTATAAAACAGAAAATGAAAACAGAAAAAGAGAAAAAGCAGAAAGGCCTCACCTGGACCTTACCTGGCCGCAGGAGCCCAACAGCAGCCATCGACGCAGCCCCAAGCGCCAGCCCAGTAGCAGCCCAAGTCGAGCCCAACAACAGCAGCCCGTACCTCTTCATTAAAAAAATCAGGGGAGGGTCGTCCTCATCCCCTTCCTCCCGCATGCCGGCCAGCACGACGCCGTGCTCGTCTTCCTCTTCGAGCTGTCGACCTCTCCGTGCTCCACCGCGTGAGGAGGCAGGTCACTGAGCCCTATAAGTACCCTGGACAACGAAATAGCTCCGTTTCCCCTCTTCCCTCTCCTCGATTTATCTATGCCGACACCCTGGCTCCGCCAGTCTTCGTTACCGCCGGTGATAGAGACCTCCCCGAGCCAAGCGGAGCATACCATCGTGACCGCCGTCGTCGACAAGCCCAGGCCCTGGGAGGAATTGAGCTGAGACACCCGAAATCGACGCCGGTGAGATCATCTTCTCCGACACCGGCAGCTGCGAATTCCGGCGAACCAAGCCTCCCCGAGCTTCACCGAGCTCACCAACAGCCTCAGGTTGATCTTGCGCCTCTCTGGAGCTCATTATTTCGAGTTATTGATGCGATTAGCTAGCAGTAGCTTGGTGGCCGGGATTGCGCCGCCACAGAGGTGTTCGCCGGAGCCATCTCTGGTGACCTTTCGGAAGCATCGATACCACCATCGTTCTCAGAACACCGAGGGGATGCGGAAACACCTATTAGCTCATCCCGTGAGGCTGTAGAACGGCGTCGCCGCCGTGCACCGGCTCACCGGCGTTGGGCCCGAATATTGGCTTGACCCAGTCAACTGCCAACGAGGCAGCTGACTCGGATCATACCCCACCTCTCTGCGTCTTAGGGTAGAACCCAACCGGTACAATTGGTCTTTTCCATTTAATTGAAATTCCAGAAAATAGTTTAAACTTTACAAAATCATAGATAATTCATTTTAACTCAGAAAAAGGTAAATAATATATCAAAATTCTTAGAAAAGAAAAATCTATCCAATAAAAATATAAAATGAAATTTTTATTTTTAATAAAAATTTAATTATTTTATACTTGTTAATTAAGCCTTTAATTTTAATTCCAAATTTAATTAAAATTCAATAATTAATAAAAACTTCTAAAATTAATAAAAACCAGTAAGCAAATCAGGAAAATGTTAAAACTAATTTTCCTTTGATTATAATTTATTAAATCCTTAATAAGAGGATTTAAACTCTAATTAATAATTATCTTAATTATTAATTATTTAAAAATAAGAACATGTCAAATCCAATATTAATTTTTAATTCAAAGTTATTAATAACTTCAACTTTATAATAAAGTTACCAAGCTAAGAACTATATGGTGATTAAGAAACCCTAATTCCATATTGAATAAAGAACACAACCCCATAATTTCATGTGGAATCCTAAAACCCTAAATTAATTAGGAACTCTAATTCCATTATTACATGTGAACCCTAATTTGTTTCTAACCTAAACCCAAGGTTAGAACAGGTGGTCATGATACTTTAATTCAAATCATAGAGCCACCATTATCAACTAAAAGACATACATATGTTCACATAAAATGTAAGAACCCTATCACTAGTTAATTGATATACTATGTTCTCATTTAAATAAAACTTGTTGATCTAGTAGGATCAACCAAGTGTAAAACCCTAGTTCCTATTTCCAAGATCACCATCCTTAACTATCCATGATTAGCATCACACCATTGTGAGGAAACCAAATAACAACCATGCTTATTATCTTGTATTACCTAACCATACTCCACTAAACCCCACTAGTGTTGGATACTTATCAACCATCCTATTTAGGAAACCACCATTCCTTACTTAGTAGATCCAATAACAAACCCTAGACAACCTCAACCCTAATTGTAATACTTCTTATTACTTAAGAAGTATGTTCTTCAAAAGTTATTCTTTTAAAGAAAATAAGGTATCATCATCAATCCTGTCTAATAGAACCTATAAAACCTAACTAACTATCACTAGTAAGATATAACCAACCTTGGTAGCACCCATGTGTAATTAATTGCTTAAGATACTTAGGTTTAGTTCAACCTTACAAGTTCTAGCTATTGATGAATCCAACTATGTTGTGATCCATCTAATACCTACCTAGAAACTAGTTGAAAACCATAGTAAACCCTAGAACCCACAAACCTAATTATCATACTTGTTCTTTATCAAAGAACATGTTCTTCAAAAGTTATTCTTTTGAATTATATAATAAGTAATCATCAACCATGCACTATAAGACTTAAAATTGACAACTGCTCTTTACTGATTATACAACTACTATCACTTGGTGTGTATGATTATTACTATGCATTCTACCACTTGTTTATGATTCTAAAACAACACAACCCTGAATAATAACCTTGTTTGTGAATCACTCTAAAAGTGTAACACACCTT
This sequence comes from Lolium perenne, assembly GCF_019359855.2. Classification (NCBI taxonomy): domain Eukaryota; kingdom Viridiplantae; phylum Streptophyta; class Magnoliopsida; order Poales; family Poaceae; genus Lolium; species Lolium perenne. Next base: position 16,190,877 of record NC_067249.2, read on the forward strand.
AAACAAATCATTACAACTCACTAATCCTAAATCATCGGGATTAGGTCACACTTAGAGCGATTGCATCTCATACCTATGCATTATTGCATCCTTGCCAATCTTTTAAACATCGTCCTTATCGGACGATGATGCTATTTCAGAATTTGGAGTTATCACGTATCGAAGACCTTGCCTGCATAATCTTGCAGTCAAGAAAGGCAAGTTCATCACTTGCTCATGTCATTTGAGTATTTCTATCAAATTACTTGCAAAGTACTATGGTTATCACTATTGCATAAAAACCAAAAACACTACTTTCATAACTATGAATATGACTAAGTGGTGGGCAATGGAACCATGGATTGTGTTGATATGGTGGAGGTTCCATTGCAAGGGTTATATCCATCTAGGATTAAACAACAAATGTCGCCAGTGATTCTTGTGCCATAATACCCGTGTTAACCATAAGATCCGGAGTGGGACGGAGTAGTCAAAAGTGTTTCCACCTCTCGTTCATCAACGGATGCGCTTACCGTAGCAGTTGTATCTGGCGGAACAACCGGAGGGTGGGGATCCCATTCTAATTCCCCACGGTAAAGCATTGCTTGCCATAGCAGTTGTGTCTTGCGGAACAACCGGAGGGTGGGGATCCCATTCTAATTCCCCACGGTAATGCGGTCTATGATGGGTTGCAGCTACCGGCGTAGGAGTGTATGGTAGAGCCCAGCACTGTCGTCGTGGTCGGGGTCCACCCTGAAATTACGGGAATAATGGGACCGGCGTGGACCCAGGGTCGGGGCATGCAACAAAGGGTGGGTGTTCGAGGTAGCGGAGGAACATGATTGGCTAGACCTTATACCGGGCCTCACACCAAAGGAAGTGTGGACGAGCCCGCGGCTCGGTTGGCACCAAGGTTAAGATCTCTTATGGGTAAAGCAACACACCTCTGCAGAGTGTAAAGAACCGTGACATGTCACTCCCTGTTCCGGGATATGGAACTGCGAACGCGGCCGGAAAGGAGCTCCATGAAGTTCTAGTAAACCGGTGAAGGCTGACGGACATAGTTCTTCTGAATAAAAGCAACCTTTTGAAGAGATGATTATGAAAACCTGCATTGGTATTAGACTTTCTGGTCTAATGCCATAGCTAGTGCATTAAACACCTCTTTCCTATAATGAACTTGTTGAGTACGCTCGTACTCATCCCACTCTTAAATCCCCTGCTTAGATATGGAGGCATCGAAGGAGGATCTATAGTACAACTCGAAGACCGAGGAGTCAACAACTACTTCAAGGGACAGGAACCTGTCAGAAGAGTCAACACCACATCCAATGGGGATAAAACCTAGCTTAGAAATAGAAAGGAACTAGTTTCCTAAACCTAGCTCCTATTTAGCTAGAATCTATTCATAGCCCTATAGCCAGTTAAATACTCTACAAATAGAGTTCGTGATAGGAGTAGACTACGAGTCGTTCTTCTGGAGTTATCTGCAGTTTTACCTCATTGTAAAGTAGGAGGCTGTGAGGATCTTATGGAACAGAGTCATTGTTGTAATTCTGTAGACATACCTTGGACCCGCATATGTTTCTGTTGTACCACTCTGAGCGATATAATGCTAGTGGAACGGTGTTTCATTGGTGTTATATCAGACTTGCGTACTACACCATGCAGTGGTATGCCGGGTCACCACAGTTTCCCAAGATATAGATCACGGGAGCGTCGGAATCGCTGGAAATCTTGCATCTGTCCCTAACATATCTGTACAAGTGTGATGTAAGGTTTGTCTAACCTTGCATGCACCCAACGTTGACGATTTTCGCATACATGGGCAAGCACTTGGTAAAATCCAGGATCTGTATGTGGAAACTCTAGCCATGGCTCAAACGAAGGCTATTTTATGGTAAAGTATGCCCAACCTATGGTGTCCATGTGCATATGTCCTAAACAAACCAAAGCAAAAAGAAAAGTCCATTGGTAAACGTTCTCACGGAGAAAGCTATAGGGGTAGATTTGCGGGGTCCCCGCCCTAGGGTTTCCTAAGATACAGACCACCGGAGCGTCGGAATCGCTGGAAAACTTGCATATGCCTCTAACATATGTGTACAAGTGTGATGTAAGGTTTGTATAACCTTGCATGTACCCGGCGTTGACGATTTTCGCATACATGGGCTAGCACTTGGTAAAATCCAGGATCTATATGTGGAAACTCCTGCTACGGCTCAAATGGAGCCCATTTTATGGTAAAGTATGCACAACCTATGGTTTCCATATACATATGTCCTAAACAAACCAAAGAAAATAAAAAGTCCATTGGTAAACCCTCACACGAAGAAAGCTATAGAGGTAGATCTGCAGGGTCCTCGCACGGCCATACTGCATGTCCCGTCGGCCCCGTTTTTCATAGTTGGCAAAGTAAACGAAGTCAAAAAGTCGCGCAGAGCCGCGTGGCGTCATTTTATGTGTCCTAGTAACCACTACAAAATTCGGAATTGGGATACGGCAGTTATCTTGAAAAACCCTTCACGAATAGGGCTATCACGTTCGGAGTTCTATGGCTTTTAGGGGAAATGAGTAGGAAACGGCCTGTGGCACCACATAGTTTGTCGGAACGAGGCCATATTTCTCATGTACGTGGGCCTTAGGATGGGAAGCAAGGCCCCGGTCGCGGATTTCCAATCCGACCTACGGGCGACGGTGTTTCCATTTTTGGGTGCCGAAACGGCCTTTTTTTTGTGTGAAGCACCTACATGGTGTGCATTTTAGTATTGCGCGAGACCTCCGTGCAGTGCTAGGATACCTCCTACGCACCAACTATCGCATGCCATATGCCATATGCGCGCGCTGTCCATCTGGGAATCCCCCCGCTTCCTGCGGTGTCCCGCCGAATCCGCTGGAAACTGACCGGATTTGAGGGCCACACTTTCCTTCGCTCAATAAATCCTAGGAATTTTTTTAAGTCTACGACGTGTCATTTTATGTGATAAATGTTTTTCGTTTAGCGTGTTGGCGGACGGGTACACCCGCGCGCCCGGTACGGTCATACCGCATGTCCCGTCGGCCCCGTTTTTGCACAGTTGGCAAAGTAAACGAAGTCAAAAAGTCGCGCGGAGCCGCGTGGCGTTATTTTATGCGTCCTAGTAACCACTGCAAAAGACGGAATTGGGATATAGAAATTATCTTGAAAACCCCATCACGAATAGGACTATCACGTCCGGAGTTCTATGGCTTTTAGGGGAAATGAGTAGTAAACGGCCCGTGCCACCACATAGTTTGTCGGAACGAGGCCATATTTTGCACGTGCGTGGGCCTTAGGATGGGAAGCAAGGCCCCGGTCGTAGATTTCCAATCCGACCTACGGGCGATGGTGTTTCCATTTTCGGGGTGCCGGAACGACCTTTTTTTGTGAAGCGGCTACATGGTGTGCATTTTAGTATTGCGCAAGACCTCCGCGCAGTGGCAGGATACCTCCTACACACCACCTATCACATGCCATATGCGCGCGCTGGCCATCTGGGAATCGCACCTGCTTCCTGCGGTGTCCCACCGAATCCGCTAGAAACTGACCGGATTTGAACTAGGGCCACACTTTCCTTCGCTCAATAAATACCAGGAAAAATGTTTTTAGGTCTACGACACATCATTTTATGTGCTAAATGTTTTCCGTTTAGCGCGTTGGTGGACGGGTGCACCCGCGCGCCCGGTACGGCCATACCGCATGGGCCCCGTTTTACACAGTTGTCATTTTGACGAAGTCAAAAAGTCACGCGGAGCCACGTGGCGTCATTTTATGTGTAGTAACTACTGCAAACGATGAAATTGAGGTAAGATGATCTACGGGGTAAATCTACGGGGCTCTAAAATTAGGGTTTCATGTACTGGAGGGAATTTTGAGGTAAGATGATATAATTATTCGTACTACTTGTTCCTATGACATAAATAAACGCAAAGTTGGAGTAAAGTTCATAGGGGCACCGTCGTTGGAGGCCAGACAAAGGGGTAGACCGCATGGTCAAAGGGGTAGACCGCACAGTCAAAGGGGTGGACCGCGCGGTCGATTTAACGTCGACGCGGTCAAAATTTGTATATGAACCTATTATTATATATAGTCAGAAAAATAAATAAGAGGAAAAACAAAAAGGAAAAAAGGAGAAAAAAGAAAAAAGGCTATGCCTAGGGTGGCCCTCGGCATAGAGCCGGCCCTTGGCATAGGGCGGGCGCGCCGGACCGGTTAGCAGCGCTGGTCGAGCCAGACCAGCACGCTAACCCTAAACGGCCCCCGACCGCTGCGTGCCCGAGCAGCCCCCGACCCCCGCGTGCCCGCCGCCGCCTTCCGCCCGCTGCCGCCACCTTTCCCGCCCGCCGCCGCCTGCGCCGCACCTCACCGCGCCGCCGCCACCTTCTCGCCTGCCCGAGCCCGCGCCCGGCTGCTCGAGCCGTCCCCACTTTCCCTAGCTGCGCCGCCTCCGCACCCGCCCCCGGCCCGCACCCGATCGGCCACCTCCGCCTCCGCCCCTGCCCCTGGCCTGCACCCGACCAACCACCTCCGCACCCCGGCCCCCGGCCCCTGACGCCGCTGCCCCCGACGCCGCTGCCCCCTGCGCACCATGGCAGGCAGTGAGTAATCTCACTTTTTATGCATTTTTTTCTTGGGATTTCTATTTTCGTGCCCTCGGTTCCTTAGTTGTACTCAGTTTTCCCCAGCCCCTTAGTTTTTCCTCACTTTTCCCCAAGTCCTTGTTTGAAACCCGCAGAAGGCAGCTCAGACGGCAGGATTCCCGTTAAGTTGACCGCTCCGTTCTGACGTGTGGGGCCGCGTCGTGTGGGCCCGCGTCGCGTGGGGCTGGTAGAAAGGGACCGCGTGGGACAGGACGAGATTGCGTTTGGTTGCACGTGAGCAGGAGCTGGGTTTTGTCTCTCTCGGCCATTGGCATTTCCCTTTTAAGAGTACCTTTTCTGCCTCCTTCTCTCTGCCTTTTTTCACATAATTAGTATCAAATCTAGAGAAGCTTGCATTTCTGTCTTTCTTCAATTATTATTTGTGCCTTTTGGCCCTGGTTGTTTTCCCAATATGGCAGCAAATCTAGTAGGGAGCCCAATCTAGTACTCCATCTGGTCCATATGTATGTAGTTAAATCTAGAAGCAAATCTACAGGGAATGTACGATAAATTCACAAGGTCATATAGTAGAATAGGGATAGATAATATAGATAATAAGCTGCATTCAGCAGCCAAACATAGTAGGGTTCGAGGTTCTTCACAGCAGACAAAGACCATCATACTAACAACATAACAACGAGGGATCCCTAACTAACAACAAAGGGATCCCAACAACAAAATGGAGGAGGCAGCAGCAGCACACGTCCAGGACTCCGCCTACCCCATCTGCCTCTGCCTCCACTTGTTGCTCCCCTTGGGAGCCTTGGGCTTGAGCGGAGGCATGCGCCCGCCGGAGATCTCCACCCGCTGGATGCTGCGGAGGTGCATGCCGAGCGCCAAGTGCTTGGCGCGGAAGGAGTTGGGGTTCACCGACGCGCCGACCTTGGGGTTGGTGTGGCCGATGTTCTCGGCATGCGTGAGGACGCAGCTGAAGTCGATGCCGCCGAGCCTCCTAGTGCAGAAGGGGCACCTGTAGACACCCTTGGCGACGTCGAGGTAGGAGACATACTGGCCGACCTGCAGCCTCCGCAGCACCTGGCGAGTCTTGACGTCATGGTGCTCGTCGTCGCTGCCGACGTCGCTGCCAGACAGCTGATCCATATCAAACGGGAATTTATTAGTGAATGAGTTGCAAACGTGCATGATAACAAAGTTAGGAAAAACAGAGGCAGCCTCAGTTAGAGTGGACACGATTATATGTCTACAGGGACGGTGTAAGCGAACCAAAGCTCATGCACAACAGATTTGTACACAGAAATGGTTCGCTGAACCCTCCCTGTAAAAATCTGTGCCCACCGATTCATCATAGGCAAAGAAACAGATTCCAGATCTGAACTTGAACACATTCCAGATTATTTGCAAAATTAAACGGTTGATATCTTTTGATTCGTGCATAAAATAACTGATTGAGATCCTATGATTACTTGCATAAATTAACTGATTGAGATCCCATTATTACTTGCATAAATTAACCGAACGGCCGAAACCCAAATCTTGAACGAAATCAAGGAGGGATCAAAGCAAAATGGAATAAAATCGGCGCAAATATTAGCCCAATACTCATCCATCCACAGATCCATCTACACCAGCACAAATAGGGTTCAAAAAGGAATGGGGAACAAAAAAGGAAGCAAACCGTAGTTATTACCTCGTTCCATGGGTCCTCTATGGAGGTGTCGTAGCGGTTCGGGGGCGGGACGTACGGCACCGGCTCGTAGGGGTCCCATCCCGGTGGGATCTGACCGCGACCGGCGGCAGCAGCCTCCGATGCACCGGCGGAGGCGGCGGCGACGTCCGTTGAGGGGACGGCGGCGACGTCCGTTGAGGGGACGGCGTCGAAGAGGGAGGCGTCGCGCTTGGAGCCGACGGCGCCGTGGACGATGGGATTGGCATTCTCCTTGTCCATCTCGCCCGGCAGAGGAGAGGGAGAGGGAGAGGGTTTTTTGCTTTGGAGAAGATGATGGGACGTGAGAGAGGCGGCGTTGCGTAGGCGAGTGAGAGTGACAGAGATAGTGGGAGGAGGCGTCTATAAAGGCTAGTGGTGGTTAATGCGACCCGCGTCCTACGCGTCCACCGCTGCACGTCTGCTCGTCTTGGTCTTCTGCAATGCGCCACGCGTCCACGATTGCAAGTCTTGGACTTCTGGACCGCGACCGGCGTCTACGCGTCAAATATTGCACGTCTTTCATTTCTGCACCGCAACACGCGTCCTCGAGTCTAACCCTGAAAATTTAGATATACTCAGCTATAACCTCGAGCATTATACTAGCATTTTTTGTGTGCTCGGTTTTCCCCTTGAGTGCTAGTACGGCTAGTGCAATATGCTCGATTTACCCTCAAGTAGCTGGTCAACAGACAGTCAACAAATGGGATTAACTAGTTAAATGAGTCATTTAATGTGCAAAAATTCCGAAAAATAGTGGCACATACTCATGGAGTCTTTACCACAAATTTCCAGTTCTCAAAACATAGATAAGTCATAGATAAATCAAGTTTTACCACAAATTGCCACTTCTCAAAGGCCTTCTCAAATCACCTAGTAGCTATGAAGGTGCATGGTTTTCCACAATAAGCCCTTCCCAAAACAGCTTTCCCCAAAACATACTTTGTCTAAATGAGGCCACAATTCTCACACTCATGTATATTTGTATTGCAAATAGTTTGAGATAGGCCAAGATGGGTTTTATTCTACAAAACACGCATTTTTCATTTTTTAAATCTCATATTTGAATCCCTTAGTCTGTTTATTACATAGGTGCCCTTGGTTTCTTGATACTACTCAGTTTTGCCCTCTCCCTCCACAAATTCTCTCACACGTGCAACATTGCCCTGATTGGTCTAGCCCATGTCACGCGGATCGTGCCCGCCGACCGTTGATCGTATGATCTAACGGCAGGATAACCCCTCCCTCTCTCTGTCGGCGGTTACCTTCCACTCTCTAAGTTTGCTAAATGGCGGTTTTCTGTATTTATTTTCACGCGCTAAAAATTATAAACTCTTTTAGGCATTACTTTTCACGCAAAAAATGATAAACCATCACCGATTTGTTGTAGCCATAAATTTTCACGCAAAAAATGATAAACCGTCACCGATTTGTTGTAGCCATTAATTTTCACGAAAATCCCAAATGATAAACCATCACCGATTTGTTGTAGCCATTACTTTTCACGCAAAAAATGATAGACCATCACCGATTTCTTGTAGCCATTACTATTCACGGTAAAAATGATAAACGAACCAATCTATCTATCTCTCGTATTTGAAGTTTGGAAGGGTTCACCATCTAGTTATGTTAACTTTCGAGGTTTTGATCTGAAAACAAATGGGTATTATAAAGGGAAATAAAAGTTCAAAAAATGTAAAAACGAAACAATCTACCTATCTTTGTATAGAAGATCGTACGTATGATTTTGAGGTCATTTAGAGAAGGTAGAAAAAAATCCCTTTTGAGAAGGTCGAAAAACCTAACTTGTTACAAAAGCTGGTTTCAGTGAGACCTAACCAAATTTGGCATACATTATGCCATATCTATAACAACAAGGAATATCTAAAAGGGAAAGTTTCACAAAATTTGAAATTTATGGCGAAAATGATGCCATACATGATGCTGTTTTTCGAGGTTTTGACCTGAAAATCAATTGGATATTATAAAGGGAAATAAAAAGTTCAAAAAATATAAAACGAAACAATCTATCTATCTATGTATAGAAGATCAGCTGTATGAAATTTGAGGTCATTTAGAGGAGGTAGAATAAATCACCTTGTTAGAAAAGCTGGTTTCAGTGAGACGAAACGGCATGCGTTTAAGCAAAGTGATTTTTTCGAACATCTCCAAATGATCCCAAATTTGCCATACATGATGCCATACGTGTAACAACAAGGAACCCTATCTAAAAAGTGTCAAAAAGTTTGCCCAAACGTATAGCTCTAAAAAAAAGAACCTCACCATGGCGCTAGTATAATTTTGGGCTTACTTACAAGCTTTCGTTACCTAACCTTCAACACGAAACTTGTTTCAAATCACTTTTGGCGTACAAGAAACAAATCCCTCCTTGATTCGAGCACCACAGCCTCCAAACTTTGCCGATGCCGATATCGGCATGGTCAGAACGGCTATGCTCGACGCCAGTGCTAGGTCACCGTCGGGATATGCACCCTCAATCCCGTCCCCTCATTCGATCACTGACACACCAGAGATACCACCGAGGCCAATGCCGAACGTACATGCTGATGCCAATGCCGAACATGCATCCACGCCGATGTGGGCACGGCCACGCCGCCCCGCTATGTTGGACGCCACAGACCACCGCGAGGTCTTTCCCTTCGCCACCACACTCTTCTAGCACCCATCTATACACGCCAGAAAGGAGAGACACTAGTTTTCTCTACATTGCTCGCGTTCGTGTCGGACACGGTCAGTCAAAGTTTTGAGGTAGTCGTCGATGTCGTTGACCATTTCTTCTCTTCTTTGCATGGTTAAACGCGTCTAGTTCATATCTATCTAATGCGTCTGGTCTCGCCTCATGCAGTTCTTTGTGGACGTCGATCTCATCTCGGCACTCCGCAGGCCACCTCCTCCGTGCCATCGCTGTAGAGCTCCGTTTAAAAATCTAATCCTACCCGTGTATTGCCCCTTGTATCAGCGCCATGGCCCCACTTGTCATTTGATATAGCGAAGCCCCACTCGTTCGCGTTTTGGTCAGGGATACAGCGATGCTTACGGTCAAACAAAGATGGATGGTCTAACGTGTCTTTGCAGGCTCTACGTGGCCCCACTAGTCAGAAGATAACGGTCAACCGTCGGGCAACCGGGCGTTACATCACGTGTGATGGTTTCAGACAAACGCTTGGGTAAAACTGAGGAAAAACTAAGGAGCTGGGGAAAACTGAGCACAACTAAGGACCCGAGGGCACGAAAATAGAAATCCCTTTTTTCTTTTCTAGCTATTTAGTATTAGGAAATATAAATAGACATGATTAATTTGTGAAAACGAAATAGGGTTGGAAATACAAATAGCATTGACTAATTTTAATTTGTGAAAATTAGGCCCCGTTGTGACCGCCCTGTCGTTACCGCCCCGTCGTGGCCTCCGTGTCATCGTGTCCGCGATTCTCTCCGTCCGCCGAGGGTGAGCTAAAACTCCGACTCCCCTCCTCTTCATTTTTCATGTCACTAGATTTAATTTCCCAGTCAAGTTGCGTAACCTAGGTGTCATTTCCTGTCCACAGGCGTTACGTGGATAAATATGCATTAGTGGTCGGCATATTTTGAACCGTAACGCTTGCGGCATTTACGGGACAGTTGGATGATGCGTAGTTGGGTACGGTCTCCATGCTCTGACCCGGTCCAAGTCAGGATTTCGGCAGCACCTCCCCGTTGTTCTCCGGATGCACATCCTCTCGGCTTTTTGCCGAGACGTGTATCAGGAGAGCAGCGGGGAGGTGCTGCCGAAATTCTAATTTAGATCGGGGTAGAGCATGAAGAACGTAGCCAACTAAGGATCCGACGGCTGCTAGGAGCCCACCTAGTAGAGATGTAGGTTGATGCATGTGTTTCGCTTGGTAAAATAAATAAAAAAATGATGCATTTAATTTCCTATTTGATATAAATGCTATGTTTGTGGTTTGGCTCCCAATGAAGCAGAGGATGGCTGATAATGGATGGATGTACATCGAGCGTGTTAGTGCGACTGAGAAAACAGCTGAGTGGACAAGGAAGACCCATTTTCTAGTGAATGAGTTAGTGCGTGGTACAAAGGGGCTGGTTCAGGCACTATGCCCCTGTGTTCGCTTCCTGAAGCATCTCCCTCGTGGAAAGGATGAAATGTATAGACACCTTCTGCAATATGGGTATTTGCCTGGGTACATCACGCAAGTTGACTTTGATGAGCGCGAACGTGACATAGGTGAGGTGATGCGGCAGCGGCTCAATGGTAATGAGTACGATGGAATTAGAGTTTCTAGATGATCGCGTCCATGCCGATGCCCCGGATTCGCCACCTCCAGAACCGGAGGCGCCGCCAGAACCGGAGGAACTAGAGCCAGCCGCGAAGTCCTTCTATGGTATGATTGCCGCGGCTAAGAAGCCTCTGTACAAGGGCGCCGCGATTTCTCAGCTCGATGCCATCTCCCAATGTCTAGCCGACAAGACCCGGTACAACACCACCCGTGAGGGCTTCGAAGCAAGTGTGAAAACAACTGGTAACATATTGCCCAAAGATCATTGTCTGCCTAAAAGCCTGCACGAGACGAGGAGAATGATGAAGGACCTCAACATGGATTATGAAAAGATAGACTGTTGTACGAAAGGCTGCGTTCTATTTTGGAGACAGTTTGCGGAGGATACTGTCCCATCTATAAGCAGTCTAGGTATGAAGAGGTAATGGGAAAGGATGGTTAGATGAGGCAGTCAAGCACCGCAAAGTCGATTCTTCGATATCTCCCATTCATAAAAAGAATCCAACGGCTTTACATGCACGAGGAGCACTTCTATCATTTGCCATTTTGTGTCTCACTGACATGTGGTGGTCATGTGACAAATAATAGACACTTTAAAGAAAAGTATGGCAAATCATGAAATATTCCCTAAACATATATGACGTGGCACAAGTATGGGAAAAGATTCAAGGACGAAAACAAACAATTGAAGATGGAACATCCATCCGATGGTACGGCATGGAAGAACTTCGATAAGAAATTCCCCCTTGCGGCAGCTGAGGCTCGGAATGTTAGAATTGCGATAGCAACAGATGGCTTCAATCCATATGGTATATCGACTGCCAATTACAGTTGCTGGCCCGTGTTTGTTATTCCGCTCAATCTCCCTCGCGGAGTCCTAATGACGAGGAAGACCATGTTTCTGTTGCTGGCCTGGCTGCCCTTAACGGCGACGGCGCACCGGGGACGCTACGCCGAGGGTCCTCGTCACTGTCGGTGTAGGCGGCGTACGCCGGCTTACGCCGGCTTACGCCGACGGCGCAGCGAGCTCTGCCGAGGGACGTGGCCGCCACCGAGCTACGCCGAGGGCTGCTGTCGGCGTAGCCTACGCCGAGGGCCAGGCATGGCTACGCCGAGGGTGGCCGTCGGCATACGGGACGATTCCTGTAGTGAGTTTTGAACTTTTCGTTGATTCATCGGAGTATTCTTTACATATACTACCTCCGTTTTAAGGAATAAGAATAAGGTGCACACGTATTCCAAGACGAACTTTGACCATAAAAATTAAACAAAAAAATCTTGATTATATTATATGTAATTAGTATCGTTGGATTCGTATTGAAAAGCACTTTTTAATGATACTAATTTCATACAAATAATGTTTATCTATATGAAGTAATTCTTGGTCAAACAAAAAGCTCGTAAAATGAGAACACCTTATTTCTTGAATCGGAGGTAGTACTACGTATGAATTAAACATGCATTTGTTTATTATTGTCGTATCCTTGTCTTGGTGACATTTGAGTTGGCCGAAAAGTTAATGCTGTACGTGGATTTTTTTTCCTAGCAAATCGTGCAATACGCATGCATGTGCTTACCAATATGTACTGATTGTTGTCTGCTCTTGAGGATGTTGGCCACTCTCGGTGTTGATCCTCTCACCGTCTCAGGAAGGCCTAACTTGTGGAGCTCTGTGTTTTCTCTCAAACCAGAGCTCGTGGTGTTCCTGACTTTCGGCTTATAAGTAAGCATAAGGTGATGCACTAGCTGTTCAATCAGTTCGCCTTGAGTGAACCCTCTCAAAATATAAGATACTCCTTTGCACCCGGAGTACACTTAACTTTGCACGATTTCAATTTTGACCATTAATATATATTAAAGGGTAATGAAAGGTACACCTAACTTTGCACGATTTTGATTTTGACCACTAACATATATCAAAGGGTATGGATTGGAAATACTAGTCGAATGCTTCTGCGTTTCCACGATCACTTAAATTTCTTGTCCTCCAACACATGTAAATAGTATAACTAGTGACTCTCTCTCTCCCCACCTATGTGGTTCATATTATGTACCACACTCCAAAAACACCAACATCGTACTTTTCGTTTGTGTTTATATTGCATCATCGCTTGTCCCAAAGAAGAATATGTTTCGTCCTTCTATCTTCTCCCACTTTCCTGGCTCCCTCAATTGGTCTATTGGACCATTATCCGTCCTCGTTTTAAATGAGAGAAGGAGATCCCACAATTTACCATCTCCTCTAAAAACAATGGATCAATGCAGAACTCTCTTGAATCAAACAGAAGATCCCATGTTTCACCCCTTTTCTTCAAAAATAATGAATCAATGGGCGTTGAAGATTCAGTTACCAACATATCTTAATGTGCAATATACAAATAAGTATATTGATGTACAACACTTAAGCATTTGTTAATTCAAATTCCTTTGAAATGCATTTGGGCTAGGAATTATGCAAATCTTGATGCATCCACACCATCACGTCATGAATCATTCAGCATATAACAGTGCAAAGAATCGAAAGGATGACATGCATATGTCTCCTCCTTCATATATATAAAAACATATAAATCATAAGTGTGCACAAGAACCTGAGAATTGTCGTCATCGTGCTAGGAGTGCAGGATGTCATAGTTGACGAGCCTAGACGATGCCACAATCATGCCGAGAAGACGTCATTTTCAATCCTGTTGATACTTAATGGTGAGGAGACGAGGAGCAAGCAGATGAACTTAATGGCCAGCACACATAAATATGTGCTAAACATGATACACCGGAAACTTACCGAACTCCTGTTAATACTCAGGTTGGCTAGTCAGTGGCAAACTGGCAATGGGTTTTCTCATTTGGATGATGCGTTGTGTATAAATAATAGTAGTCGACACTCCTCCCTGGACTTGACAATATTCCCGTTAAATTCTATCAACATTGATGGGAAATTGTGAAGTATGATGTAATGCATATTTTCCATGAGGCCCTCGTCATTGATCCGGTGCAGGACGTTATCGATCTTTGAGCATAGATCGCAAACATCATCATGGTGGGCAGGGCAGAGATGGCCGGTCAAAACCAACTATATGTAGTAAGTAGTACCGCATTATTATGCTCAAATCAAAACAGTATGCACAAATAAAGACATGCAATTCAGAAGGAACATGACTAATTGGTGTCTGTAACAATTTTCAACCTGAAGAAGCAATCATAGAGACAATGGTTAGACCTTTTTATTATTGAAAAACTAGTTCTGATAAATATGATATTTCAATATCGTAATTATGTTTGTCCCTCAAAATAAAATATTTCAATATACATGCCTTTTGCGTCCTATCACTCCGTGTTCTGATAAATATGCAGGCTTGTCAATTTTATTTGATTGATGCACATAAAAACCCAATCAATGTGCACTAGAAGAAATATGACTTGATTGTTTTAAAAAAATTCTCAGAGATTGTCTAACTAAAATGTATAATGATTTTGAGTAGCATTTTTGAAACGTTTTCTAGATTTTCACAATCAGATGTTATTACCTTTCTTAGATTTATTATGTCACAAAAATTCCATGTGTTCGTATTCAAGTATTGTTATGCTGAGAAAAATAATCTTTTTATATCTCCAAGGGGTACAAATGTGATTGGAATACACATGAAGACAGAAATCTGGGGTCACATGAAACCAAATAAAATGGAGAAACTATGCTAAGTGCTCTTTGGCACAACAAAATGACAAATGAAACATTTAACCATGATATAGATAAAAGAGTTTTCATATTGATACGATCATATCATTAGCATGATTTCTCTTTAGACATGAAGACCAAGCACTTTCTTGTACATCTCTACAACAACGTCATGCTCCACTTTCATGAAGATCTTCTGATACACTCTTTTCTTTTAGATAGTCAATAATCTTTAGTTATTCTCTTGCTTTGAGGTCTCCTACATTCTTCACTTTGTAAATGCAATTGCCAATGCAACAAGCATCTTTGTGAGGATTATTTTCTTCCATCTACACCATTTTGATATCTCTATAACTTTCTATTTGCTCTTTCTTCACATCCTTATAAATTTCAATTTCTTCCTTTATGACAGCAATAAGATTATCGATAGCTACACCCTTGCCTTTCTTAGGCTTGTCTTCATCGCTTCCTTTTGAAATCTTAGCCTTTTTTACTGGCTGTGCTTCTGGAAGTTTGTACTTTTCATCTGATGCAAAATATCTAGCATTATTCCTCATACTTTCATAGTCAGCACCATATGATAATTAGACATCATCCCATACATACCTGTATCCCGATTATAATCTCCAACACCTAATCGTAGAGCACCTAATGTTTGACTAGGTGAATTCTGTCTAGGAGCCCTTAGAACTTGTTCTGTAAAGGTTTCCTCTGGTACAAAATGAAGCGAGTTGTACTTTTCTTCAAGCACATCAGTTATCCTTTTGCATCGCTTCCCCTGTATTGCTTTACCTGAGTACAGATAAATAGATTGTAAGAATAAGAAAACAAGATTGTAAGAATAAGCAAACAAGATCATGTGCTACATTCCTAATTTATGAAGCTAACACACCTTCATAAATTATGTTCAAATCATCATAGTACGGGAATTCTTTGAACCTCCACTTTCGTTGTTCTTGGCTCAGTTCATCCCATTTTTCGTCAATGGATTTTGGTACTTTCTTCTCAGGGTCCCAACGAAATCCGCTTCTATCTAAAATGGACTTGACAATAGCGTAATCTGTCTTTAACCTTTGCGCTCTACATTTTACTTGTTTAACTGTGAGATTGGAGCTAGTGAACTCTTTATTGACGTGTGCTGCCATGAAATTCCATCCTTCCTTCGTCCATCCATTTGGACCACGATATTGTGACACATCAGCATACTCTTTCATCATAGAAACGAGCATCTTTGTTTGATCATCAGTCCACCGTGCTCTATTTTGATTATCTACATTTGAATTTTTTTTGACATTAGTCCTCAAAATTGGATACCATTAGTTTTATCAGTTTTTCTAGAGGTATATTAAACAAATATACACCACTACACCAGGTCATCTATCCTTTATAACCAAAATAAAAAAGGATAGTCCATGAATCTAACATATTTGAAGGTCAGCATCATCTAATCCAACTTTAAAAATCATCAATACTATCTATTTATCTATTGAGTTTCGGATCTTCGTTTTCATTTCATTCATATGGTGTTTTACTTGTTGATTAGCAGTCTAACACCACAGCAGAGGAACCAAAGATAAGAAAAAATAAGGTTTAGCTATTGTGTAGGTAAGGTAACACAAATGAGAGATACACGAAATAAAAAATCAACATGAAAATATGAATAGATAAATAAATAAACTTAATGATCCTTCAGCTAAAAAATCACACAAACTGCATGAATCTTTGGAAAATCATGTAGCAAGAACAAGCTAAAATGAAAAAGCAAGTAATCAAAGCTATCATTCGATAATCCAGTTTTTATCAAAATAGAAATACAAGGAATGGGAAGAAAATCGTAAATGTATCAAGAATTGATCACATCGTACATGAAAAAAAGCAGTCGGTTTCAAATGATAGTTATTAATCAAGATTAACTAATAGATGTCAAACAGTCTTGTTCACTGTTCAAAAAATCGTCTGATTCAACGATTAATTGCTACTCGGTGGTCACCGATTAGCCGATAAACTTATTTATCAGCCGATTAATCGGCCGATTTGCCTATTAATCGCTAATCGCCAGCCAACCGAGTTGACACCGATAGGAGATTTCTCAACATTGGTCTTGTTAAGTCAACTTAAATACACATTGTCTTAGTGAACGAAGAAAATGCAGCCAAATAACAATTGTACTTTCTCACAACTATGTGAAATAAAAAAACAACTGCGCTTTATGCACTCTATGAATTTCATAGATAGGTGGAGGCTAATTCAATGAAATAAATTACATTATCACAGCACTTGATGCAATAAAAAATTGGCATCCAGGCGAACATAATAAAATGCGCAACACTCAGTTTACTGTGTATTGTACCTTGACCAGCAGGGTTGTTTTGATTTGGAATCACTTGAGCATTTCCCGGAGCCTGCTGTGTCTTCGTCTCCATGGAGAGCATTTTCAGAGAGATCTTCCGCAAATAATCAGACTGAGTAATATAAAAGAAACAATATAAAGTTCTAGACCAAATTACAATAGAGTACTAGTGGCTTGCGACCAGCAGTTCTGTTGTGATTAGGAGTTTAGCACGGCTGACAAAGTTAGAAGGTGCTTCAGCTTTTAACATTTGAATCATATTAATCATAAAAATCTTGTCACCAAAGAGGCAAAACACAAGCCTGTAATAAGCGCTATGATCAGAAAATCCAACTCATGTTATTGACACCCAGTCAGGCCATATGGCGAAGAGTGCCGAAGACTGGTCCAACACAAATGGAAAGTGGTTTGCCACACATAAGCTAGACGACTAGAAAATACAAATGAAAATAGTGAAATTGTACACCACAACCAAATAATTCCATTTGAACTTTTTTTTTACTGGAATGGAGTCCGGTTTGGAGTCCATTTCACTCGTTTTATTAGTCCATAAACCTTCTTTGACCCCCATAACTAAAATTTTGTGCTCTGGTCTGGTGAGAGGCAGGTTAAATTACCTGGTTTGTCGCTTCCTTATAGATCCTGTCTTCGAATCGTACAGCGATTTTCTGAAGTTCGATCAACCCCTCTGGCACTGATACTGGCAGATGCTTCTTCAGAGTTACCATTCTACATGTATAACACAGAATGTGATGCATTGCTTTGAACGGTCGTGTGTGCAGTAAAAATATATATGTGGCATTTGGGATGTAGGCAGAGCAGGCAATTGAGGTAGGCCTCCAAATCTGAATTGCTGCCTCCATTCCAATAACTATAAGCAAGGCAACTGAGGTAGACCAAGTAGGTGCTGCACGGGTTGATTTAGTCATGACTTGTGCAAGCTGAGAATTCGCTCAGCGTTGCTCGGAAGAAGAAGAAAGAAGAAAGTGAAACAACTGAGTCCTACTGACTGTCTAACTGAAACTTTTTTTTTTTGAACAAGTCTAACTGAAACTTTGACGTAACTTAAGAAATGAACTAGTTGAATGTACAGTTTTTTTTTTCGCGGGAAGGGTTTATAAAATCCTAACAATATCATGTGAGAATATCACTTGGGGAAGTAAATCCGAACAGCATTTCATTGCCGCACAGTACCAGAAGCGGTGTGACATCTGCATTATAGTACCGAATAGGCAATTTGCGTTAAATTATTCAGATATAACTAGGCTGGATATAAATCAGGTGCGATACAATTTGATGAAACAATCCCTGCAGGAAATTAAGTTTGGCCTATGGCTGGATCAGAGCTGTATCAAAATTGGCTCGAAAACAACGCAAAGCAAAGCAAATACAGTATGAGTTAAGAGTCCCTACATCTTATTGACGATCCTGCCGCGCGCCGCGGGCTGGAGCTGGGCGCGCCAGTCGCCTTCGGCAGGGGCGTTCGGGTCAACGCCAACGTCGCCGGCAGAGGCCGGGCCGGACGACCTTGACGAGTTGGCGTCCATGCCTATCGGCGATGCAGGTGGAGTACTATCTGCAAGGTAGACGACCTTGTCGTGGAGGAGAGAACAGAGAAGAGCTAGCTCTGTGGCGTGCCCGATTGGTTTAGTTAGCTTGACCGAGCGCTATCCCGCGTCCCGCCCGCGTCGGTGTTTATGTATTTTGACACACACGTTGACATTGAGTTATTTCTCTCCATTCTGAGATGCCAGCGAGTAATATGAGTCTAATATTTCATACATGCTACTACCTCCGATTCAAGGAATAAGGCGCCCTCGTTTTACGTGCTTTTTGTTTGACGGCACGTTCAGGGGCACCACAAGAGAGTTGTGCCTTGCATAGTGAGCAAAGCGCTCCTCCTGGATTACCATCGCGTTCTGCTCACACAGATGTGCGAGCGATGCCTGCAGAGCACGAGCGAGTCCATCCACCCAGGTGTTCTCCCTGAAGGAGAACTGGATCCTCTCAGCGGAGTTCTTAGCCTTCCCGGGGAGATCAGCCATGATGATCCATTGCAGTTGTCCTCCAGGCTGGTCATTGACCTGACCCTCGAAGAACACGGGAGGTGGGCGTCTCAGAAACTGGGTCAGGGCGAAGAGATCCCTTTCAAAGATCATATCGCCACCGTTCCTGAGCTGGTAGGCCTCAGTCTGGGTAAATTGCTCCATCTGTAGAGGATTCAGATGAGTATGTTAGAGAAGTGCAAGTGTTCAAAATTTTAGTTAACTCAATAAAGAAGATCATGTATTTAAGGTTTTTGGAAAGATCTCAAAGGTAATAATGTGAATATGTTTTCGTAACTATTCACTTATTTGTATTGAAACTAAGTTTTTCGAACGTCCATTCTAACTAGGGTCTCCTAAGGTCAAACAATGGCTCTGATACCAACTTGTCAACACCCGGATTTTTAAGTCCAGATGCTTATTATATCATACATCGCAATCCCAGGAAGATTGTTTTTGCGAGACATAATAGTAAATAGCATAGAGTCATCATTTATTACAACACATATTTGTCTTACAACCATAGATCACATGATCCAATATTACATAAATAGATTGTTAAACAACACAAATAGTAGCGGAAGCGAAGTAGTAGTGGACTATCTATTCCACAGGCAACGCTTGACGTTAGAAGACGATCCTAGTTATCGTAGACGTCCTGTTGTCCGTCATCCTGATACTGTGGCTCCTCTTCATATTCTGATATTTGAATAGCCAGGGACACAGCCGTAAGTACTTTAAAGTACTCGCAAACTAATACTACATTAACTACTTAACCATTGTAATAAGGGGGTGCTAAGCTCCAGGTTTATTTGCAGAAAGCCAAGTTTAGTTCATAACATTTCGTAAAGACTCCTCATTATTTCTAACTACTCAAGTGGGAACATTCGTGTCATTCCCACCATTCAAATAAGATTCAAACTCACATCACCTTTCAAATCAACCTTTCTTTTCGAGACTAAAACTCTGATAACGGAACAGTATTGCCTTTCCAATTGTCCGTAACCATGGACACGGCTATTCGAATAGGTTTAACACTCGGCAGAGGTTGTACTCATGTGCCACAACTTTTGATTACATCCGTCGAGGATAACCCCGAATCATCGTAACTCAGTACGCGGATCATCAACCTTAACCTTTCACTTATACACCCTAGTATAGGCACCTCTCCCCATGAGCTTGGCCTCCCGGTGAAAACCAACTGTCAACCCGGGAACTGCACAGGGCTTGGATCGTACATTCACCTCATATTCACATCATTTTACTTTCAACGGAGGCAGCCTCGGCATAACCTCTATGATGCTTGTTTAGAGGGAACCCATACTAAGACACACAAATTGCTAGTTAAGCCCTACCCATAATCAGGTATTGTGGGGCTACTTGTATACTTGGAAAGGTATCGCATTCAAACCCAATCATAATTTTTTCATTTAAATTCACCAAGTCAACCATGTCACCTTCACCTTCACAACTTTCAAAGTCATTTCACTTGTTCTCATCTAGAGTAGTCAAATTTTATTGATTTAGCACTAGCCACTAATCATGAGGGGTGCTATCTAGCTTTGATTCCTCTAAGCTAAGTGTGATACTCCTCTCTACTTTAGCCCAAGTGAATCATAAATCAAAAAGTAAACTTTGAAAAGTAATAAGCAAAAGTAAAGGTAAAGTAAAACATGGGATAGGTTAACTTGACATAAAATAAAGAGTGGTGGTGCCTTGCTCTTGTAGAGCCTTGCACTTAAAACTTGGCAAGAGTGTTAGCTTGCCTTGAGCAGGGTAGTTGTCAAAGTTTTCCTCCTCCTCTTGAGAGTAGGCTCCCTCCTCTTGATATTCCTCGTTACTAGCGTCTATATACGAATACGAAGTATATAAACACCAAACCAATCTTACATGCTTGACTAAAACACACCAAAGTGGTTCACACACATTATTCTAGCAACACACAAACATGGCATGGTGAATTACTTGGTTAGTTCTTATTTAAGAGAAAAATAATTTCCTCTCATTATACTTATTCATTTGGTTTGCTTAATTAAATCTTTAGAGAGACTACTTTACTCTCATTCACCCTATCAAGATTTAATCTCCTTCAATAATCATCAGGTATGCAATATAGGTTGACCAAGGTCAACATTTCATATCTATTATAGGGGAGTATAATTTAAATGAGGGTTGCACCTCATACAATTTAAGAATAACTTGTAAATGATTTAAAATCACTAAGTAATGGCATAAGAGGTTCATTAGCCCAAGGTCATTACCTCTCATGAAATTACTTAGGATCAAGATTTAAATGAGAGAGTAGCTCTCATACTATTTATAGAATTTAAATTTCAAGATTTAAATGCACTAGAAATGGCTCCATAGCCACTATTTTGATCTAGTCCATGATCATTCAAACAACTTCGCTATCTTTTTACATAATCAATTAGGGGACATCAATTGTGATTTATGAGAGTTGGAATCAACTAAAAATCAATTTTGGTTGGATTTTAAATAAAGTTTGAATTTGTAAAAGTCCCCGTCTTGTTATTTTTAGCATTTTTAATTCTACTACGAATTTGGAGGTGGGACCAGTGGCATTAGTTAGATAAATTAATGGGCTTTCCAGAACTATAAAGTTTACAGAATTTGGTTTAGCCAATTTGAAATTATTCAAAAATTACAAAAGCATATGCAAGCATTTGAACTAAATCGAAATAAACAGAATTTTGAATTGTTGGGCCACGCGGGAAAAGCCTACAGGCCCAAACGATTCAAACAGCGCAGCACGGCCCAACAACACAGCCAGTGTGAGTGGACCGCCTGACGAGGTGGGGGCCACCCGTCATCGACGTTTAAACGCCGAAACGGTACAGACTAACGAGGGTCGTAGGATTAGATGAGAGATCGACGGCTCACAGCCGTCGTCTTCTCCGGCGAGAGGGCGAGGTTCTGGCGGCGGGCATAGGGGGTCGGCGAGCGTAACAGACCTCCGGCGATCGACGGCGGGGTGCGCGGCGATGTTGTCGAAGGTGAGGAAGCTCCTGGTGCTGTCGGCGAGGCGTGGGGAGGCTTGGATCAACGGCGTCGATGTATTGGCTCCGGCGGCGGTGATCTTGCAATTGGGGCGCCTCCGGCAGTAATTGGACGAGCTACGGTGGTGAGGAGGATCAGTGAAGAGAGGGGAGTCGAATGGTGTGAAGGGAGCGTGCTGGGAGTGGCTCTATTTATAGTGTCGAGGGAGTGCCGTGGGGTGTTGTGAAGAGGCAAGCATGGCGTGGCGTCTCCGGCGAGCGAAAGGGCAAGTGAAGGACGGCGATCGAGTGGCGACGGCATGGCGATGCTTGGCGTGCTGCTGGCGCTGCGAAAGGACGAGGGAATCGCTCAGAAGTGTGTATCGAGTGCGGCAGTACCCGCGGCAACTTTCCGACAAGGACGACGGCGACAAGGCGGCCGCAGGCGCTCGAGCATGTCTACACGGTAGAGGAGAGGGTGGCGGTTCTCGTCGCAGTCGTAGGGATGCAGGGGGAGGACGAGGGTGACTGGGTGCATGATGCTCTGGCACGTCCAGAGCGCGATCACCGCGTGCCTGGCACGATCTGGCATGGTGCTGGGCGCGCGTCGCCTGGCCAATGCCGTGCCTGCCCGAGCTAGGGCCGTGCACCGTGATGATCCTTATGCTCTGGGGCACGTACTGGACAAGGCTGGCGAGAGAGGGGAGGGTCAGAGAGAGGGTGGACAAAGGTGGCCGACATTGCAAACTTTGGCATAGTTTAGGGTTTCTCCAAGCTTTAAACGATCCAAAAAGGACGAGGCTCGATGCAGGGGTTGCAGGGGAAGCTAATCATCACGAGATAAAGAGGGTTTAGGCAAGAAACCAGAGGGTAATTGGGTGCAACTCGTTTCTGGAAAACTGCCTGCCAACTGCTCGACAAAATGGCCGCATGAGAAATTTATTTGAATTTCGAAATTCTTTTTGGTGGAACTCAAACATATAATGAATGTGCTAGAATGGTGGTGGTGGTATTCATTTTGGAGAAGATTTGCAAAGTTTCAAAAATGTGGTCATCTTCACTTTACTCTCACATGGCATTTTGTCCTAATTACCATGGTCAACCTAGTCAACTTTAGCACTGGTGGTCAACAGAGAAGTTTTTCATCTTCACATGGTCTTGGATGAGGTGGCAAGAGTTGACCAAGTTTGGTTTAGAAAAGAAAAGATACAGGGGTGCAAAGTGGTGAAGAAAATATAAATGGGCCATATGACCATTATCATATGCAATTGGTTTTTGCATTTTTATTTGATTTGAATTGGGTTTCTTTGATGCATTTGAGTTTGTATTTGATATAGAAGTGTTTTACAAACAATAGATCAAGCAATGGTGGCCTTTGGTGATGATTTGCAAAATTGATCTTAAGTGTATGAGAGGGAAATTTGAATTCTTCTCATAATCTTTTATTTTCCTCCACTTAGGGTTTTGTGATCTTGGTTTAGGGTTTAAATAGCAAGTGATCACACTAAGACAACAAGTAAGCACTCATTATGACAAATGCACAATAGAAAGGCACACTATGCATAAAACTATATGTAATACTATATGCACATAAAAAGTTTTTGTTTGTTGTGAAATTTGGGTAATTGACTTCCCTCTCTTTATTTATTTTGTTGAAACTTGGGATGTTACAAACCCTTCTCCCTTACAAAAGATCTCGTCCCGAGATCTTAAAAAAAATTAGGTACTAAAGAGATCTGGGTATTCAGTCTTCATGAAGTCTTCTCTCTCCCAAGTGGCTTCTTCTTCGGTGTGGTTACTCCATTGGATCTTCAGGAACTTGATACTCCTGGTGCGGGTGGTTCGGAAAGCTTCTTCCAAGATGCGAATAGGTACTTCGCGGTATGTCAAGTCTGAATTGATATCCACAGCTCGATGATCGATGTTCTTGAAGACCTCGGTTGATTCCGGTACTTCCAAGCATTTCCGGAGTAACGAGATGTGAAACACGTTGTGTACCGCTGCCATTTCTTCCGGTAACTCCAGTTAATAAGACACTTCTCCTCGGCGACTAAGGACTTTGAAGGGTCCGACATATCGGGGTGCAAGCTTTCCTCTAAGCTGGAACCTCTGCATTCCTTTAAGGGGGGACACTTTGAGATAGACGAAATCTCCGATCTCGAAGGTCATCTCTCGGCGTCTCTTGTCGGCGTAGCTCTTCTGTCTTGATTGGGCGGTCTTGAGGTACTCGCGGATCTTGTGAACCTTCTCTTCAGCTTTGCGGAGAACATCTGGTCCAAAGACTTGACTTTCTCTAACTTCCGACCAATTTAGAGGGGTACGACACTTCCTTCCGTACAATGCTTCGAAGGGGGCCATTTGCAAACTGACTTGATAGCTGTTGTTGTACGAGAATTCTGCGTATGGCAAGCGGTCTTCCCACTTAGATCCATATTTTAGCACACAGGCCCTCAACATATCTTCTAGTATCTGGTTGACTCGTTCCGTCTGTCCATCCGTATGCGGGTGATAGGCGGTGCTGAAATTCAGCCGAGTTCCGAGTCCTTCATGTACCTTCTGCCAGAATCTGGAGGTGAATTGGGATCCTCTGTCGGATACTATCGACTTCGGGGTTCCGTGCAAGCTGACTATCCTTGAAATATATAAATCAGCGAGTCTTGGTCCTTGATAGGTGGTCTTGACGGGGATGAAGTGGGCTACCTTGGTCAATCTGTCGACCACTACCCAGATAGAGTCATTTCCTTTACTAGATTTGGGCAGTCCGGTGATGAAGTCCATTCCTACGGAATCCCACTTCCATTCGGGAATCTGTAGAGGTTGCAACAATCCAGCGGGTCGTTGATGTTCTGCCTTGACTCGTTGACATATATCACATTTGGCGATGTAGCTTCCAATTTCTCTCTTCATTCCATGCCACCAAAATTGTTCCTTCAAATCTTGGTACATTTTGGTTCCTCCGGGATGAATGGAGTAAAGGGTGTCATGGGCCTCTTTCAGAATAAATTGCTTCAACTCTGAATCTGACGGCACACAAAGGCGTCCGTTGTACCATAGCACTCCTTCTTCATATTCCGTGAATCCCGGTGCCTTGCCTGCAGCTATTTGGCTCTTGATCCCATCAATGCTAGCATTTCCTTTCTGAGCTTCCTTGATCTGACTAATCAAGGTAGGTTGGAGTTCAATGCTGGCTACAAATCCTTCGCTAACCAGTTCAAGCCTAAACTGTTCAAACTCATGAAACAAGCTGGGTTGCTCGATCGCGATCATGGAATTCAACTGACACGGCAGTGTACTCAGGGCATCCGCTACCACATTGGCTTTGCCGGGGTGGTAGTGAATCTCCATATCGTAATCCTTGATCAACTCAATCCATCTTCGTTGCCTCATGTTCAGCTCCTTCTGAGTGAAGATATACTTCAAGCTTTTGTGATCCGAATAGATCTCGCATCGATTACCCATGAGGTAATGACGCCATACTTTCAAGGCTAAAACTACGGCTGCTAACTCCGGGTCATGGGTTGGATAGTTCTGCTCATGTTGCTTCAGCTGCCTTGACAGGTATGATATCACTTTGCCTTCTTGCATCAACACACATCCAAGACCAATCTTGGATGCATCACAGTAGACGTCAAAGGGCTTGGTGATGTCCGTAATGATCAGTATTGGGGCTGTGGTCAATCTAAGCTTGAGTTGTTGGAAACTCTCTTCACACTTCTCAGTCCATTCAAACTTCTTGTCTTTCTTCAACAATTGAGTCATTGGTCTTTCTATGCTTGAGAATCCTTCAACAAACCGGCGGTAATATCCCGCCAATCCGAGAAATGCACGGACTTCAGTCTGAGTGGTTCGGGCTTTCCATTCTTCAACAGTCTTGATTTTTGAGGGGTCAACGACAATTCCTCCTGCAGACAAGATATGTCCCAGGAATCCTACTTCCTTCAACCAGAACTCACACTTTCTGAACTTGGCGTACAAGTGATGCTCCCGAAGGGTATCTAAGACAACTTCCAAATGATGCTCATGTTCTTCTTCGGATTTGGAGTAGATAAGAATGTCGTCGATGAAGACAACGGCAAACTTATCCAGGAAGTTCATAAAGATCTTATTCATGAGATTCATGAAATAAGCGGGGGCATTGGTCAATCCAAATGACATGACATTGTACTCATACAATCCATATCTGGTGGTAAAGGCAGTTTTGGGGATATCGGTGGCACGAATCTTTAGTTGGTGGTAACCAGTCCTCAGATCAATCTTCGAGAACACTTTGGCACCGGTCAGCTGGTCAAACAGATCTTCTATCTTTGGCAAAGGATACTTGTTCTTGATGGTGACATCGTTAAGCTTACGGTAATCCGTACATAAACGAGTGGCACCATCCTTCTTGTCCACAAACAAAACTGGGGATCTCCAAGGCGACGCACTTGGTCGAATCAGACCTTTGAACAACATATCATCTAATTGCTTCTTCAGTTCCACTAATTCTGCTGGGTTCATGCTATAGGCTCTCTGGGCTATAGGTCCGGTTCCATGGATTAACTCGATGATAAACTCGATATCCCGATCCGGGGGCATACCGGGTAGATCATCAGGAAACACATCGGGGTATCGACAAACGACCCTGATCTGATCCAAGGTGGGTTTGGCTAAACTCTGGTTGCAGGTAAACTTTCTGGGCAGTCTTTTAGATATGTGCTCAACTAATACTCTGGTGCTACTAGTCATGGTGATAGCCTTCTTGGCACAATCAATCAGTCCATGATGTTTCGACATCCAGTCCATACCCAGGACTACTTCCAAACCTTTGGTTCCCAGAACAATCAAATTTGCATAAAACTCTATTTCATGAATTCTGATAGGCACATCTTTGCAAATTTTTCTAGCTTTAGGTGTTGAACCAGGTATTTGAACTATCATGACATGCTTCAAACTGATAGGTTGAATCTTACTAGTGCATGCAAAATCTTCAGTAACAAACGAATGCGATGTTCCAGAATCAAACAGCACTCTTGCAGGTATTGAGTTAACAGAGAACATACCCAGCACAACATCTGGGGCTTCCTGAGCTTCTTCCGCACTCATGTGAAAGAGGCGGCCGCTGCGGTTGTTCGGGTTGTTGGGGGTGAACTTCTTGCCGGTGGAGACACGGCGTTGTTGCTGAGCAGGGCCAGAGGTGTTGGCGGCAGTCTTGGCGAGTCTCTTGGGGCACTCGTTGGAGTAGTGCCCCACCACTCCGCATGTTGGAGATATGCCCAAGAGGCAATAATAAAAGTGGTTATTATATATATATATCTTTATGTTTATGATAAATGTTTATATACCATGCTATAATTGTGTTAACTGAAACATTGATACATGTGTGATATGTAAACAACAAAGAGTCCCTAGTATGCCTCTTAACTAGCTTGTTGATTAATGGATGATTAGTTTCATAATCATGAACATTAGATGTTATTAATAACAAGGTTATATCATTGTATGAATGATGTAATGGACACACCCAATTAAGCGTAGCATAAGATCTCGTCATTAAGTTATTTGCTATAAGCTTTCGATACATAGTTACCTAGTCCTTATGACCATGAGATCATGTAAATCACTTATACCGGAAAGGTACTTTGATTACATCAAACGCCACTGCGTAAATGGGTGGTTATAAAGGTGGGATTAAGTATCCGGAAAGTATGAGTTGAGGCATATGGATCAACAGTGGGATTTGTCCATCCCGATGACGGATAGATATACTCTGGGCCCTCTCGGTGGAATGTCGTCTAATGTCTTGCAAGCATATGAATAAGTTCATAAGAGACCACATACCACGGTACGAGTAAAGAGTACTTGTCAGGAGACGAGGTTGAACAAGGTATAGAGTGATACCGAAGATCAAACCTCGGACAAGTAAAATATCGCGTGACAAAGGGAATTGGTATCGTATGTGAATGGTTCATTCGATCACTAAAGTCATCGTTGAATATGTGGGAGCCATTATGGATCTCCAGATCCCGCTATTGGTTATTGGTCGGAGTGAGTAGTCAACCATGTCCGCATAGTTCGCGAACCGTAGGGTGACACACTTAAAGTTGGATGTTGAAATGGTAGAACTTGAATATGGAATGGAGTTCGAATATTTATTCGGAGTCCCGGATGAGATCCCGGACATCACGAGGAGTTCCGGAATGGTCCGGAGAATAAGATTCATATATAGGATGTCATTTTATGTGAATAAAATTGACGCGGAAGGTTCTATGGAAGGTTCTAGAAGGTTCTAGAAAAGTCCGGAAGAAACCACCAAGGAAGGTGGAGTCCACATGGGACTCCACCTCCATGGCCGGCCAGCCCTAGTGGGGGAGGAGTCCCAAGTGGACTCCCCCTTAGGGGGCCGGCCACCCCCCATATGGGAGGTGGAACTCCCACCTCTAGTGGGAGTCCTAGCTTGGCTAGGTTTCCCCACCATATGGAAGGTTTTTGGTTCGGGTCTTATTCGAAGACTTGGAGACCAACTCTTGGGGATCCACCTATATAATGAGGGGCCAAGGGGAGGGGGCCGGCCACCCCAAGACCAAAGCCTGGCCGACCCCAAGACCACAGCCTGGCCGACCCCCTTAGAGTGGCCGGCCACCCCCTCCCAAACCCTAGCAGCCCCGCTCCTCCAATTCCCGCACGCTTAGCGAAGCTCCGCCGGATTTCTCCACCACCACCAACACCACGCCGTCGTGCTGTCGGTTTCAAGAGGAGCTACTACTTCCGCTGCCCGCTGGAACGGGGAGGTGGACGTCGTCTTCATCAACAACCGAACGTGTGACCGAGTACGGAGGTGCTGCCCGTTCGTGGCGCCGGAACCGATCGTGATCAAGATCTTCTACGCGCTTTTGCAAGCGGCAAGTGAACATCTACCGCAGCAACAAGAGCCTCATCTTGTAGGCTTTGGAATCTCTTCAAGGGTGAGACTCGATAATCCCCTCGTTGCTACCGTCTTCTAGATTGCATCTTGGCTTGGATTTCGTGTTCGCGGTAGGAAAATTTTTGTTTTCTATGCAACGTTATCCTACAGTGGTATCAGAGCCGTGTCTATGCATAGATGGTTGCACGAGTAGAACACAATGGTTTGTGGGCGTTGATGCTCTTGTTATCTTTAGTTTGAGTACTTTGCATCTTTGTGGCATAGTGGGATGAAGCGGCTCGGACTAACTTTACATGACCGCGTTCATGAGACTTGTTCCTCGTTCGACATGCAACTTGTATTGCATAAGAGGCTTTGTGTAACACCCCAATTTTCAATGAAAAAGAAAGTTAGAAGATTCCAGAAATACAAAATTTCAAACCAACAAAAACTTTTCCTTTGCATATAGTACCCTGCATAGGACTTGTGCATTTGAGTGATATGCCATGATGATTGTTATTACTTGTTATTGATATGCTCTAAAACCCTAGAGTGATCATGTGAAGATCACCAACCAAATAAATCAAAGAGGAAGAAAATCAAATAAAAGGCAAAACCCTAAAAACCCTCATAGATGCCCTATGGCATTTATATAAATTTTGACCCTAGACCTATTTGGTCTTCACCATTGGTTGAATAATGTTGTTAAACACTTATTCCAACTTTTGGAACCAGGGTTGCACAATTCAAATGAATTTCAAACACTTTTACCACTCACATGTGATGATGACCAAATCTGCCAATTTTAGTCTGATCACCACTTTGAGCCCCTGCAATTCAATTTTCCCAAACCAATTCTTGCTAACTCTTTGCACCATTTCAAAGTCAACATCAAGGTGAACAACTTTGATGAAGACCACCCTGCCAAATTCATCTTTGATCACTAGCTATGCTCATCCAAAGTCTTGACTTTTTAACTTTGTCAACAATCTCCACTTAGCCATTTTTGCCAAATTTTGAAATCTAATTTTTCCACCACCACCTCATTTCATCTCTGGTCAATTACAACTTATCTCAACCTTCACATATCACAAACTTTCACCTTTTGAACTTTTTCCAATTTGGATAATTTTGCATTTCCCAAAATTGGGCACTATTTGCAACTATTGCAAATAGTGATCTACCTCATCCAAAATTTAACCAAAGCTATACTACATTGTCCCCCTGCCCCCTCTAACCCTAAATGCAACATAGTGGAGCTAAGGAGGGAGAGAGAGCAAGCAAGACATGGCCATGCCGGCCCATGCCGGCCATGTTCTTCTCCCCCTCTCATCCTTGCTCGCCACCCCTGGCCACCATGTCCCTGCCCTCCACCTCACTCTACTGAGTCGCCTAGCATCGGCCATTGTCGAGGAGGAGCCCTGCTTTGGCCAGACCAGCACGCGTCCATGGCGCCCTGGACGCCGCGCACGTCGCGCGTGAGCACGCCGCGGACACGTACTGGCCACGCGCCGCGCCACCATCTCACGTTCGCCCTGGCCCCGCTGACTAGCCGTTGAGCATCACCACACCACCACGACACCGCCAGACATGGCCCCAACCAGACCCTGGACCGCCATCGCCGTAGACGGGGAAGAAGATCCCGCCACTGCCGCCGCACGACATGGAAGCAACGCGAACTATTCTGACGCCGCCCGACCAAGCCAACACCACCCCTAGCTTCGCCTGGACGAGGAGAACCCGACCGCACCCTCGCCTAGCCCAACCGCTCGCCGGAGACGCCGCGAGCATGTCGACCACCACCCTGCCCCGCGACCCTTGCTCAACCCTATAAATAGAGCGTTCCCTGGACCTGACCGAGCACACCACCTCACTCCCCACCTCTCACTGCTTCGCCACAACCACTCCACCCACTCGATCGTCGCCGGAGCTGCTCCAATTTGAAGATCGGAGCCGCCCGTACCCGGAGGTCGCCGCCGTCGATTGGAGCTGTTCCAGGAGGAGCCGCCGGTACTAGCTGCTTCGCCGTCGTCCACATCTACCCCGCGCACACTGCCAGCCACCGCGGGAGCCCTGGTTAGCTCTCCCACCCCCTAGGCTCGCCGCCAGAACCTCGGCATCTCGCCGGAGAAGACGATGGCTCTGAGCCGTCGATCTACTCTCTAATCCTACGCTCCACGTCGCCCCGTACCGCTTCGGCGTTTAAACGCCGCTGACATGCGGGACCCCCCTGTCAGGCAGCCCACGCGGGCACAGACGCGTGGTGGGCTGGCCTTGGGCCTGTTTAAACCATTTCAGCCCGTTAGCTTTTCCCGCCGGCCTGTTTAATTCAAATTCGTTTTAAACTTTTTCCAAACATTTTCAATACTGCCCAAGCTTTGAAATTAAATAGTTTCCATTTGGCTAAACCAAATTTAGTGAATTTGATATTGTTGGAAAGCCACTGAAATTCTCTATCCAATGCCACTGGCCTCATGGTCAAATTCGTTGGAGAATTAATGTGACGAAAATAACAAGCCAGGGACTTTTCCCTATTCAAATAATTCTTAAAAATCAACCAAAATAGATATTAAGTTAGTTCCAACTCTAATAGCTCACATTTGACTTACACTAATTGTTTATGCAATAAAATGGTGTGGTCACTTTGCATGATCATGCCATGGTTTAATGAATGGATATTTTGACTAGTTTAACTAGTTGATATTATCCAAAACTATTAAAGTTAAATTGTGTGAAGTCTGACACTTCATTTAAACTTGTCTCACATGAATTCATGGGATGTTTGGACCCCTGGTTCCAAACTCTCTTATATGAAATTCTTGAGATTTAAATCAAGTGTAGTGTTATTTAAATGGTATGAGGTGTTCCACCTCATTTAAATCATTCTCCCAAATGATGATGATGATGAACATTTGATCTAGGTCAAGATGAGTTCATCCATGATTGTGGAGAAATTAAATCTTAAGAAGATTTCAATGAGAGGAAATTATTTCTCAAGAACCCTATGGAAACTATCATTCACATATAGAATACAAATCCTATTTTAATCCCACAACCCATGCACCCTAGTTGATTTATGTGTGTGCATAGAGTAGTTTGTGTGTTTATTTGTGATGTGTGGAATAGCCCTGGAATTAGTGAGTAATTATACTCATATTTAAATTTAGACGGTAGCACCGGAGAGTACGCCGAAGAAGAAGGTTGCTACCAGGAGGAGGAAGAGGAACAGTTTGAGAACTACCAAGGCAAGCTAAATTACTATGCAAGCTGTTATTCTTGCCAAGTGCAAAGCCCCTTGGGGCAAGGCACCATGTCTTACCTTTTCTTATATGACCCCATCCCAAGTTTTTACTTGTTTTCCAAATGATTTACTTTTATAGTTAACTTTGGTCAAAGTACAAGTTGGATATTAGAGTAGTGAGTTAGTCTTTCCAAGAAAAGCAAGGTAGTACCCCTCATGAATTAGAGCTAGTGCTAATGAACTAAACTTGACTACTCTAGATGGGAACTTTGTGATTTTGAAAGGATTTTGAAACCTGGGAATGAAGATGCATTCCATTGAATGATTTTTTTTTTAAGGTGAATATGACCAAGAGAGGATGGTGATTTTTGATAAAACATGATGTTGGTTTGAATGCGATACCTTTCCAATTCTCAAGTACCCCCACAATACCTGATTATGGGTAGGGCTTAACTGGAAGTTTATGCGTCTTAGTATGGGTTCCCTCTAAACAAGCGTCATCGGGGTTATGCCAAAAGCTGCCTCTACCACAAAAGAAACGATACGATATGATGCGAAATGAGGTGACTGTCCGGCCCAAGCCCGGTGCAGTTCCCTGGGTGACAGTGGGTCTTCACTGGGAGGCCCAGCTCAGGGGGTGAGGCGCTCATACTAGGGTTCGTAAGTGAAAGGTTAGGGTTGATGATCCGCGTGCGTGTTACGATTATTCGGGAAATCCCGACGGATGAAATCAAATGTTGTGGCACAAGTGTGCAACCTCTGCAGAGTGTAAACCTATTCGAATAGCCGCGTCCACGGTTACGGACGGTTGGAAAGGCCATACAGTTTCCGATGTCATATCTTTGAAAATGATGTTGAAAGGTGATGGTGAATTGACTTGTGGTGAATTGAATTGAAATCACCACTTGAATGGTGGGAATGACACTAATGTTCCCCCTTGGGTTAGTTAGCACTGGAATAAGTTTTCTCAAAATTTTGTGAACCAAAACTAGCTTTATGCAAATAAACTAGAGCTTAGCCAACCCTACTAGAATGTCTAGCACTGTTTCTTAGTATTAGGTTGCGAGTACTCAACGTACTCACGGCTTTGTCCCTGGCTATTCAAATGGCCAGAATATGAAGATGAACAAGGAGATGACCAGCAGGATGCCTACGACAACTAAGCGCCTTCCGACGTCAAGCGTTGGCCTGTGGACTAGAGAGTCCTTGTATCTTACGCTTCCGCTATGTTGAACTATGAACTTGTGTTGTCCGTTGATCAATAGATCAACTATTCGTGTAATATGGATCATGTGATTCCAATTTGTAAGACTTATGGTTTGTAATGAATGATGACTGTGATACTTAACTATTATGCCTCGCAACAACAATATTCCTGGGATTGCGATGTATGACATAATAGGCATTCGGACTTAAAAATCCGGGTGTTGACAAGTTGGTATCAGAGCCATTGTTTGACCTTAGAAGACCTTAGTTAGAATGGGCGTTCTGAAAAATTTAACTTTGAAATCAAATGAAAGGACTTATTTGCGAAAATTTACTACACTCTTGTCTTTGCGACTTTGCCAAAATTTGATCATGTTCTATCTTCTTTAAATAAACTTAAAACCTTGCCACACTTTGCACTCCCTAACTTACTCATCCAATTCTCTTTCAGATGGAGCCGAATGAACCCCTCAACACCAAGTTTTATCAGCTTGGAAACGGAGGAAGCTTGATCTTCGAGCATGACCTCGACTCCCTGTCGGATCACCTTGGCCGCCCACACCCCGAGTTTCACGGGATTCAGGTGGACGACCAGCCGGGAGGGGAACTGCAGTGGATTATCACTGCCGACTTGAGAGGCAAGCTGGAGCCTCCCACCTCGGAGAGGATTCTTTTCTCTTTCAGGGAAAGCAACTGGCTCGACGGGCTTGCACGTGCTCTTCAGGAAGCACTTGCTCGTCTGTGCGGACAGAATACCGAAGCCCTTCGTGAGGAACGCTTTGCGCATCTCGCACGGCGTAACTCTGACGGAAGACCCATGGATGTGCCACTCCACCCCCAGTTGAGGCACCATGTGGATCACTTGGACTTCATGCTCTACCAGACTCAGAGAGACCTCGATGCCTCTCGCGCTTACGCGAACCAGACCCATGCTCACATCATTGAGCAGGGTGAGGCGATCAAGCTACTCAACAACGACCGCAGGAACCTTCGCCAGCAGCGTGCCAAGAAGGACGCTACGATTCGCCGCCTTCGCGACCGGATCGCGTCACTTGAGGCCACTGTCACGGCCCAGGAGGATCAGATTCGTCACATGGAGGAGGACGATGAAGGCATCGATATTCAGGGAGGAGACGCCTTTCTAAGCGATGACGATGACTTTGAGGAGGACGAGAACACCGAGGAGGAGGACTACGAGTTCCTGGAGGCCGGACAGGATGACTACGTCCCGATTGATATCGACGATGAGGAGTAGTTGCACTAGTTTCACTTATAGTAGGTGTGAGTTGTATCCCGTCCTTTGTATCGTAGCATGCAAATGGTTCTTAAAACCATTGGAGTATGTGTGTAGTTTGTACTATGTGTTGCATGAATGAATGAATGTTATGTTTGTCATGAAAAGATTACAAGTTTTCAAATGTTTTTCAAAACTTAAATGAACCATAGAATGTTCCCTCTTATCTCATGATCTTCTATACCTTCAGATGGCCCCTCCGAATCGCACCAACGACGCAATGATGCAGCTTCTGCAAACCCTGCTTGCAGACCGGGAAACCGAGAGAGCCGAGCGCCAAGCCAACATCATCGCCTTGCAGAACATCGCCCAAGGCCATGGAAATCATGACCACCCCGGATCCAAGCTCAAGAACTTCCAGAACACCAATCCTCCGGTGTTTAGCAAGACCGAGGAGCCCCTCGACGCCGACGATTGGCTCCAGACTATGGAGAACAATCTGGAAGTAGCTGGAGTGGAAGCCAACGAGAAGGTGTTGTTCGCCACTCACTACCTCGCTGGACCAGCTCGCGCTTGGTGGACAAGTACCCGTGCCATGAACGGAGGTCAATTCATGACTTGGGAGGATTTCAAACTCAAGTTCAGCAAGTACCATGTACCCCCGGGTCTTATCAAGAAGATGAGGGATGAGTTCCGTGAGCTGAAACAAGGTCGCATGACGGTGGTTGAGTACCGCGACAAGTTTCTCACCTTGTCAAGGTATGCCCCTGATGAGACGGACACCGTTGAAAAGAGGAAGGAGAGATTCCTGAACGGGCTGCATGATGAGATGCGGCGTCCTCGTCAACATCCCCTTCGCCGACCTCGAAGCCCTTGTTGACTCCGCCATCCAGATGGAGGGCAAGTTGAACCAAGCCAATGAGAACCGCAAGCGCCGCATGGCAAATCAGAGTGGATCAAGCCACCCCCAAAAGTTTCGCCCTAGCTCAAGCGGAGGTTTCAATCCGAGACATAACAAACCCCCGATGCAGAACTCTCGCCCCGGTTATCAGAACCGAAGTGGAGGAAACTCCAAGCCAGGAGGCTACAACCCCAACTACAACAACAACAACTACAACCGCGCTCCACCTCGAGCCCCGAACACCAACAACACCAACACCAACACCAACCCCAGGCCGGAGCAATGCCATTCCCGTTGCGAACAAAGCGAGGACAAGAGCACTATCACTTGTTATGAGTGTGGTGTAGTGGGGCACTACTCCAACGAGTGTCCCAAGCGTCTTGCCAAGCTCGCGGCAACACCGCTGCTCCTGCTCGGCAGCAACGCCGTGTCTCCACCGGCAAGAAGTTCGCCCCCAACAACCCCAACAACCGCAACGGCCGCCTCTACCACATGAACGCCGAAGAAGCCCGGGAAGCCCCGGATGTAGTGCGGGTATGTTTTCTGTCAACCACACCCCCTGCTAGAGTGTTGTTTGATTCCGGAGCATCGCATTCCTTTGTCACCGAAGACTTTGCATCAACAAGTAAAATTCAACCCCTCGGTTTGAAGCATGTTATGATAGTTCAAATCCCCGGATCAACCACCAAAGCCAGAAAATTTTGTAAAAATGTGCCAATCAAAATCCATGATGTTGATTTCTTTGCAAATCTCATCATACTTGGAACCAAAGGTTTGGAAGTTGTCCTAGGAATGGACTGGATGTCCAAGCACAATGGATTGATAGACTGCGCCAAGAAAGCCATAACCATGACTAGCAAGACCGGCATCGTAGTTGAGCACGTCTACGAAAAACTACCCGGAAAATTTACCTGCAACCAAAGTGTATCCAAGCCTACTCGGATCAAATCAGGGTCGTTTGTCGCTACCCTGATGTGTTTCCGGATGATCTACCCGGTATGCCCCCGGACCGGGATATCGAGTTTATCATCGAGTTAATCCCGGAGCTGGACCCATCGCCCGAGAGCCTACAAGATGAACGCAGCCGAGCTTGTGGAGCTGAAGAAGCAAATAGATGACATGTTAGCCAAAGGTTTGATCAGACCAAGTGCATCCCCCTGGAGATCCCCGTCTTGTTTGTCGACAAGAAGGATGGTGCAAATCGTTTATGCACCGACTATCGTAAGCTTAACGATGTCACCATCAAAAACAAATACCCCTTACCCAAGATCGAAGACTTGTTCGACCAACTCACCGGATCCCGAGTTTTCTCGAAAATTGATCTTAGAACTGGATACCACCAACTGAAAATCCGAGCCACCGATATTCCAAAAACTGCCTTTACCACCAGATATGGGTTGTATGAGTACAACGTCATGTCATTTGGACTGACCAATGCTCCCGCTTATTTCATGAATCTCATGAATAAGATCTTCATGAACTTCTTGGACAAATTTGTCGTTGTTTTCATCGACGACATTTTGGTCTACTCCAAGTCCGAAGAAGAACATGAACGCATCACGGAGATTGTTCTAGAAACCACGAGACAGCACCGGTTGTACGCCAAGTTTAGCAAGTGTGAGTTTTGGCTGGAAGAAGTTGGATTCCTCGGACACATCTTGTCTGCAGGAGGAATTGCCGTAGATCCCGCCAAGATCAAAACTGTTATGGAATGGAAAGCTCCGACCACACAAACTGAAGTCCGTGCTTTTCTTGGATTAGCCGGATATTACCGCAGATTTGTAGAAGGTTTTTCGAGCATCGCTCGACCAATGACCCAACTGCTGAAAAAGGACAGAAAGTTTGAGTGGACCGACAAGTGTGAAGAGAGCTTTCAACAGCTCAAGAGTAGACTGACAACAGCCCCAATCCTGATCATGCCAGATATCGCAAAGCCCTTTGACGTATATTGCGACGCCTCCAAGACTGGACTTGGATGCGTGCTTATGCAAGAAGGAAAGGTTGTATCCTACCTTTCTAGACAACTCAAGCAACATGAGCAGAACTACCCAACCCACGACCTTGAGCTTGCAGCCGTGGTCTTAGCCTTGAAAGTTTGGCGTCATTACCTCATGGGTAATCGATGCGAGATTTACTCCGACCACAAAAGCCTCAAATACATTTTCACCCAGAAGGAGTTAAACATGAGACAACGCCGATGGATCGAATTGATCAAGGATTACGACATGGAGATTCACTACCACCCCGGCAAGGCCAATGTGGTAGCGGATGCTTTGAGTCGACTGCCGTGCCAGTTGAACTCCATGCTCGCAACCGAACAGCCTAGTTTGCACCAAGAGTTTGAACAGTTCAGACTTGAACTTGTGAGTGAAGGATTCCTAGCCGATGTCGAGCGCAACCTACCTTGATTGGTCGATCAAGGAAGCCCGAGAAAGGACAACGCTAGCATTGATGGAATCAAGAAACAGATAGCCGCAGGAAAAGCCCCGGATTCACCATTGACGAAGCCGGAGTGCTTTGGTACAAAGAACGCCTCTGCGTACCATCGGACTACGACACTGAAACAAGTCATCCTGCAAGAAGCCCATGACACCCTTTACTCAATCCACCCCGGAGGTACCAAGATGTACCAGGACCTGAAAGAACAATTTTGGTGGCACGGAATGAAGAGAGAGATCGGTAGCTATATCGCTAAGTGTGACATCTGCCCGGCGAGTTAAGGCGAACACCAGAGACCCGCCGGACTGTTGCAACCCCTTCAGATTCCAGAATGGAAATGGGACTCCGTAGGAATGGACTTTATCACCGGACTGCCCAAATCCAGCAAAGGCAATGATTCCATATGGGTAGTGGTCGATAGATTGACCAAAGTCGCCCATTTCATCGCTGTCAAAACCACCTATCAAGGCCCCAAGTTAGCTGAACTCTACATCTCCAGAATAGTCGCTTTGCATGGAACCCCCAAATCGATAGTGTCAGATAGAGGATCACAGTTCACCTCAAGGTTCTGGCAGAAAGTGCATGAAGGACTAGGCACTCGCCTAAATTTCAGCACCGCCTATCACCCTC
Source organism: Lolium perenne (assembly GCF_019359855.2). NCBI lineage: Eukaryota > Viridiplantae > Streptophyta > Magnoliopsida > Poales > Poaceae > Lolium > Lolium perenne. The sequence goes on from NC_067249.2 coordinate 16,229,068, forward strand.
AGACCGACGGACAGACTGAGAGAGTAAACCAGATACTAGAAGACATGCTTAGAGCATGCGTACTGGAATACGGATCCAAGTGGGAAGACTGCCTACCTTACGCAGAATTCTCATACAACAATAGTTATCAAGCCAGCCTACAGATGGCCCCCTTTGAAGCCTTGTACGGAAGGAAGTGCCGTACCCCCCTGAACTGGTCAGAAGTCGGAGAGAGTCAAGTTTTCGGCCCAGACGTTCTTCGTGAAGCCGAAGAGAAGGTTCACAAGATCCGTGAGTACCTCAAGACTGCGCAATCCCGGCAGAAGAGCTACGCCGACAAGAGACGTCGGGAGATGACCTTTGAGATCGGAGATTTTGTCTATCTCAAAGTATCCCCCTTGAAAGGGATGCAAAGGTTTCAGCTGAAAGGAAAGCTTGCACCTCGCTACGTGGGACCTTTCCAAGTCCTCAGCCGCCGAGGTGAAGTATCTTATCAACTGGAGTTGCCTGAAGAAATGTCGGCTGTGCACGACGTTTTTCACATCTCACTTCTCCGGAAATGTCTTGAAGTCCCTGAGAAGACCGAAGTGTTCAAGAACATCGATCATCGATCGGTGGATATCAACAAGGATCTGACTTACCGCGAAGTGCCGATTCGCATCTTAGAAGAAGCATACAGAACCACCCGCACCCGAAGCATCAAGTTTCTCAAGATCCAATGGAGCAATCATACCGAGGATGAAGCCACCTGGGAACGCGAAGACTTCATGAAGAAGGAGTACCCAGATCTCTTTAGTACCTAACTTTCTTTTCGATCTCGGGACGAGATCTTTTGTAAGGGGGAAGGGTTTGTAACACCCCAATTTTCAATGAAAAAGAAAGTTAGAAGATTCCAGAAATACAAAATTTCAAACCAACAAAAACTTTTCCTTTGCATATAGTACCCTGCATAGGACTTGTGCATTTGAGTGATATGCCATGATGATTGTTATTACTTGTTATTGATATGCTCTAAAACCCTAGAGTGATCATGTGAAGATCACCAACCAAATAAATCAAAGAGGAAGAAAATCAAATAAAAGGCAAAACCCTAAAAACCCTCATAGATGCCCTATGGCATTTATATAAATTTTGACCCTAGACCTATTTGGTCTTCACCATTGGTTGAATAATGTTGTTAAACACTTATTCCAACTTTTGGAACCAGGGTTGCACAATTCAAATGAATTTCAAACACTTTTACCACTCACATGTGATGATGACCAAATCTGCCAATTTTAGTCTGATCACCACTTTGAGCCCCTGCAATTCAATTTTCCCAAACCAATTCTTGCTAACTCTTTGCACCATTTCAAAGTCAACATCAAGGTGAACAACTTTGATGAAGACCACCCTGCCAAATTCATCTTTGATCACTAGCTATGCTCATCCAAAGTCTTGACTTTTTAACTTTGTCAACAATCTCCACTTAGCCATTTTTGCCAAATTTTGAAATCTAATTTTTCCACCACCACCTCATTTCATCTCTGGTCAATTACAACTTATCTCAACCTTCACATATCACAAACTTTCACCTTTTGAACTTTTTCCAATTTGGATAATTTTGCATTTCCCAAAATTGGGCACTATTTGCAACTATTGCAAATAGTGATCTACCTCATCCAAAATTTAACCAAAGCTATACTACATTGTCCCCCTGCCCCCTCTAACCCTAAATGCAACATAGTGGAGCTAAGGAGGGAGAGAGAGCAAGCAAGACATGGCCATGCCGGCCCATGCCGGCCATGTTCTTCTCCCCCTCTCATCCTTGCTCGCCACCCCTGGCCACCATGTCCCTGCCCTCCACCTCACTCTACTGAGTCGCCTAGCATCGGCCATTGTCGAGGAGGAGCCCTGCTTTGGCCAGACCAGCACGCGTCCATGGCGCCCTGGACGCCGCGCACGTCGCGCGTGAGCACGCCGCGGACACGTACTGGCCACGCGCCGCGCCACCATCTCACGTTCGCCCTGGCCCCGCTGACTAGCCGTTGAGCATCACCACACCACCACGACACCGCCAGACATGGCCCCAACCAGACCCTGGACCGCCATCGCCGTAGACGGGGAAGAAGATCCCGCCACTGCCGCCGCACGACATGGAAGCAACGCGAACTATTCTGACGCCGCCCGACCAAGCCAACACCACCCCTAGCTTCGCCTGGACGAGGAGAACCCGACCGCACCCTCGCCTAGCCCAACCGCTCGCCGGAGACGCCGCGAGCATGTCGACCACCACCCTGCCCCGCGACCCTTGCTCAACCCTATAAATAGAGCGTTCCCTGGACCTGACCGAGCACACCACCTCACTCCCCACCTCTCACTGCTTCGCCACAACCACTCCACCCACTCGATCGTCGCCGGAGCTGCTCCAATTTGAAGATCGGAGCCGCCCGTACCCGGAGGTCGCCGCCGTCGATTGGAGCTGTTCCAGGAGGAGCCGCCGGTACTAGCTGCTTCGCCGTCGTCCACATCTACCCCGCGCACACTGCCAGCCACCGCGGGAGCCCTGGTTAGCTCTCCCACCCCCTAGGCTCGCCGCCAGAACCTCGGCATCTCGCCGGAGAAGACGATGGCTCTGAGCCGTCGATCTACTCTCTAATCCTACGCTCCACGTCGCCCGTGCCGCTTCGGCGTTTAAACGCCGCTGACATGCGGGACCCCCTGTCAGGCAGCCCACGCGGGCACAGACGCGTGGTGGGCTGGCCTTGGGCCTGTTTAAACCATTTCAGCCCGTTAGCTTTTCCCGCCGGCTTTGTTTAATTCAAATTCGTTTTAAACTTTTTCCAAACATTTTCAATACTGCCCAAGCTTTGAAATTAAATAGTTTCCATTTGGCTAAACCAAATTTAGTGAATTTGATATTGTTGGAAAGCCACTGAAATTCTCTATCCAATGCCACTGGCCTCATGGTCAAATTCGTTGGAGAATTAATGTGACGAAAATAACAAGCCAGGGACTTTTCCCTATTCAAATAATTCTTAAAAATCAACCAAAATAGATATTAAGTTAGTTCCAACTCTAATAGCTCACATTTGACTTACACTAATTGTTTATGCAATAAAATGGTGTGGTCACTTTGCATGATCATGCCATGGTTTAATGAATGGATATTTTGACTAGTTTAACTAGTTGATATTATCCAAAACTATTAAAGTTAAATTGTGTGAAGTCTGACACTTCATTTAAACTTGTCTCACATGAATTCATGGGATGTTTGGACCCCTGGTTCCAAACTCTCTTATATGAAATTCTTGAGATTTAAATCAAGTGTAGTGTTATTTAAATGGTATGAGGTGTTCCACCTCATTTAAATCATTCTCCCAAATGATGATGATGATGAACATTTGATCTAGGTCAAGATGAGTTCATCCATGATTGTGGAGAAATTAAATCTTAAGAAGATTTCAATGAGAGGAAATTATTTCTCAAGAACCCTATGGAAACTATCATTCACATATAGAATACAAATCCTATTTTAATCCCACAACCCATGCACCCTAGTTGATTTATGTGTGTGCATAGAGTAGTTTGTGTGTTTATTTGTGATGTGTGGAATAGCCCTGGAATTAGTGAGTAATTATACTCATATTTAAATTTAGACGGTAGCACCGGAGAGTACGCCGAAGAAGAAGGTTGCTACCAGGAGGAGGAAGAGGAACAGTTTGAGAACTACCAAGGCAAGCTAAATTACTATGCAAGCTGTTATTCTTGCCAAGTGCAAAGCCCCTTGGGGCAAGGCACCATGTCTTACCTTTTCTTATATGACCCCATCCCAAGTTTTTACTTGTTTTCCAAATGATTTACTTTTATAGTTAACTTTGGTCAAAGTACAAGTTGGATATTAGAGTAGTGAGTTAGTCTTTCCAAGAAAAGCAAGGTAGTACCCCTCATGAATTAGAGCTAGTGCTAATGAACTAAACTTGACTACTCTAGATGGGAACTTTGTGATTTTGAAAGGATTTTGAAACCTGGGAATGAAGATGCATTCCATTGAATGATTTTTTTTTTAAGGTGAATATGACCAAGAGAGGATGGTGATTTTTGATAAAACATGATGTTGGTTTGAATGCGATACCTTTCCAATTCTCAAGTACCCCCACAATACCTGATTATGGGTAGGGCTTAACTGGAAGTTTATGCGTCTTAGTATGGGTTCCCTCTAAACAAGCGTCATCGGGGTTATGCCAAAAGCTGCCTCTACCACAAAAGAAACGATACGATATGATGCGAAATGAGGTGAATGTCCGGCCCAAGCCCTGTGCAGTTCCCAGGTTGACAGTTGGTCTTCACTGGGAGGCCAAGCTCATGGGGAGAGGTGCTCATACTAGGGTTCGTAAGTGAAAGGTTAGGGTTGATGATCCGCGTACTGTGTTACGATTATTCGGGGAAATCCCGACGGATGAAATCAAATGTTGTGGCACAAGTGTGCAACCTCTGCAGAGTGTAAACCTATTCGAATAGCCGCGTCCACGGTTACGGACGGTTGGAAAGGCCATACAGTTTCCGATGTCATATCTTTGAAAATGATGTTGAAAGGTGATGGTGAATTGACTTGTGGTGAATTGAATTGAAATCACCACTTGAATGGTGGGAATGACACTAATGTTCCCCCTTGGGTTAGTTAGCACTGGAATAAGTTTTCTCAAAATTTTGTGAACCAAAACTAGCTTTATGCAAATAAACTAGAGCTTAGCCAACCCTACTAGAATGTCTAGCACTGTTTCTTAGTATTAGGTTGCGAGTACTCAACGTACTCACGGCTTTGTCCCTGGCTATTCAAATGGCCAGAATATGAAGATGAACAAGGAGATGACCAGCAGGATGCCTACGACAACTAAGCGCCTTCCGACGTCAAGCGTTGGCCTGTGGACTAGAGAGTCCTTGTATCTTACGCTTCCGCTATGTTGAACTATGAACTTGTGTTGTCCGTTGATCAATAGATCAACTATTCGTGTAATATGGATCATGTGATTCCAATTTGTAAGACTTATGGTTTGTAATGAATGATGACTGTGATACTTAACTATTATGCCTCGCAACAACAATATTCCTGGGATTGCGATGTATGACATAATAGGCATTCGGACTTAAAAATCCGGGTGTTGACACTTTGCGGGTGTCTGTCTCTCCTACTATAGTGAAGATTCAATTTACTCTTCTATTGACAACATTAGTATCAACGTTGTGGTTCATGTTCGTAGGTAGATTAGATCTCTCTCGAAAACCCTAAACCACGTAAAATATGCAAACCAAATTAGAGACGTCTAACTTGTTTTTGCAGGGTTTGGTGATGTGATATGGCCATAATATGATGATGAATATGTATGAGATGATCATTATTGTATTGTGGCAACCGGCAGGAGCCTTATGGTTGTCTTTAAATTTCATGTTGAGTAGTATTTCAAAGTAGTTGTAATAGTTGCTACATGGAGAACAATCATGAAGACGGCGCCATTGACCTTGACGCTACACCGACGATGATGGAGATCATGCCCGAAGATGATGGAGATCATGTCCGTGCTTTGGAGATGAAGATCAAAGGCGCAAAGACAAAAGGGCCATATCATATCACATATGAACTGCATGTGATGTTAATCCTTTTATGCATCTTATTTTGCTTAGATCGCGACGGTAGCATTATAAGATGATCCCTCACTAAAATCTCAAGATAATAAAGTGTTCGTCCTTAGCAGCACCGTTATCAAGTCTTGTCGTTTCGAAGCATCTCGTGATGATCGGGTGTGATAGATTCAATAAGTACATACAACGGGTGCAAGACAGTTTTGCACATGCGGATACTAAGGTGGCCTTGATGAGCCTAGCATGTACAGACATGGTCTCGGAACACGTGATACCGAAAGGTAGAGCATGAATCATATGGTTGATATGATGAACACTTTGAGTGTTCGCCATTGAAATCACACCTTTTCTCGTGATGATCGGGTTTAGGTGCGGTGGATTTGGTTCGTGTGATCACTAAGACAATGCGAGGGATATTGTTTTGAGTGGGAGTTCACTTAGATTTTTAATTATGTTGAATTAAAATTTGAACTCAATTTGTCATAAACTTAGTCTAAACTATTGCAAATATATGTTGTAGAGATGGCGTCCTCAATCAATTTTAATCAGTTCCTAGAGAAAGAGAAACTTACGAGCAACGGTAGCAACTTCACCGACTGGTTCCGTCATGTGAGGATCTTCCTCTCTGGCGGAAATCTGCAATATGTGCTTGATGCACCGCTAGGTGACCCTCCAGCAGAAACAGAAACCGATGAAGTAAAGAATGTTTACGCGACTCGGAAAACTCGGTACTCTCAAGTTCAGTGTGCCATCCTATGCAGTCTGGAATCCGATCTTCAAAAACGTTTTGAGCACCACGATCCTCATGAGTTGATGAAAGAGTTAAAGACTATTTTTGAAACTCATGCGGCCGTGGAATGCTATGAAGCATCGAAACAATTTTTCAGCTGCATGATGGAAGAAGGTAGCTCCGTTAGTGAGCACATGCTCGCCATGACCGGGCATGCGAAGAAACTCAGTGACTTGGAAATAGTTATTCCTAACAGACTGGGGATTAATCGTATCCTTCAATCACTGCCACCTAGTTACAAGAACTTTGTGATGAACTACAATATGCAGAACATGAACAAAGAGTTACCTGAACTCTTCGCCATGCTTAAAGCTGCTGAGATTGAGATCAAGAAAGAGCACCAAGTGTTGATGGTCAACAAGACCACCAGTTTCAAGAAACAGGGCAAGTCTAAGGGAAAATTCAAGAAGGGTGGCAAGAAAGCTGTCACGCCTCCTATGAAACCTAAGAACGGCCCTAAGCCTGATGCTGAGTGCTATTACTGCAAGGAGAAGGGACACTGGAAGCGTAATTGCTCCAAGTATCTGGCTGATCTGAAGAGCGGCCTTGTCAAGAAGAAGAAAGAAGGTATATCTGATATACATGTTATAGATGTTCATTTCACTGGTTCTCGTTCTAGTACAGGTATTTGATCTTGGTTCGGTTGCTCATATTTGTAACTCGAAACAGGAACTAAAGAATAAACGACAACTACTGAAAGATGAAGTGACGATGCGCGTTGGAAACGGATCCAAGGTCAATGTGATCGCAGTCGGCACACTTCCTCTACATCTACCTTCGGGATTAGTTTTAAGCCTAAATAATTGCTATTATGTACCTGCGTTGAGCATGAACATTATATCTGGATCTTGTTTAATGCAAGACTGTTATTCATTCAAGTCTGAGAATAATGGTTGTTCTATTTTTATGAATAATATCTTTTATGGTCGAGCACCACAAAAGAATGGCTTATTTCTGTTAGATCTCAATAGTAGTGATACGCATATACATAACATTGATGCTAAGCGAATTAAATTGAATGATAATTCTACTTATATGTGGCACTGTCGTCTTGGTCATATTGGAGTGAAACGCATGAAGAAACTCCATACTGATGGATTACTTGAATCACTTGACTTTAAGTCACTTGATAGATGCGAAGCATGTCTAATGGGAAAAATGACTAAGACTCCATTTTCTGGTATGATGGAGCGAGCTACTGACTTATTGGAAATAATACATACCGATGTGTGCGGACCAATGAGCGTAGCATCGCGCGGTGGTTATCGTTATGTTCTAACCTTCACAGATGATCTGAGTAGATATGGGTATATCTATTTCATGAAACATAAATCCGAAACTTTCGAGAAGTTTAAGGAATTTCAAAGTGAAGTAGAAAATCAACGTAACAAGAAGATCAAATTTCTACGATCTGATCGCGGAGGTGAATATCTGAGTTATGAGTTTGGCATGCATTTAAAGAAATGCGGAATACTTTCACAATTGACTCCGCCGGGAACACCTCAATGAAACGGTGTGTCCGAACGTCGTAATCGAACTCTCTTAGATATGGTTCGTTCTATGATGTCTCTTACTGATTTACCGTTATCATTTTGGAGTTATGCATTAGAGACAGCCGCATTCACTTTAAATAGAGCACCATCAAAATCCGTTGAAACGACACCGTATGAATTATGGTTTAATAAGAAACCTAAGCTGTCGTTCCTAAAAGTTTGGGGTTGCGAAGCCTATGTGAAGAAGTTACAACTGGACAAGCTAGAACCCAAAGCGGAGAAATGCGTCTTCATAGGATACCCTAAGGAAACTATAGGGTACACTTTCTATCACAGATCCGAAGGCAAAATCTTTGTTGCTAAGAATGGAACCTTTCTTGAGAAAGAATTTCTCACTAAAGAAGTGACTGGAAGAAAAGTAGAACTCGATGAGATTGATGAATCTGTACTCATTGATCAGAGTAGTGCAGTACCGGAAGTTGTACCTGTACCGACTACACCGGCAACAGAGGTAGCTAATGATATTTATCATGAAACTTCGTACGATGAAACTTCTGAACCTCGCAGATCGACAAGGGAACGTGCCACTCCTGATTGGTATGATCCTTGTCTAAATGTCATGATTGTAGATAACAATGATGAGGACCCTGCGACGTATGAAGAAGCGATGATGAGCCCAGATTCCAACAAATGGCAAGAAGCCATGAAATCCGAAATGGGATCCATGTATGATAACAAAGTATGGACTTTGGTAGACTTACCTGATAGCCGAAAGGCTGTCGAGAATAAATAGATCTTCAAAAGAAAAACAGATGCTGATGGTAATATTACTGTCTATAAAGCTCGACTTGTCGCAAAGGGTTTCCGACAAATTCAAGGAGTTGACTACGATGAGACTTTCTCACCTGTAGCGAAGCTAAAATCTGTGAGGATTTTGTTAGCAATAGCTGCATTTTTCGATTATGAGATTTGGCAGATGGATGTCAAAACAGCATTCCTTAATGGAGACATTGAGGAAGAGTTGTATATGGTACAACCCAAAGGTTTTGTCGATCTTAAAAATGCTGACAAAGTATGCAAACTTCAGCGTTCAATCTATGGACTGAAGCAAGCATCAAGAAGTTGGAACCGACGTTTTGATAAGGTGATCAAAGACTTCGGGTTTATACAGTGTCATGGAGAGGCCTGTATTTACAAGAAAGTGAGTGGGAGCTCTGTAGCATTCCTGATATTATATGTAGATGACATATTATTGATCGGGAATGATATAGAACTATTAAGCAGTGTTAAAGGTTATTTGAATAATAGTTTTTCAATGAAAGACCTTGGTGAAGCATTGTATATATTAGGCATCAAGATTTATAGAGATAGATCAAGACGCCTAATAGGGCTATCACAGAGTACATACCTGGACAAGATTCTAAAGAAGTTTAGAATGGACGAAAGTAAGAAAGGATTCTTACCTATGTTACTGTGCAAGGTCTTGAGTAAGACTCAAGGTCCGGCTACGCAGAAGAAAGAGAAAGGATGAGTCAGATCCCCTATGCCTCGGCAGTGGGCTCTATCATGTATGCCATGCTATGTACTAGACCGGATATAGCACATGCTGTTAGTTTGACTAGCAGATATCAAAGTGATCCAGGAATGGAACACTGGACAGCGGTCAAGAATATCCTGAAGTACTTGAAAAGAACTAAGGATATGTTTCTTTGTTATGGAGGTGACCAAGAGCTCGTTGTAACAAGTTACACCGATGCAAGTTGGAACACTGATCCTGATGACTCTAAGTCACGGTCACGGGTACGTGTTTATATTGAATGGTGCTGCGGTAAGCTGGGCAAGCTCAAAGCGATTGCACGGTGGCGAAGTCTTCAACAGAATCGAGTACATAAGCGGCTTCGGAGGCTTCATCGAAGCGGTATGGATGAAGAGGTTCATTGTAGAGCTCGGTGTGGTTCCTAGTGCATTGGACCCATTAATCATTTACTGTGATAACATGGGTGCCATCGCCAATGCACAAGAGCCAAGGTCACACAAGAGGCTGAAGCATATCAAGCTGCGTTACCACTCGATTCGCGAGTACATCGAAGATGGAGAAGTAAAGATTTGCAAAGTACACACTGATCTGAATGTAGCAGATCCGTTGACTAAAGCTCTCCCTAGGGCAAAGCATGACCAACACCAGAATGCCATGGGTGTTAGGTACCTTACAATGTAATCTAGATTATTGACTCTAGTGCAAGTGGGAGACTGTTGGAGATATGCCCAAGAGGCAATAATAAAAGTGGTTATTATATATATATCTTTATGTTTATGATAAATGTTTATATACCATGCTATAATTGTGTTAACTGAAACATTGATACATGTGTGATATGTAAACAACAAAGAGTCCCTAGTATGCCTCTTAACTAGCTTGTTGATTAATGGATGATTAGTTTCATAATCATGAACATTAGATGTTATTAATAACAAGGTTATATCATTGTATGAATGATGTAATGGACACACCCAATTAAGCGTAGCATAAGATCTCGTCATTAAGTTATTTGCTATAAGCTTTCGATACATAGTTACCTAGTCCTTATGACCATGAGATCATGTAAATCACTTATACCGGAAAGGTACTTTGATTACATCAAACGCCACTGCGTAAATGGGTGGTTATAAAGGTGGGATTAAGTATCCGGAAAGTATGAGTTGAGGCATATGGATCAACAGTGGGATTTGTCCATCCCGATGACGGATAGATATACTCTGGGCCCTCTCGGTGGAATGTCGTCTAATGTCTTGCAAGCATATGAATAAGTTCATAAGAGACCACATACCACGGTACGAGTAAAGAGTACTTGTCAAGAGACGAGGTTGAACAAGGTATAGAGTGATACCGAAGATCAAACCTCGGACAAGTAAAATATCGCGTGACAAAGGGAATTGGTATCGTATGTGAATGGTTCATTCGATCACTAAAGTCATCGTTGAATATGTGGGAGCCATTATGGATCTCCAGATCCCGCTATTGGTTATTGGTCGGAGTGAGTACTCAACCATGTCCGCATAGTTCGCGAACCGTAGGGTGACACACTTAAAGTTGGATGTTGAAATGGTAGAACTTGAATATGGAATGGAGTTCGAATATTTATTCAGAGTCCCGGATGAGATCCCGGACATCACGAGGAGTTCCGGAATGGTCCGGAGAATAAGATTCATATATAGGATGTCATTTTATGTGAATAAAATTGACGCGGAAGGTTCTATGGAAGGTTCTAGAAGGTTCTAGAAAAGTCCGGAAGAAACCACCAAGGAAGGTGGAGTCCACATGGGACTCCACCTCCATGGCCGGCCAGCCCTAGTGGGGGAGGAGTCCCAAGTGGACTCCCCCTTAGGGGGCCGGCCACCCCCCCATATGGGAGGTGGAACTCCCACCTCTAGTGGGAGTCCTAGCTTGGCTAGGTTTCCCCACCATATGGAAGGTTTTTGGTTCGGGTCTTATTCGAAGACTTGGAGACCAACTCTTGGGGATCCACCTATATAATGAGGGGCCAAGGGGAGGGGGCCGGCCACCCCAAGACCACAGCCTGGCCGACCCCAAGACCACAGCCTGGACGACCCCAAGACCACAGCCTGGCAGACCCCCTTAGAGTGGCCGGCCACCCCCTCCCAAACCCTAGCCGCCCCGCTCCTCCAATTCCCGCACGCTTAGCGAAGCTCCGCCGGATTTCTCCACCACCACCAACACCACGCCGTCGTGCTGTCGGTTTCAAGAGGAGCTACTACTTCCGCTGCCCGCTGGAACGGGGAGGTGGACGTCGTCTTCATCAACAACCGAACGTGTGACCGAGTACGGAGGTGCTGCCCGTTCGTGGCGCCGGAACTGATCGTGATCAAGATCTTCTACGCGCTTTTGCAAGCGGCAAGAACATCTACCGCAGCAACAAGAGCCTCATCTTGTAGGCTTTGGAATCTCTTCAAGGGTGAGACTCGATAATCCCCTCGTTGCTACCGTCTTCTAGATTGCATCTTGGCTTGGATTTCGTGTTCGCGGTAGGAAAATTTTTGTTTTCTATGCAACGTTATCCTACACCGCACTCGTAACAAGTGATGGTGGACTTGTCCTTGGGGGTGATGGGAACAGCGTTGCTCCCAGTCCTTGGAGCAGTGTTGGAGTTATTGTTGTGGTGGTTGGGGGCTCGGGGTGGAGCGCGGTTGAAGTTGTTGTTGTTGTAGTTGCTGTTGTTGGGGTGGCCTCTTGGCCTGGGGTTTCCTCCACTCCGGTTCTGATAACCCGGACGTGAATTCTGCATCTGGGGCTTGTTGTTTCTTGGGGCAAACCCTCCGCTTGAGCTGGGGCGATACCTGGGAGTATTGCTGGGCCCACTCTGATGCATCATGCGACGCTTGCGGTTCTCATTGGCTTGGTTGAGTTTTGTAACACCCCTATTTTTAGCTAAACCTAATTAGGGTTTAATTATGCATCATGGCCTCCACATAATTTTCCTAAGAAAATTGCATCAAGGAAGAATGGCTACCTACGATGACGGAGCTCCCCAGTTAGTTTGACTCATGGAATAGGCGAAGCAAGGGAAAGGTTTTGGTCGACCACCCTCTGCCGGCACACCAAGGAAGTGTGGTAATGTTCTGGCGTTAAGAGTCGGTCGGCGCGTGTGGGTAAAGTTGTACACCCCTGCAGGGTAAATCTTTTCGAAAAGCCGTGTCCACGGTTACGGACGACTTGGTGATGGATTATGTGATCATAGACAACATTAACCTCTTCAAGAAGGAATATTGTCGTGGTACCGACAAGATCGTTGAAGACCGGTGTAGTTCTTGTTACCCTCTCTATTCCTACCTTGGAATCTCGGGACGAGATTCTTTTAAGGGGGATAGATCTGTAACACCCCTATTTTTAGCTAAACCTAATTAGGGTTTAATTGTGTATCATGGCATCCACATAATTTTCCTAAGAAAATTGCATCAAGGAAGAATTTGAAAACCCTAATGCTTGTGCAAAATTTCTCCCTCTGTTTTCAATTGCTCAAAGTGTTTCAAACTAAAATACCTTGCATTTGTGCTTTGTTAAGAAGTACATTTGTTGTTTTAAAAGTTTCAGAAAGTTTGAAGTTTCAAACATATTTCAAATAGCCAAAAGAATTTTGAAACAAAATAGAAAATAGATTTTGAAAAAAAGGAGAAAACCTCACCTCTCTCTCACTCTGGGCGTAGCCCAATTCTGTCCCCTCTCTCTTTTCCCTTGGCTCGGCCCAAGAGGCCCAGCAGCACCCAACCCAGCCCAGGGAAACCCCCAGGGGGTTTTCTGCAATTTTACCTTCTTCCCCGCGCTTCCAAGGAGCTGCCTGGCAGCTCGCCGGCCCTCCGATCCCGCCGCCGCGCCACGATGCGTGCCACCGCCCGCCGGCACCTATAAAGCGCCCTGTTGCCGCCAGTGAACCCTAGGCCGCCCCATTTTCTTCTCCTCCTTGTTCTATCGCGCCCCGCGTTCGAAACCCTAGCCGCAGTAGCCGCCGGCCTCCTCAAATCGCCGCTGTTCCTCGCCTCCCCGAGCTCCGGCGACCCTCCCTCGAGCTTCGCCTCGCCTCCCTGGTCCTCCTGGATGAAAGAATCGGCCGGGGATGCTGTGAATCGCCGCCGCCGTGCCCTTCTTCTCCACAGCCGGCCGCCGCTCCGTCGAAGCTCGCCGGCGCTACAGCCCTCCTCGGGCCTCGCCGTCGCCTCCTCGAGCTTCAGGGTGAGCACCCGAATCTCTCGAGCGCCTCCGCACCTTCCCTTACCCTGTGTAGCACTGCCGCGCCATGCACCTGCCCCGGCCGCCACCGCACGTCGTCGCCGGCGTCGCTCCGGCGACCAATAGGTCGCGGCGCCGCCTCTATCTTGCTCCTCGTGGTCGCGCGGTTCTAACGCGCCCTTCCGCGCGTCCAGGGACGCGCCACAGCGCCGCCACGGTGTGGTCTCCGGCGCGGTTTGCCGGAGTTGACCACCGGTGTTGACCGCCGTGGGACCCACCGCCCCTTTTCCTTTTTATTTTGTTTATTTCTGTAATTGGAAAATACACTGACAGGTGGGGCCCCTTGTCAGGTTTTTATTGTTTTCGTAAATATTTAGGAAAAGATTAAATCTATGACACGTGGGTCCATGTCTGTCAGATTTTAATAATTTCTGGATTTTTTCAGAAATGTTTTAAAATGAATAAAACTTGTAAAATTCATAAGTAATTCATTTTAAATCAGAAAAATATGTATAATATATCAAAATTTTCAGAAAAATGAGATCTACAATTTGGTAGAAAAATCATGCATGGTTAAACAACTTGAACCGAAGTTGCTTTAGAGGAACTAAAATCAACCCCTTTGAGGTTTCCGGAACTGCTAACCCTAGTCCCGTCGAATCCCAGTTAAATTGATGATGTCTTAGGGTTATTTCAGTACCTAATTAACATGTCATACCATCATTCTTGTATGCGCATTGCATCGATGCCATGTGTTGATTGTTCCTTTACCTTTCCGGTGTTTGCTTCTTCGCGATCGATAGAGCAAGTGCCCGAGACGATGAAGATCGACAACGACGCAACTCAATACTTGTCCATCGACGAACAAGTCAAGCATGGGATCTCCGAAGATCCATATTGGTTTATCAGGGACAAAGGCAAGCCCTACCCTGGTTCACATTATGATTTCGAAATGCTTTTACTTCTGGTTTCTACATATCGCATTCGTTTCCAATATGTTTTTATCGGCAGGAATAGTTACCTATGTGTCTTGCATTTACCATCCTTGTAGCCTAAATACTCTGATCCACTGCTCCCAGCAAGACTAGGTTTGAGCTCGTCTGCATCGCTAGAGCCGTTGTATCGAATATGCTTAGTCATGCTTAGTTAATGAATTCTGATCCATCCGGTTGATGAATCAGAGCTGCGATTGAACCTAGTATGGCAGGATGACGTGGTAAGATCAGTGATGATAATAAACATGTTTAAAGGCTTGGATGGGCCGCCACATGGGGATGTGGTGATTTGACTCGTTCTCGCCGATACTAGGACCTGAGTTCTCGCCTTCGGAACCAAGACTGAGCGTACAGCCACACGGGGCCCATGGGAACCCCTTGGCCCGAACTTGCCTAGCTTACCCATGAGTCAATTAGTTTGCGAGTTCCATTTGGCATTCTGCATGGCGAAGGCATGGAAAAGGTTTTCAAAGGTGCATCACACAGGGCGTGGCCGGGGTGAAGGATGCTGGAGGCATTGAACTGGATCCCCTGCACACAATGACCGGGACCGCCTCGGAGAATGGCTACCTACGATGACGGAGCTCCCCAGTTAGTTTGACTCATGGAATAGGCGAAGCAAGGGAAAGGTTTTGGTCGACCACCCTCTGCCGGCACACCAAGGAAGTGTGCTAATGTTCTGGCGTTAAGAGTCGGTCGGCGCGTGTGGGTTCTATATGATGATCAGTAGAGCTAGAGATATCGCTCTCTTATCCTTTTTTAAATGATCTGGATAGACGAGCTTCTTCTCCCTCTTGTTTTATAAAGGAAAACTGGCTTTCTGCAAAATAAGCTCCACATAAAGCCCCGCATACAAGCTTTGCTAACAGGTTGTACTAAGTCTTGCTGAGTCCCTGTACTCAGCTTTGCATGCTTTGTTTCAGACGAAGACTCTCCAACAAATGGTGGTTTCTAGGTCGACATCGACGAGTAGCTTGGGATTCCCAGGTGGCAGCCTGGAATCTATGGGCTGGGATGTCGCCGTTATGCTCCTGGCCTCTTAGGACTTTTGCTATCTTGCTATTTAGAATAGCATAACTTCGCTTCCGCTGATTGATGAAATGTCAGGTCAGTGACCTTTGCTTGTAATACTTTGGGTCTTTTGCTCAATTATGAGCTTGTATTACTCTTTGAGTCGTAGAGTCACTGTTGTGTTACCGATTCTCACCCTGCAAGGCCCTCGAGGTCTGGGTTAGGCTTACGCCAGATGCAGTCTGGGTTTGTCTAGCCTACGACCCCCGGGGTTCCCGACAGGTTTTGGTATCAGAGTAGGACTGCCTGTAGGAAAACCCTTTCTATTGGTCGATGTTGAGTCTAGTGGTTGTGAAAACTGTTTGAAAGCTAAAAGTATTTGCGAAAATCTGATTAGGATTCTTTTTAATCCTTATCTGGTATCGCTCTAATTCAAAGTCACCTTACCTTGTGTTGATTTGAGAAAATTTTACATCTCTTCTGGTCTTTCAAAACTTAGGTGCTTGAAAAGCAGGTCGTTTCTTTACCCTATTGACCTAGAGTTGAGTTTCTGAAGTCTCGTGTGTTCCTGGTTCTCTCTTTGTTTCTTTTCAGTCGAGAGATTTCCTTCCATCATAATCTCTCTACTTTGTGGGTTCCACATTATTCTGTTCCAGGCTTCGAGGTCTCCTTTCACCTTGGACGCCTGCTCCTTTCCTTTTTCCTGGATTCTTCTGAAGCTAGGTATGGCTTCTTGAAAGTTACACCATGATTACTACCTCGCAGTGTCCTATGTGTCACTCAGATAGTAATTAATCCTTTCTCCATGTTTTAACCCTTGGACTTGAACCGAAGGTCCCGGATTGTGCTGAGTTCTTCTGAATTCAGTACATGATGCTGACCTTTAACCCAAGATCCATTCCATTGACCCATGTTGTCCATGGTCAAACCATACATCAGGATGGCTAACTTCAAATCCACCTAGCCCTCAAGTCTTTGATTGTAGTCGTGATTGAATTACGGCAGCAAAGACCTTTCCTACCATTAACTTTGGCAGAGGTTATTTCATGGAACCAAATGAATCACGACAAGAGTGCTCTTTATGAGTATCACATCTATGTCCGTGACTCTGCCGCACCTCCCTTTTCCGCATGAGTTTCACAAGAGTGTTAACTTATGCATCTACATCTCAGGATTTCTAATCCTGATCATGTTCCTCCTCTTAGTTACTTTGCGACCTTTGTCTGCTAGTTAGCAGCCAAGTTGTAATGTGCATTGGTTTATCTAGTGCATGTTACTCTTGTGGTCTTTTAAGACATTTCACTCCGAGATGTCAGGAGAAACAAACTCCAGTACCTCGTCCATTTCTAGGACTTGGTTAAAGTGTTGTAATCCGCAGAATGTGAGGTTTATGCACCCTCTGTTCTGTTCTACCTTAGAGTATCACACTCTTTTATATCTATAGGTCGTGCTAAGTCAAATGGCCTTATTGATGAAGTGATGCTCTTACATATCTTTACTCGCCCTTCCTCCGAGCTGTCCGTGCTTGGGAATGTTGGGGTGTTTGTATTGATGTGGCCATCCGAGATTCTTAGCAATTCTTATTGCTTCGAAATCCAAGGACGTTTGTGTCACTCTTAGCATGATTGTTAACCAATCACTAAGTGAAGTTTGACTGCGTTCCCTAGTCTGTTATCTAGGCACACCTTCTTCGGTCGAAGAGTTAGGTTCGTGCCAAAGCTCTCAAGACCACATCGCTTTCCTTATAAAGCATGTTCGCTTTCGAACTTAGAGATATATTGGTGGTACGTGATATTCTGGATGTCTTTCTAGGAGTATCGCCATGTTGTCACATGACCGTGTTGTCATGTTCGTGAGTAAGTTGGTTCTCTGAATCGCTTCTTCTCCAAGAAACCATACTGGATATCCTGGACTAGTTGATTGAGCTTAAATAACAACTTGGAGAGTTCAAAGACAATAGTTCTATCAGACTTGATCCTTGTTAAAGGGATGTCTAGTTTTGTTCGTGTTGAAGTCAGGAAGTATCTCCTTTATGGATATGCTATCTTTCCAAACTTTGATTTGAGTTTGGGCTATCGTCAAATCAAACTCACTTCTAAGGATTATCTTGATGGTGTTTCCTACTCATGGTGTTTCGCTTGAGTACACCTTCATGTCCCTTGGTCTGACCAATACTTTTGCCTTGTTCATGCAACATATGATCCCCTCTTCTTGGAGTATCTTGATAAGATTGTTGTTGAGCTCATCGATGACATTCTTATTCTCTCCATGTCGAAAGATGTTCATTTTGAACAATTGGCACTAATGTTGGGAACTTTTAAGAACCATCTTTGTGTTATCACGAAGTATGTGTTCCGGATGTTAGAAGTCACCTTCTCTGGTTCACGTGCATTTGCTGAAAGATGTCACCGTGGATCCGAGTAGAGTTCCCTTTCTTCTCCTCGGGAGTCATCGCAAGTCAGTTGTGCATGTGCGGAATATTCTTGGGATGGAAGGTTGTTACCTCCATTTTCTTGAAAAGTTTATATATGCACACTAAGCCACTGACTGGTTTGTTCAAGAAAGAGAAGAAGTTTAATCGCTTTAATATCTTCTTCCATGTCCTCACAAGGACTCAACTGTGTTTCATTGCAAGTAGTTCATATGAGCGCAATTGTCTTTGACGGTCGCAACCATATGTATTACGCAATCTAGCTCAATCTTTTGGAGCTTGACATTATAGTCCATAACTTGAGAATCTAGCAACTTTACCTTGGTGGTAGCTGTTGCAATTTCTATTCGTACATTTTGCGTCTGAAGTATCTTTACACCTAACCTAAGCTAAATCTCAAGAAGCAACGATGGTTGGTGTTTCTCATGGATTCATGACATATGTCTCTTTGTAAATCCGGCAAGATTGATGTAGTGTTTAACACAATTAGTCGGAAGGTCTAGTGTCATAATCTCTTGAAACAACAAGAATAAGCACTCCCCATAAGGATCTTGTGCGACTTATTCTAGGAGTTGCCCTTATGACGTCTTTTCAATCCGAAAGTCTGACCTTCACTTGATGACTTATTGAAGGCGCTTCTCAATCGCCCGATATAGGTGTCTAGAACATCAAGGAGAACATTAGAAGCAGAGTTGCTAAATGTTTCTCGGTCAATCCCTCGAAACCATTTTCTCCGGTGATAACAACTCTGTTAGGAGAAAATTTCACCTCCCGGTGATCCTTACTACATCATTCGACAATGTTTTTCCCCTTCCTTTGGATTTTACTTGAAGATCTCTGTAATTCACACGTTGTGTGAATTCGTCAACCATATGTGACCCCAGTACTTTTGAGCAAGCTTTAATCGAACGACACCCCTCTTGCCATATTCAAAGTCCAAATCCTAGGAGAAGTATCTCTTCTTAGGATGCCAAATCTCCGTTTTCTATTCATTCAAGTACCATGAAGTAATATCATGAACCTTGGCACTTTAGTAGCCAGCGTTCCTTCCCTTCCTATTGTTTGTACCTAAAGTTCTAATCAATTCACACGTTGTGTGAATTTGTCAGTCATCTAGGCCCCAGCCTTTTGAGTAGACAACAATCGTTTCATACACCCATGCCAGAAGTGTGACTATGATTTTGAAAACTAAATTTGCTCTCGTTGTTTAATCATTCGTGCGTCTACGAGTCACCTTCCCTAAGAGTGCCTCTTCATGGTATCAAAGGTAGTTTAACTCCTCGCTACTTTGTCCATTCGTATTCTTGTCAAGCGTGGAGCAACTGCCTACCAAAATTTGAAACTTCTTCTGTCTCCTCCGTTACTTTGACGTGTTTCATGTTTGTTAACTCAAGAGTTGTTTTTAAACACTCCTTCCATGAGTTGACCATGAGATACTCGATCTTCGTGAAGATCCACCGTCTAGTGTCATTCCCTCTTCTCTTTAGGGTGAAGAAATCAAAATTAAGAGCTCTTCGTGGTGTGGTGGATCAACTTCATTCATGATATCGTGGATCAACCTCTTCAAGAAGGAATATTGTCGTGGTACCGACAAGATCATTGAAGACCGGTGTAGTTCTTGTTACCCTCTCTATTCCTACCTTAGAATCTCGGGACGAGATTCTTTTAAGGGGGATAGATCTGTAACATCCCTATTTTTAGCTAAACCTAATTAGGGTTTAATTGTGCATCATGGCATCCACATAATTTTCCTAAGAAAATTGCATCAAGGAAGAATTTGAAAACCCTAATGCTTGTGCAAAATTTCTCCCTCTGTTTTCAATTGCTCAAAGTGTTTCAAACTAAAATACCTTGCATTTGTGCTTTGTTAAGAAGTACATTTGTTGTTTTAAAAGTTTCAGAAAGTTTGAAGTTTCAAACATATTTCAAATAGCCAAAAGAATTTTGAAACAAAATAGAAAATAGATTTTGAAAAAAAGGAGAAAACCTCACCTCTCTCTCACTCTGGGCGCAGCCCAATTCTGTCCCCTCTCTCTTTTCCCTTGGCTCGGCCCAAGAGGCTCAGCAGCACCCAACCCAGTCCAGGGAAACCCCCAGGGGGTTTTCTGCAATTTTACCTTCTTCCCCGCGCTTCCAAGGAGCTGCCTGGCAGCTCGCCGGCCCTCCGATCCCGCCGCCGTGCCACGATGCGTGCCGCCGCCCGCCGGCGCCTATAAAGCGCCCTGTCGCCGCCAGTGAACCCTAGGCCGCCCCATTTTCTTCTCCTCCTCGTTCTATCGCGCCCCGCGTTCGAAACCCTAGCCGCAGTAGCCGCCGGCCTCCTCAAATCGCCGCTGTTCCTCGCCTCCCCGAGCTCCGGCGACCCTCCCTCGAGCTTCGCCTCACCTCCCTGGTCCTCCTGGATGAAGGAATTGGCCGGGGATGCTGTGAATCGCCGCCGCCGTGCCCTTCTTCTCCACAGCCGGCCGCCGCTCCGTCGAAGCTCGCCGGCGCTACAGCCCTCCCCGGGCCTCGCCGTCGCGTCCTCGAGCTTCAGGGTGAGCACCCGAATCTCTCGAGCGCCTCCGCACCTTCCCTTACCCTGTGTAGCACCGCCGCACCATGCACCTGCCCCGGCCGCCGCCGCACGTCGTCGCCGGCGTCGCTCCGGCGACCAATAGGTCGCGGCGCCGCCTCTATCTTGCTCCTCGTGGTCGCGCGGTTCTAACGCGCCCTTCCGCGCGTCCAGGGACGCGCCACAGCGCCGCCACGGTGTGGTCTCCGGCGCGGTTCGCCGGAGTTGACCACCGGTGTTGACCGCCGTGGGACCCACCGCCCCTTTTTCCTTTTTTATTTTGTTTATTTCTGTAATTGGAAAATACACTGGCAGGTGGGGCCCCTTGTCAGGTTTTTATTGTTTTCGTAAATATTTAGGAAAAGATTAAATCTATGACACGTGGGTCCATGTCTGTCAGATTTTAATAATTTCTGGATTTTTTTCAGAAATGATTTAAAATGAATAAAACTTGTAAAATTCATAAGTAATTCATTTTAAATCAGAAAAATATGTATAATATATCAAAATTTTCAGAAAAATGAGATCTAAAATTTGGTAGAAAAATCATGCATTGTTAAACAACTTGAACCCAAGTTTCTTTAGAGGAACTAAAATCAACCCCTCTGAGGTTTCCAGAACTGCTAACCCTAGTCCCGTCGAATCCCAGTTAAATTGATGATGTCTTAGGGTTATTTCAGTACCTAATTAACATGTCATATCATCATTCTTGTATGTGCATTGCATCGATGCCATGTGTTTGATTGTTCCTTTACCTTTCCGGTGTTTGCTTCTTCGCGATCGATAGAGCAAGTGCCCGAGACGATGAAGATCGACAACGACGCAACTCAGTACTTGTCCATCGACGAACAAGTCAAGCATGGGATCTCCGAAGATCCATATTGGTTTATCAGGGACAAAGGCAAGCCCTAGCCTGGTTCACATTATGATTTCGAAATGCTTTTACTTCTGGTTTCTACATATCGCATTCGTTTCCAATATGTTTTTATCGGCAGGAATAGTTATCCTATGTGTGTTGCATTTACCATCCTTGTAGCCTAAATACTCTGATCCACTGCTCCCAGCAAGACTAGGTTTGAGCTCGTGTGCATCGCTAGAGCCGTTGTATCGAATATGCTTAGTCATGCTTAGTTAACGAATTCTGATCCATCCGGTTGATGAATCAGAGCTGCGATTGAACCTAGTATGGCAGGATGACGTGGTAAGATCAGTGATGATAATAAACATGTTTAAAGGCTTGGATGGGCCGCCACATGGGGATGTGGTGATTTGACTCGTTCTCGCCGATACTAGGACCTGAGTTCTCACCTTCGGAACCAAGACTGAGCGTACAGCCACACGGGGCCCATGGGAACCCCTTGGCCCGAACTTGCCTAGCTTACCCATGAGTCAATTAGTTTGCGAGTTCCATTTGGCATTCTGCATGGCGAAGGCATGGAAAAGGTTTTCAAAGGTGCATCATACAGGGCGTGGCCGGGGTGAAGGATGCTGGAGGCATTGAACTGGATCCCCTGCACACAATGACCGGGACCGCCTCGGAGAATGGCTACCTACGATGACGGAGCTCCCCAGTTAGTTTGACTCATGGAATAGGCGAAGCAAGGGAAAGGTTTTGGTCGACCACCCTCTACCGGCACACCAAGGAAGTGTGCTAATGTTCTGGCGTTAAGAGTCGGTCGGCGCGTGTGGGTAAAGTTGTACACCCCTGCAGGGTAAATCTTTTCGAAAAGCCGTGTCCACGGTTACAGACGACTTGGTGATGGATTCTGTGATCATAGACAACATGAACCTAATCGTAAAACTTGGAATCAATGTGTGACAAGGATCCCTTCTCAGGGTATCGAGGGGGTGCTCCTAGTTGATAGGTTCAGCTGATGATGAAGATTCGGTGGATTCTATATGATGATCAGTAGAGCTAGAGATATCGCTCTCTTATCCTTTTTTTAAAAATGATCTGAATAGACGAGCTTCTTCTCCCTCTTGTTTTATAAAGGAAAACTGGCTTTCTGCAAAATAAGCTCCACATAAAGCCCCGTATACCAGCTTTGCTAACAGGTTGT
Organism: Lolium perenne; assembly: GCF_019359855.2. Taxonomy (NCBI): domain Eukaryota; kingdom Viridiplantae; phylum Streptophyta; class Magnoliopsida; order Poales; family Poaceae; genus Lolium; species Lolium perenne. Next base: position 16,251,743 of record NC_067249.2, read on the forward strand.
ACTAAGTCTTGTTGAGTCCCTGTACTCAGCTTTGCATGCTTTGTTTCAGACGAAGACTCTCCAACAAATGGTGGTTTCTAGGTCGACATCGACGAGTAGCTTGGGATTCCCAGGTGGCAGCCTGGACTCTATGGGCTAGGACGTCGCCTTTATGCTCCTGGCCTCTTAGGCCTTTTGCTATCTTGCTATTTACAATAGCATAACTTCGCTTCCGCTGATTGATGAAATGTCAGGTCAGTGACCTTTGCTTGTAATACTTTGGGTCTTTTGCTCAATTATGAGCTTGTATTACTCTTTGAGTCGTAGAGTCACTGTTGTGTTACCGATTCTCACCCTGCAAGGCCCTCGATCGAGGTCTGGGTTAGGCTTATGCCAGATGCAGTCTGGGTTTGTCTAGCCTACGACCCCCGGGGTTCCCGACAAGTTTCCCCTCCATCTGAATGGCGGAGTCAACAAGGGCTTCCAGGTCAGCAAAAGGAATGTTGACCAGCACAGTCTGCATCTCATCGTGCAGTCCATTCAGAAACCTTTCCTTCCTCTTCTCAGTGGTGTCGGTCTCGTCCGGGGCGTACCTTGACAGAGTGAGGAATCTGTTGCGGTATTCTACCACGGTCAGCCTGCCCTGCTTGAGTTCCCTGAACTCGTCCCTCATCTTCTTAATCAGGCCCGAGGGCACATGATACTTGCTAAACTTGAGCTTGAAATCTGACCAAGTCATCATTTTCCCCGCATTTAATGCGCGAGCACTTGTCCACCAAGCACGTGCAGGTCCTGCCAGATAGTGCGTGGCAAACAACACATTCTCGTTGTCCTCAACTCCGGCAACCTCAAGATTGTTCTCCATTGTCTGGAGCCAGTCATCAGCGTCCAGAGGCTCTTCCGTCTTGCTAAACAACGGTGGATTGGTGTTCTGGAAGTTCTTCAGCTTTGAACCTGGATGGTCGTGGTTTCCATGGCCGTGATTGCCCTGAGCAATCTGTTGAAGTGCAGCTAGATTGGCTTGCCTTTCAGCCCTCTCTACCTCTCGATCAGCTATCATCATTTGTAACATTTGCATCATCGCATCTTGATTCATGCTGCGAGTTGGGGGTGCCATCTGGACAGGGATATAGATCGTAAGACGAGAGGGAAATTTCTATGGCTCATTTTGAGTAAAAGACACAAGGTTTAAAACTTAAATTCTTGATATGATGAACTTAAACACACCAACATAATTATTAAGGTAGCAAATATTACAAACCAACAAACCGGAGGGTTTGAAGAACCCTTTCAACAATCTACGATACATGGGGCGGGTACAAAGGACCGATACATATCACTAGACGCAAGTGCTCAGACGGGACTACTCTCCATCGACATTGATCGGGACGGTGGTATCCATCCCGGCAGTCAGGTGCTCATGGCCATCCTCATAGGGGTGGAAAGCCAGGTCTTCATTGTCGTCTTCCTCGTAGTCGTTGTCGTTGCTCACGTAGGAGTAGCCATCCCCCTGGATGTCTTCTCCCTCGCCTTCTCCTTCCAGATCCCTGAGCAGCTCCGCCTGGGTGTCGATGGTCTCCTTTAGTGCGGTGATCCTGGCCTTGAGGCGGTGGATGGTGTAGTCCTTCTTCGCGTTGTCACGGCGAAGAGTCCGGCGCTCCTTGGCGATGACCTTGATGGTCTCGGCGTGCTGAAGCAGCTGGAGGTGGGTGAAGTTGATGCGGGCACTAGTAGGAAAAGCCTCATCAGTGGCGCACGAAAATTCGATTCTGTGGCGCATGGAGGGTGCGCCACAGAAACGTCGCCACAAAAATAAGCTTTCTGTGGCGCATCTGGCCGTGCGCCACAGAATTAAGGTTTTTGTGGCGCACTTGGGCCGGTGCGCCACAGAAATAAGTAGTTCTGTGGCGCATGTGATATAGCTGCGCCACAGAAATAGGTGCGCCACAGAATTATTTTTTGGTGCGCCACAGAACTATCTACAGGTATACTCGATTTTGTGCTCCCTGGTGTATTATACAGGTTTTATACTGGTTTTATACACAGTATACAGGTTATATACTGATATAATATAGACAGATATAATATGGACATATATAATCATCACATCATCATCACATTACTTAGAGCCCGATCGAGTTTTACATATAGCTCCATACAACTCATAATCCATGCAAATTAAGAAAGTTCTCATCATCTCTAGATACAAACGAAGTGACACCGGCCGCCGCCTACACTAGGATGAAATAGAGTACCGCCGCGACGATGGTGAGCAAGAGCGAGAGCACAAGGAAGGCCTTCATCTTGCTCTTGTTCGCTTGGTGCGCCCTCCACTTGGCAACCGCCTTGTGTCTAGTCGGGTACCCTTTGTAGCAGTTGCCGCTGAACTTGTGCACCTGTTTCTTGCACTCCTCCCACTCCTCGTACACTCCTGGAACCCGCCCCTCGAACACGACGTAGTACGTCATCTCTATGGACACAAGGCATATTAGTATATAACGCAATGGAAAGAGTTAGAGGGTTCACATGCATACATATTCACAAGAATTAAAGCAAGGAAATAATAATAAACCTAAAAGAAATATAGCATCGGTATCACATAAGTAATATGGTTCAACGATAACGACTACAATAGAAATTGAAGTCCAACAACGACGACCACCGTTTCGAGCAAATTAAGCAAGTTTAGTTTACAACACGGTACAAATTGTCTATCGATTCAAAGTAATGCTAGCTAGGCACACCGGCCTCGGTCAACGAGACGTCTTCTTGAGCGGCTCCGGGAACGGCTTGTACAAGTCCTTCGTCGTCCACGTCCTTCCATCACCCTGCCTATGTAGGCGTTCTTCGATATCCCTCTTAGGCAACGCTGCGGCTGCGTGTAAGAGCCCCGATCCGTTGGATACCTCTTGTAAGATAATTTAAGAGCTTTACTTGGATGCGATGGAAGTCTTCTCTAAGATCATCATCACTGATTTCCCCCAACATTTTAATGGGGTCTCGCTTACTAGGTGGCAGAGACATCATCTCTGCATCCTCGACAAACCCTTTAAGGTGATGGAGGACATAGAAGGCCTCCTTAATGCTGCCAGCTGGCTGCTTGATACAAGGGAAGTTGATCACGTGCTTGAACCCGATCTTTTTAGTGTCCGGCCTGATATATTGCCCATTCTTGTCGAAGGTGCCTCCACTTTTGGAGTAGCCAAGGATAGCCTCATCGAGAACACCCCTTATTCTCGTGTAGTCTTTCTTCGTCGTCGTACTCGACGAGTCGAAATACTGGGCTAGTGACCACTTTGGATCTAGGATGATGAGTGTGCAGTATTTGTCCCTGCTCAACACATGCAATTGAAATGGAATGTTGGAAATGATCGGCAATGGAAGAAATATATAAGAAAGCATAAGTTACGACGGCCGTGAGCGGATGTGTACTTACTCGGGAAAGACAGGCAGAAGAATGGTGTTGCTCTCTTTGTGCATGAGCATGAAGTTCTGGAGGTACCGCACCGCCTTGGTCCGTGTCCTTGAGCCGTCCTGGAGCTGGCTATCGCGCATGTAGTAGGGATCCGCTACCGCGATGTGGCGGGGTCTCTCTCTGTTGATCTTCATCTGAAGATTGATCGCGTATAGGCGCACCAAGTTATAGTCGAGCCGTTTCGAGTGAAATAGATTGAAGACGTCCTCGAATGCTATGAAGAAGATATCCGCGGGGTCTTCATTGACGAAGCTCTGGTCGGACGGCACCTTGACCGAGAACACCGGGTAATTTGGATCCTTTTCTTTAAGAAGGACGCTCTCTTGATAATGAATAGAGTGCTGCAAAGGGAGCATTTGTCCACTTGCGAGGTGTTCCATGTCCGGAGGCAGTATAGGTTTACCAGCTTCATGACACCGGGGCAAGCCATCCGGGGTAGGTGGTACCATGTCGTCGGCCCGGATCCTCTTAGGAGCAGGCTGGCTCGAAGATGCGCCCTTCTTGGCTCCTCTCTTCCTTCCCTTCTTCACCTGACCTACTGGGGGTGCTTGTGGTGCTGATGGTGGTGCTTCGGGTGCTGGTGGTGCTTCTGAGGTTCTTGGGGTTGATTTGGGTGGCTCCCCGATGATCGTCTTACGCAGCGTGTTAGGGCTGAAAACGGTAGCAGGCTTGACTTGAGCTGGATTGCCAGCCTCCGGAGGAGTGTCTTGAGAAAGACCCGTGAAGACCAGGCGCTGCTTCGTGACTGTAGGGGGACGAGTAAGTTGATCGCCGTGTGTGCGGAAGGCTTGTTCATCCATAGGAGGCATGTACATATCTTGGCTGCAGGCGCCAGTGTTGATGTAGGCATCGATGTCATCATCATCATCTACATCGTTGCCATCAAGTGGCGCCATGTCCTGGACCTTAGGTGGTGGCGGTTGCGATGCCGCCGCTTGGCGTACCGCGTGTCTAGTAGACGGTCGTTGCGGTAGCGCTCCCAACAACTGTTTGTGGCGTCTGGTGGTGACGGCGATCGTCGGTTCCTTCCGGGTGGCGGCGGCGACCGCCGGTTCCTTCAGGGTAGTGGGGGCGGCGACCGCCGTTTCCTTAAGGGTGTCGTCGGCGCTGGCGATCTTGGGCCGGATGATAGGGGAGGTGGCGCCGGTGCTTTTCTTACCACTCGGAAGACCCCCCCCCCAGACGAATCTGGTTCTTCGGCCATGTCATAAGCCATGAGGTGCAATCCCCAAGGGGGAAAACGTCGCCTTCGTCTGTGCCCGGAGGTTGAAAGGGGGGGATGGCGTAGCGGTACTCCGGCACTACCATTACCAACTTGACCTTCGCCACGTCTTTCGCCAATGTAGTGCCGTGCATAACGCGGGAAGCCATGACATAGCCGCTAGCAACTTCCACCAACTTGCCGCCGGGCTCCACCGTTTGCAGAAGTATGCATTGTTCATCCTGAGTCAGGGGCGCCATGTTGGGCATCGTGAGATGGCAGTCACGAAAGGCATATATAGTTAAAGAAGATGACGCGAAGGAGTAACTAATGAGTTTACCTCCTTGATGGCGTCGATCTCGGCTCTTTGTCGATACAAGGGCGGCGGTTGGGGGCGTCGATGCGACCAGTTGGAGCTGCGGCGGCGGTTGGAGCTGCGGCGGCGTCTGGTGGAGCCCCGACGCCGGCGTCGGGTGGAGCGGCACCGTCGGCGACACGTGGAAGCTTGAGTTGCTGCCGCTAATGCTGGGCACATGTATCGGCCCCACTTGACCTCCCGCATTCCAAGCAGCTAACCCCTCCATCAACCCAGGGGGGATGATCTGCCGGATCTTCTCGTCCAATAACTTGTTCATCATCTCCGTGTTCTCCAGAGGCTTTTCGGCCACCAGCTTCTCTAGTGACTCCACCTTCTTCTTCAGCTCCTGAACCTCGGATTTATCCTTTGCCGATGACCTCCTCTCCAGCTTTCTCGTCTTGGCATCCGATCCGTAGTACTCGGATAGCTTCATACTTGTGCCAAAGCCGGACACACGGCCACCCGACGTCGGTGGCTTGTCTAGCTCCCTCTCCTTGTATTTGTTCATCGCCCTGTTGAAAGGCGTGTCCCACGGTTCCGTCGACCCCTGGGACGACGGGCCAGCCTTCGTCAACTCAACATCCTTCAGACAAAGGAACTTAAGGTTAGCCCATTTGGCTTCATTGCCTAATAAGATGAGCGAAATAATATAGAACTATCCTTACCAGGTACTTCTCGAAATCCTTCACGTCTTCGTGATCCGTAATAAATTCCCCCGTCTTCCAGTCTAAGTAGTAGCGGGACCGGACAAAGTTCCTAGCCTGTTCATCCTGGATTTTGTGCCGGGGTTTTCTTTCCCGGACGTACCACCTCGGCATCCCCCACGTCCCAAGTGCGCTGTTTTCCTCGGTAACCGCCGCTTCCGCAATGGTGGGTCCCTAAGTTCAAATCCCGCATTTTCTTCCCCCAGGCGGTCCATTTTTTAACATCGTCACTCTCTAAGTAAGACTTGAATGCATTAAAGTCTTCTAAGGAGAGCGACGGTTCTTTGGTACTTATCCTCTCCCAGCTTTCACCGGCGTCGATCTTTTTCTTCAGCCGGTTCTTCCAGCTGCTCAAGGCGGTGCTCATCTTCGTGAGAGCTAAAGAGTCCACCTTCTTATTGAACGGCTCCGGGAACGTGTATCGTTGGTGAAGCTTACGGAGGAGGGATTGGACGATAGCCTCGTTCTCCTTGCTTCTGAGGTCATGAGTTAGGATCGGCACGGTTTCACGGACGATGCACCCTAGTTGCATGCCGTACCCTTTGGCAACCCACGAAGGCTCCATCGGTAGGCCACTTGGGGAGACTATCGTGACAACATCGGTGACGTTGGCGAGCACTTGCGGCCTCCGATCCCTCCTCGCCCTCCTCGCCGTCCTCTTCTTCTTACCCTCCTGAGGGTTGCCGCCGCTATCACCTTCCGTGCGGTTGGCCGCGTTCTCTTCACCGGTCGTCTCTTCACCGGTCTGGGCGGCGTCGTCCCAGGTATCGTCATCGTCGCTGGTGTCGGCGGCGGCCCCCCGGCCCTCTCCCTCGGAGGCAGTGTCCCGGCCCTCTTCCTCATCGTCGGGCGACTCGGCGGCGGCCTTCCGGGGCTGCTCGTAGCCCTCCCAGAAGTCCTTGTTGGCCTCTCTCGCTTCTTCGTTCTGGCTCCTGGGCTTAGAAGTGTTGCCCGACATGTTTATTTTTGCACTTCATTAAAAAGAGGCAACAAGTTAGTACAAAAGTGAACCAAAAAATTCGGCATGACCTTTGCTATTTTTTCTACGTAGGAGTGCCCATTTCTCAACCGAAACGGAAGTTAATCAACGCTTCGGGAGAAATGGGCAACTCAATGAAATCCCTGCAAAAATATCCACCATATACACCATATATCCACCATATACACCATATATCCACCATATCCACCATATCAGTTAGTACTACAAACCAGAAAACCTGGACATATATTGCTGGACATATATAGTTCCTATTTTTTTTAACCTGGAGCACTACAACAAATTAACCTGAAGCATCTACAATACATCAAACAAAACCTGGAGCATCAGTACAGGAGGCATTATTAACCTAGAGCATCAATACAACAGATATTATTAACCTGGAGCATCTACAACAAATTAACCTGGAGAATCTACAATACATCAAACAAAACCTGGAGCAATCACCTGGAGCACTACAACAAACCTGGAGCATCTTTTTAACCAACTGTTAGCATATTTAGTGCAGCCAAGGCAGTAGCTAATGACTTAGAAAAATGACTTCAATAGTAGGCAGTAGCATTTCATTCAAAATCAACTAGGCAGTATCATTTCATCATTAGCTTGTTCATTTTTTCATTTGTATTAAAAAACCTATTGCATTGTATTAAAAAACCTACTGCATTGTTCATTTTATTGAACCATGTACATCAACAGAGTAGTAGCAGCTTCATTTTAATTTTCATTTAAACAAACTTCATTCTTTTTCAGAGAGAACTTCAAGAACTTTATTAGCTCTACTGCATTTTCTCAACGAACACAGTTCATATATACTATATATATACTGTATATATACTCTAACCATCTATGCATTTAATCATGTATTTAATTAGTGGTCATATGTGAACTAAAACCATCTATTTAATCAGTGGCCAAAGGTGAACTAAAACCATCTATGCATTCTTATCTTGCAACTAGGAAGCATGAGCATGATCATTTCATAAATGAATTCAAAACATAAAATGGCAGCAGGAGACACAAGTGATTCACTAGCACATGCAACACACACATGATCACTAACTCTCACCCTAATTCTGTTCTTACTAAATGACAAGATTAATATCTACATTTCTCTGCCAATTCGAAAACTAAATCACATTCAAAACATTACCTAGCAGTAGTAAATTTGTATCTACATTCACTAACTACATTCAAAACCTAAATCAACCAATTCACTAACTACATTCACTAACCAATTTGTATCTGCCAATTCACTAACTACATTCACTAACCAAGAAATTAGCTACTGTTAGGATCATGGCAATTCTTTGATGGCTTGGATGGCTTGGATCATGGCAATGCAAACAACAAGAACATGAGACAATACAAAATCTGACCAATGTTGCCCTTCTTCTCCGAAATTCGGGCACAAGACAGTGGGGAGGGGGACAAGGGAGTGGGGAGGGGGAGAGGGACTCTCACCGAACGGCGGCGGTGGCAGGGCGCGGTGGTGATGGCGTTGTACGTCCTCCTCCTCTGCGGCGGCGGCTCGGGCTGCGCGTCCTCCTCCTCGATCTGCGGTGGCGGCTCGGGCTTGGGCGTCCTGCTCGGCGGTGGCGTGCCCGTCCTCCTCCTCCTCCTCCTCCTCCTCGGCGGCAGCAGCGCTAGGTGGCGGCGTGGCGGTCCTCCTCCTCCTCCTCTACGGCGGCGGCTCGGGCTTGCGCGTCCTCCTCCTCGATCTGCGGTGGCGGCTCGGGCTTGGGCGTCCTGCTCGGCGGTGGCGTGGCCGTCCTCCTCCTCCTCCTCCTCCTCCTCCTCGGCGGCAGCAGCGCTAGGTGGCGGCGCTTGGCGGTGGTGGTGGTTGCAGTGGCGCTAGGGTTGTCGGGGAAGGAAACTACTGTTGTGAGTGTGGGGAAGAAAGGGTCGATCGATATTTCACCAAGTGTCTAAATTCTGTGGCGCACCCCTCCATATGCGCCACAGAATTAAGCATTCTGTGGCGCACCAGCTCTGACATGCGCCACAGAATCCCTTAATTCTGTGGCGCACCTAAAGGGGCGTGCGCCACAGAATTTAGACACTTAGCAAAACAAAATGGTTTACTGCTGTGTACTGACAGTTACTTAGCACTAGCCCAGTGGTTAAGGTCAATGTTAGCCCATTAGTAGCCAGGTTCGAACCCTGGCTGCCACACAATTTTTCTTCCTTTTTTTCATATTTTAGTTACATTTCAATAAATAACACAACATTATTTAGTAATTAGTAGAGTATTATAAATTAATTGTCTCATACAAACATGTACGTTCTTGTTTCTCTCACACACACATGGATGTACTTGTCTAACACACACTCACACACATGTGATAGACCAAAAAAAGATCTTCTTCGTCCCGGCTTCGAGCTCTAGCTAGCGTCTCTTCGCAATCTTCTTGCCCTTTCGGTTGTTGGTGGTTGAATACTTTATGCCGGCCACCTTGAGATTTCTTCGCGTGAACGGACAACCTTTAGAGGGTAGGGAGGTCTTCCTTCTTACTTTACTAGTAGTAGGCATGTCGAAGTGCCTATCGAATTCCTCCTCAATCTTCGGGTCACCGTTCTTGTCCAAGTCTTCCTCGTTGGCGTCTCCTTGCATTCCTATGATGCTCCTCTTGCCCCTCCTGACGACAACACGGCTAGGCCTCAACGGATCGGTGATGAAGAAGCATTGGTCAACTTGGCTACCGCGTACCCATGGCTCATTTTTCGCGGATGCGTTCTTCGATTTTGCATCGGGTATAACCATGGTTGTGAAATATCGGCCTTCTTTTTCGACCTTCTTGGCCCATCTCACACGAAACATTGGCACCGTCTCTCCACAGTAATTGAGCTCCCATATCTCCTCGATCCTTCCAAAAAATCTTTCATTGACATTAGTCTCGTCATCGGCGTATGACAGCATAGTTACTCCTGAGTTTTGATTTTCACTATTTCTGTCCTTTTCCTCGGTGTAGAATCTGTAACCGTTGATGTCGTACCCCTGATAGGTCCTTACGTTATGCGCGGGTCCCTGTGATAAGGTGTATATGAGTTTTTCATCTTCGGTAGAAGGCGTATTTCTCTGTGCTTCAAGCAGTTGAGTTTGCTTGAACCAACGCGTGAAGCTGGAGTTGTGCTCTTTGGTTACGTCTCCCATCTTCCTCGGCCGGCCCATATCGATGTAATTCTGCTCGACCATGCTTTTGTGCTCTTGCACGAAAGGTTCGATCAGTTTTAAGTGTTGTAGCGCGACCCGGTGAGCCCTGTCAAAGTCGTCGCGTCGATTTTCAATGCCGACATGGACTGAGCGGTAGCCCTCGCGGTGACCGACTCCAGCGAGCCTCCCGAGGTGTGTCCTGGGGGGTAGACCAACATGATCCTCGTCGTCCTCGGTGCTTAGATAATTACGGCGGAAGGAGATGCACTCGTAGGTTAGAAACCCCTTGGCCATGCTTGCGTTTGGACGGGCCCTATTGCGAACGTATCCTTTCATGACACCGTTCTGCCTTTCAAAAGGCATCATGTTGTGGAGGAACGTTGGGCCGAGCTGCTTGATGTCTTCAACGACATGGAGAAGGAGATGGACGCATATATCACAGAATGCGGGCGGGAAGTAAATCTCGAGCTCACATAGTATCACCACGATCTCATCCTGTAGCATCTTGAGCTGCCTCACGCCGATCGACTTCCTGGTGATAACGTCAAAAAAGTTGCATAGGCCAAACAGCGTATCACGGACGTGCTCGTCCATTATGCCTCGGATCGCAACGGGAAGTATCTGCGTCATTAGCACGTGGCAATCGTGAGACTTCATCCCGGTGAACCTCTTCTTCGCTACGTCCAGATATCTGCTTATATTCCCCGAGTAACCGTGAGGAACTTTCACTCCTAGGAGGCACCTGAAAAACTGCTCGAGCTCCTCCGGACTCGTTGTGAAGCTGAGCAGCGGGAAGCTGCACCGCGTTCTTCTTAGCCATTTTACGGAGACGTTGAGTCCCTTCCGTCTGATCATCATCATCATCATCATCATCGTCGATGTCGGGGCTTGAAGATCTTTCCCGATGCCAAAATGTTTAAGATCGTATCTTGCTTTCGGTCCATCCTTGGACTTTTCTGAGTTGCAAAGAGTGCCAAGCGGACTCTCGGTAACGTTCTTCGTAATGTGCATGACATCGAGGCTGTGGGGCGTGTGGAGGACCTTCCGTACTCCAAGTCGTGGAAAACAGACCTCGCTTTCCATACACCGAGCAGCGGCTCTGGCTTCGGTCGCTTCTTTCCCGGCGCTGGGCACTCCTTCCAATTTTTCAGAAGATCATCGATTTCTGCGCCGCTCCTCGGGCGTGGGGGTCCATCGGGCTCATCTTTACCATTGAACAGATCACCGCGTTTTCTCCACGGGTGATCCAAGCGAAGCCACCTTCGAGCACCTGGGTAGACGGTTTTCGAGGACCCGGGATCCCTTGGTAGTTGTAGATGCGGGGTATCGTCCATGCACTTCACACAGCCGTTGAATCCGTGGCCCACCTGGCGGATACATATGCGTAACCGGGATAGTCCGTGACCGTCGTGATCAACGCGGCTCTCATATCGAAATAAGTTCTAGTGTAGGCGTCCCACGTACGGGGTGGCGTCTTCCACAACGTGTCTAACTCCTCTTTCAGCAGCCCGAGATACAAATGCATGTCGACACCTGGTTGTTTCGGCCCCTGAATGAGAATACTCAGGTGTATGTACCTTTGCTTGGTGCACAGCCACGGGGTAGGTTGTAAGGCCATACAAACACAGGCCAGGTGCTATGCGTGCTACTGCGGTTGCCGAACGGATTGAGTCCATCGGTGCTCATACCCAGCCTGATGTTCCTTGCGTCGCCCCCGAACCTAGGGAAGGCGATGTCCAATGTTTGCCACCGTCCCGGCGTACGAAGGGTGTGTCAGCATATAGCCCATCTCCGGATCTTCTTCGGGCTTCTGCCTTTCCGCGTGCCATTGCATGAGCTTTGCTTCCTTAGGGTCCACGAAATACCGCTGCAGACGGAGAGTGATAGGAAAGTACCATACCACCTTTCGAGGTACCTTCTTGTTCCCAACCTTGTACCGTCCGTGGCCACACACCGGACATGTGGTTCTGTCCTTGTACTCGCACCTATAAATCACACAATCATTAATGCAGGCGTGGTATTTTTCGTGCGGTAGGTCAAGGGGACACACGACTTTCTTGGCCTCCTCGGTACTACTTGGCAATGTGTTCCCCTCCGGGAGACGATCGTGCCAGAATTTTAAGTTCTTGCTGAAGCTAGAATCGGTCCACTTGTTCTGCGTCTTCATCTGCAGGTAATCAAGCGTTACATGCAAGCGCGTATCCTGCGGACGACACCCAGGAAAGATCGGAGTCATCCCGTCTTTCTCCATTTGCGACAGCTTGGCTCTCTCTCTAGCTGCAACTCTATCGTTGCTCGTCTCCTGGAGGAGAAGATCTTGAACATGAGAGTCCCGCAAGGCCGAAATTAGCGGGGTCGCGCCGGAATCTTCTTCTTCATCATGATGATGTTCTCCGCCGACTTCTTCTTCATGATGATAGTCCCCGTCGGCATGATGATAGTCTTCTTCATGATGATAGTCATCTCGCTCGACATGGTCTTCATGCGCACCATTTGATGGGGCCGGCCGCGCCTGGTTGTCTTGCATGAAACCGCGCCTCAGCAGGTGCTCCTCCAGTTGTCCGGAATCAGGGTTGATCCAGCGCTCGAGTTTGCATGATCGACACGGACATCTTATCTGGCGCCTATTGTTCCGAATCATGTCCTCCTTCGCGTCTATCTTGTATCTAGAGATTCGAGCGGAACTCATCGAGAGGACCATGCTTGCCTGCAAATGGTATACATAGAACAGGAAATTAGAACCGCACCAAATGCACACACATGCATGGGCCGTACCTCTCCTCAAGGTATTACATGGAGCGGAAAAATTCGGCATGACCTCTCCTCAAAGTAGGACATATGGGTAGTGCAAAACTTGCCGAAACGGAAATGAATCAACATTTCGGCAAACATCCATGCACCACACCGACACACACAAGCGCTTCACCTGCAACAAGCATCCATACACACGACGGCCACACAAGATCTACAAGCATATGCATGTCTCCTCCAAGCATATGTATGTCTCCTCCAACTACTCACCTTCTAGATTCGATACCGAGACGAGACCGCGATCGATGAGTTCGAGAGGAGGAGAGAGTATGGAGAGCCTTCTCCTCAACTCCAATTAAGTATCAACCAAAGTAAGTGCAATAAATACCCAAGCAAGTGAAAAGTAGAGTCAAAATGGTATGAGAGAGAAGGGGGGGACGAGCTAGATGGAGGAAGAAGAATGACTTGTGTAGTGTGGTAGGTGGGAGGTTGGCTCACTTTTGTATATCTGGTTCGCTAATTCTGTGGCGCACCTGAACAAATGCGCCACAGAATACCTTATTTCTGTGGCGCACGAGCCAAGCTGCGCCACAGAATAGCTTATTTTTGTGGCGCACTGTGGCCGTGCGCCACAGAATATCTTATTTTTGTGGCGCACTGCGGTACGTGCGCCATAGAAATAGTAAAACCAATGATTGGGGGTGTCAGCTAGTGGGGCCCACCAAGTTTTTGTGGCGCAGGGTTCTTTGGTGCGCCACAAAATTAAGCTATTTTTGTGGCGCACCTTGCCTGGTGCGCCACAAAAATAGTTTCTGTGGCGCATTTTTAGTGGTGCGCCACAGAACTAAGCTTTGCCTATAAGGGTTTTCCTACTAGTGGGGCGCGGGAGTCATCCAGCTGGATGTGAACCTTGCTCAACATGAAGTCGAGGTGGTACACATGGTGCCTCAGCTGGGGGTGAGACGGCAGGTTCAGGGGCACCCCAAGAGAGTTGTGCCTTGCATAGTGAGCAAAGCGCTCCTCCTGGATTGCCATCGCGTTCTGCCCGCACAGACGTGCGAGCGATGCCTGCAGAGCACGAGCGAGTCCATCCACCCAAGTGTTCTCCCTGAAGGAGAACTGGATCCTCTCAGCGGGGTTCTCAGCCTTCCCGGGGAGATCAGCCATGATGATCCATTGCAGTTGTCCTCCGGGCTGGTCATTGACCTGACCCCCGAAGAACACGGGAGGTGGGCGTCTCAGAAACTGAGTCAGGGCGAAGAGATCCCTTTCAAAGATCATATCGCCACCGTTCCCGAGCTGGTAGGCCCCAGTCTGGGTAAATTGCTCCATCTGTAGAGGATTTAGATGAGTATGTTAGAGAAGTGCAAGTGTTCAAAATTTTAGTTAACTCAATAAAGAAGATCATGTATTTAAGGTTTTTGGAAAGATCTCAAAGGTAAGAATGTGAATATGTTTTCGTAACTATTCACTTATTTGTATTGAAACTAAGTTTTTCGAACGTCCATTCTAACTAGGGTCTCCTAAGGTCAAACAATGGCTCTGATACCAACTTGTCAACACACGGATTTTTAAGTCCAAATGCCTATTATATCATACATCGCAATCCCAGGAAGATTGTTTTTGCGAGACATAATAGTAAGTAGCATAGAGTCATCATTTATTACAACACATACTTGTCTTACAACCATAGATCACATGATCCAATATTACACAAATAGATTGTTCAACAACACAAATAGTAGCGGAAGCGAAGTAGTAGTGGACTATCTATTCCACAGGCAACGCTTGACGCTAGAAGACGATCCTAGTTATCGTAGACGTCCCGTTGTCCGTCATCCTGATACTATGGCTCCTCTTCATATTCTGGCATTTGAATAGCTAGGGACACAGCCGTAAGTACTTTAAAGTACTCGCAAACTAATACTACATTAACTACTTAACCATTGTAATAAGGGGGTGCTAAGCTCTAGGTTTATTTGCAGAAAGCCAAGTTTAGTTCATAACATTTAGTAAATACTCCTCATTATTTCTAACTACTCAAGTGTGAACATTAGTTTCATTCCCACCATTCAAGTAAGATTCAAACTCACATCACCTTTCAAATCAACCTTTCTTTTCGAGACTAAAACTCTGATAACGGAACAGTATGGCCTTTCCAATTGTCCATAACCGTGGACACGGCTATTCGAATAGGTTTAACACTCTGCAGAGGTTGTAGTCTTGTGCCATAACTTTTGATTACATCTGTCGAGGATAACCCCGAATCATCGTAACTCAGTACGCGGATCATCAACCTTAACCTTTCACTTATACACCCTAGTATAGGCACCTCTCCCCATGAGCTTGGCCTCCCGGTGAAAACCAACTGTCAACCCGGGAACTGCATAGGGCTTGGGTCGTACATTCACCTCATATTCACATCATTTTACTTTCAACGGAGGCAGCCTCGGCATAACCTCTATGATGCTTGTTTAGAGGGAACCCATACTAAGACACACAAATTGCTAGTTAAGCCCTACCCATAATCAGGTATTGTGGGGGTACTTGTATACTTGGAAAGGTATCGCATTCAAACCCAATCATCAGTTTTTCATTTAAATTCACCAAGTCAACCATGTCACCTTCACCTTCACAACTTTCCAAGTCATTTCACTTGTTCCCATCTAGAGTAGTCAAATTTTATTGATTTAGCACTAGCCACTATTCATGAGGGGTGCTATCTAGCTTTGATTGCTCTAAGCTAAGTGTGATACTCCTCTCTACTTTAGCCCAAGTGAATCATAAATCAAAAAGTAAGCTTTGAAAAGTAATAAGCAAAAGTAAAGGTAAAGTAAAACATGGGATAGGTTAACTTGACATAAAATAAAGAGTGGTGGTGCCTTGCTCTTGTAGAGCCTTGCACTTAAAACTTGGCAAGAGTGTTAGCTTGCCTTGAGTAGGGTAGTTGTCAAAGTTTTCCTCCTCCTCTTGAGAGTAGGCTCCCTCCTCTTGATACTCCTCGTTACTAGCGTCTATATACGAATACGAAGTATATAAACACCAAACCAATCTTACATGCTTGACTAAAACACACCAAAGTGGTTCACACACATTATTCTAGCAACACACAAACATGGCATGGTGAATTACTTGGTTAGTTCTTATTTAAGAGAAAAATAATTTCCTCTCATTATACTTATTCATTTGGTTTGTTTAATTAAATCTTTAGAGAGACTACTTTACTCTCATTCACCCTATCAAGATTTAATCTCCTTCAATAATCATCAGGTATGAAATATAGGTTGACCAAGGTCAACATTTCATATCAATTATAGGGGAGTATAATTTAAATGAGGGTTGCACCTCATACAATTTAAGAATAACTTGTAAATGATTTAAAATCACTAAGTAATGGCATAAGAGGTTCATTAGCCCAAGGTCATTACCTCTCATGGAATTACTTAGGATCAAGATTTAAATGCACTAGAAATGGCTCCATAGCCACTATTTTGATCTAGTCCATGATCATTCAAACAACTTAGCTATCTTTTTACATAATCAATTAGGGGACATCAATTGTGATTTATGAGAGTTGGAATCAACTAAAAATCAATTTTGGTTGGATTTGAAATAAAGTTTGAATTTGTAAAAGTCCCTGTCTTGTTATTTTTAGCATTTTAATTCTACTACGAATTTGGAGGTGGGACCAGTGGCATTAGTTAGATAATTTCATGGGCTTTCCAGAACTATAAAGTTCACAGAATTTGGTTTAGCCAATTTGAAATTATTCAAAAATTACTAAAGCATCTGCAAGCATTTGAACTAAATCGAAATAAACAGAATTTTGAATTGTTGGGCCACGCGGGAAAAGCCTACCGGCCCAAACGATTCAAACAGCGCAGCACGGCCCAGCAACACAGCCAGTGTGAGTGGGTTGCCTGACGAGGTGGGGGCCACCCGTCATCGACGTTTAAACGCCGAAACGGTACAGACTAACGGGGGTCGTAGGATTAGATGAGAGATCGACGGCTCACAGCTGTCGTCTTCTCCGGCGAGAGGGCGAGGTTTTGGCGGCGGGCATAGGGGGTCGGCGAGCGTACCAGACCTCAGGCGATCAACGGCGGGGTGCACGGCGATGTTGTCGAAGGTGAGGAAGCTCCTGGTGCCGTCGGCGAGGCGTGGGGAGGCTTGGATCAACGACGTTGATGTACTGGCTCTGGCGGCGGTGATCTTGCAATTGGGGCGCCTCCGGCAGTAATTGGACGAGCTACGGTGGTGAGGAGGATCAGTGAAGAGAGGGGAGTCGAATGGTGTGAAGGGAGCGTGCTGAGAGTGGCTCTATTTATAGTGTCGAGGAAGTGTCGTGGGGTGCTGTGAAGAGGAAAGCATGGCGCGGCGTCTCCGGCGAGCGAAAGGGCAAGTGAAGGACAGCGATCGAGTGACGACGGCATGGTGATGCTTGGCGTGCTGCTGGCGCTGCGAAAGGACGAGGGAATCGCTCAGAAGTGTGTATCGAGTGCGGAAGTACCCGCGGCATCTTTCCGACGAGGACGACGGCGACAAGGCGGCCGTAGGCGCTCGAGCATGTCTACATGGTAGAGGAGAGGGTGGCGGTTCTCGTCGCAGTCGTAGGGATGCAGGGGGAGGACGAGGGTGACTGGGCGCATGATGCTCTGACGCGTCCAGAGCGCGATCACCGCGTGCCTGGCACGCTCTGGCATGGTGCTGGGCGCGCGTCGCCTGGCCAATGCCGTGCCTGCGCGAGCTAGGGCCGTGCACCGTGATGATCCTTATGCTCTGGGGCACGTACTGGACAAGGCTGGCGAGAGAGGGGAGGGTCAGAGAGAGGGTGGACAATGGTGGCCGGCATTGCAAACTTTGGCATAGTTTAGGGTTTCTCCAAGCTTTAAACGATCCAACAAGGGCGAGGCTCGATGCAGGGGTTGTAGGGGAAGCTAATCATTGATACGTCTCCGATGTATCGATAATTTCTTATGTTCCATGCCACATTATTGATGATATCTACATGTTTTATGCATACTTTATGTCATATTTATGCATTTTCCGGCACTAACCTATTAACGAGATGCCGAAGAGCCAGTTGTTGTTTTCTGCTGTTTTTGGTTTCAGAAATCCTAGTAAGGAAATATTCTCGGAATTGGACGAAATCAACGCCCAGGGGCCTATTTTTCCACGAAGCTTCCAGAAGACCGAAGATGATACGAAGTGGGGCTACGAGGCGGCCAAACACT
Source organism: Lolium perenne (assembly GCF_019359855.2). Lineage (NCBI taxonomy): Eukaryota > Viridiplantae > Streptophyta > Magnoliopsida > Poales > Poaceae > Lolium > Lolium perenne. The sequence continues at coordinate 16,269,593 of NC_067249.2, forward strand.
AGGGCGGCGCGGCCCAGCCCTTGGCTGCGCCGACCTACTGTGTGGGGCCCTCGTGTGGCCCCCGACTCTGCCCTTCCGCCTACAAATAGCCTTCGTCGCGAAACCCCCAGTACCGAGAGCCACGATACGGAAAACCTTCCAGAGACGCCCCCGCTGCCAATCCCATCTCGGGGGATTCAGGAGATAGCCTCCGGCACCCTGCCGGAGAGGGGAATCATCTCCCGGAGGACTCTACACCGCCATGGTCGCCTCCGGATTGATGAGTGAGTAGTTCACCCCTGGACTATGGGTCCATAGCAGTAGCTAGATGGTTGTCTTCTCCCCATTGTGCTTCATTGTCGGATCTTGTGAGCTGCCTAACATGATCAAGATCATCTATCTGTAATGCTATATGTTGTGTTTGTTGGGATCCGATGGATAGAGAATACTATGTTATGTTGATTATCAATCTATTACCTATGTGTTGTTTATGATCTTGCATGCTCTCCGTTATTAGTAGAGGCTCTGGCCAAGTTTTTACTCTTAACTCCAAGAGGGAGTATTTATGCTCGATAGTGGGTTCATGCCTCCATTAAATGCAGGACAAAGGATGTGAGAAAGTTCTAAGGTTGTGGATGTCTTTGTTGCCACTAGGGATAAAACATTGATGCTATGTCCGAGGATGTAGTTATTGATTACATTACGCACCATACTTAATGCAATTGTCTGTTGTTTGCAACTTAATACTGGAAGGGGTTCGGATGATAACCTGAAAGTGGACTTTTTAGGCATAGATGCATACTGGATAGCGGTCTATGTACTTTGTCGTAATGCCCAATTAAATCTCACAATACTCATCATGTCATGTATGTGCATTGTCATGCCCTCTCTATTTGTCAATTGCCCAACTGTAATTTGTTCACCCAACATGCTATTTATCTTATGGGAGAGATACCTCTAGTGAACTGTGGACCCCGGTCCATTCTTTTAATCGAATACAATCTACTGCAATACTTGTTCTACTGTTCTCTGCAAACAATCATCATCCACACTATACATCTAATCCTTTGTTATAGCAAGCCGGTGAGATTGACAACCTCACTGTTTCGTTGGGGCAAAGTACTTTGGTTGTGTTGTGCAGGTTCCACGATGGCGCCGGAATCCCTGGTGTTGCGCCGCACTACATCTCGCCGCCATCAACCTTCAACGTGCTTCTTGGATCCTACTGGTTCGATAAAACTTGGTTTCTTTCTGAGGGAAAACTTGCTGCTGTGCGCATCACACCTTCCTCTTGGGGTTCCCAACGGACGTGTGTCTACACGCCATCAAGCTCTTTTTCTGGCGCCGTTGCCGGGGAGATCAAGACACGCTGCAAGGGGAGTCTTCACAATCCAATCTCTTTACTTTGTTTTTGTCTTGCTTTATTTTATTTACTACTTTGTTTGCTACACTAAATCAAAACACAAAAAAATTAGTTGCTAGTTTTACTTTATTTACTATCTTGTTTGCTATATCAAAAACACAAAAAAATTAGTTACTTGCATTTACTTTATCTAGTTTACTTTATTTACTGTTGCTAAAATGAATACTGCTGAGAATACTAAGTTGTGTGACTTCACAACTACAAATAATAATGATTTCTTATGCACACCTATTGCTCCACCCGCTACTACAGCGGAATTCTTTGAAATTAAACCTGCTTTACTGAATCTTGTTATGCGAGAGCAATTTTCTTGTGTTAGTTCTGATGATGCTGCTGCCCATCTCAATAATTTTGTTGAACTATGTGAGATGCAAAAGTATAAGGATGTAGATGGTGACATTATAAAATTAAAATTGTTTCCTTTCTCATTAAGAGGAAGAGCTAAAGATTGGTTGCTATCTCTACCTAAGAATAGTATTGATTCATGGACTAAATGTAAGGATGCTTTCATTGGTAGATATTATCCTCCTGCTAAAATTATCTCTTTGAGAAGTAGCATATTGAATTTTAAGCAATTGGATACTGAGCATGTTGCACAAGCATGGGAAAGAATGAAATCTTTGGTTAAAAATTGCCCAACCCATGGACTGACTACTTGGATGATCATCCAAACCTTTTATGCAGGACTGAATTTTTCTTCGCGGAACCTATTGGATTCAGCTGCTGGAGGTACCTTTATGTCCATCACTCTTGGTGAAGCAACAAAGCTTCTTGATAATATGATGATTAATTACTCTGAATGGCACACGGAAAGAGCTCCACAAGGTAAGAAGGTAAATTCTGTCGAAGAAACCTCTTCCTTGAGTGATAAGATTGATGCTATTATGCCTATGCTTGTGAATGATAGGACAAATGTTGATCCTAATAATGTTCCATTAGCTTCATTGGTTGCCCAAGAAGAACATGTTGATGTGAACTACATTAAAAATAATAATTTCAACAACAATGCTTATCGGAACAATTCTAGTAACAACTATAGGCCATATCCTTGTAATAATGGTAACGGTTATGGTAATTCTTATGGGAATTCTTACAATTATAATAGGAATACACCCCCTGGACTTGAAGCTATGCTTAAAGAATTTATTAGCACACAAACTGCTTTTAACAAATCTGTTGAAGAAAAACTTGGGAAAATTGATATACTTGCTTCTAAAGTTGATAGTCTTGCTGCTGATGTTGATCTTTTGAAATTGAAAGTTATGCCTAATATGGATATTGAAAATAAAATTGTTACTACAGCAAATGCCATCCAAGTTAGAATTAATGAGAATATAAGATTAATGGCTGAATTGCATGCTAGGTGGGAAAGAGAAGAAAATGAAAAACTAGCTAAAGAGAATAATGTAGCTAAAGTTTGGACTATTACCACCACTAGTAATGCTAATGCTCCACATGTTGCTGCACCTCCTACTATCAATGGTAAAATAATTGGTGTTAGCAATGTTTCTACTCCTAATGCAAAGCGAGCAAAACTGCCTGAAACTGCTAAAACTGCTGAAACTGCCTGTGATAAAACTGCTGAAATTTTTTCCAACATTGGGGACAATGATCCCATTGCTTTAGATCATAATGGTTTGGATTTTGATGATTAGCACATCTCTGAAGTTATAAAGTTCTTACAAAAACTTGCTAAGAGTCCTAATGCTAGTGCTATAAATTTGGCTTTCACGAAACATATTACAAATGCTCTCATAAAAGCTAGAGAAGAGAAACTAGAACGCGAAACTTCTATTCCTAGGAAGCTAGAGGATGGTTGGGAGCCCATCATTAATATGAAGGTCAATAATTTTGATTGTAATGATTTATGTGATCTTGGTGCAAGTATTTCTGTTATGCCTAAGAAAATTTATAATATGCTTGACTTGCCGCCATTGAAAAATTGTTATTTGGATGTTAATCTTGCTGATAACTCTACGAAGAAACCTTTGGGGAGAGTTGATAATGTTCGTATTATGGTGAACAATAACCTTGTCCCCGTTGATTTTGTTGTCTTGGATATTGAATGCAATGCATCTTGTCCCATTATATTGGGAAGACCTTTTCTTCGAACTGTTGGTGCTATCATTGATATGAAGGAAGGTAATATTAAATATCAATTTCCTCTCAAGAAAGGTATGGAACACTTCCCTAGAAAGAGAATGAAGTTACCTTTTGATTCTATTATTAGAACAAATTATGATGTTGATGCTTCATCTCTTGATAATACTTGATACACACTTTCTGCGCCTAGATGAAAGGCGTTAAAGAAAAGCGCTTATGGGAGACAACCCATGTTTTTACTACAGTACTTTTGTTTTATATTTGAGTCTTGGAAGTTGTTACTACTGTAGCAACCTCTCCTTATCTTAGTTTTATTTCATTGTTGTGCCAAGTAAAGTCTCTAATCGAAGGATGATACTAGATTTGGATTACTGCGCAGAAACAGATTTCTTTGCTGTCACGAATCTGGGTCTAATTCTCTGTAGGTAACTCAGAAAATTATGCCAATTTACGTGAGTGATCCTCAGATATGTACGCAACTTTCATTAGTTTTAAGTTTTCTCATCTGAGTAAGTCTGGTGCCTCTTAAAAATACGTCTTTACGAACTGTTCTGTTTTGACAGATTCTGCCTTTTATTTCGCATTGCCTCTTTTGCTGTGTTGGATGGATTTCTTCGATTCCATTGACTTTCAGTAGCTTTGCGCAATGTCCAGAAGTGTAAAGAATGATTGTGTCACCTCTGAACATGTGAATTTTTTTATTATGCACTAACCCTCTAATGAGTTTGTTTCGAGTTTGGTGTGGAGGAAGTTTTCAAGGGTCAAGAGAGGAGGATGATACAATATGATCAAGGAGAGTGAAAGCTCTAAGCTTGGGGATGCCCCGGTGGTTCACCCCTGCATATATCAAGAAGACTCAAGCGTCTAAGCTTGGGGATGCTCAAGGCATCCCCTTCTTCATCGACAACATTATCAGGTTCCTCCCCTGAAACTATATTTTTATTCCATCACATCTTATGTACTTTGCTTGGAGCGTCTTTTTGTTTTTGTTTTCTGTTTTGTTTGAATAAAATGGATCCTAGCATTCATTGTGTGGGAGAGAGACACGCTCCGCTGTTGCATATGGACAAATATGTCCTTAGGCTTTACTCATAGTATTCATGGCGAAAGTTTCTTCTTCGTTAAATTGTTATATGGTTGGAATTGGAAAATGATACATGTAGTAATTGCTAAAATGTCTTGGATAATGTGATACTTGGCAATTGTTGTGCTCATGTTTAAGCTCTTGCATCATATACTTTGCACCTATTAATGAAGAAATACATAGAGCATGCTAAAATCTGGTTTGCATAATTGATCTCTCTAAGGTCTAGATAATTTCTAGTATTGAGTTTGAACAACAAGGAAGACGGTGTAGAGTCTTATAATGTTTACAATATGTCTTTTATGTGAGTTTTGCTGCACTGCTTCATCCTTGTGTTTGTTTCAAATAAACCTTGCTAGCCTAAGCCTTGTATCGAGAGGGAATACTTCTCATGCATCCAAAATCCTTGAGCCAACCACTATGCCATTTGTGTCCACCATACCTACCTACTACATGGTATTTCTCCGCCATTCCAAAGTAAATTGCTTGAGTGCTACCTTTAAAATTTCCATTCTTCACCTTTACAATATATAGCTCATGGGCCAAATAGCTTAAAAACTATCGTGGTATTGAATATGTACTTATGCACTTTATCTCTTATAAGTTGCTTGTTGTGAGATAACCATGTTCTTGGGGACGCCATCAACTATTCTTTGTTGAATATCATGTGAGTTGCTATGCATGTTCATCTTGTCTGAAGTAAGAGTGATTTATCATGATCAAATGGTTTGAGTATGCATATTGTTAGAGAAGAACATTGGGCCGCTAACTAAAGCCATGATCCATGGTGGAAGTTTCAGTTTGGACAATAAACCTCAATCTCTTATGAGAATATTATCTGTTGTTGAATGCTTATGCATTAAAGAGGAGTCCATTATCTGTTGTCTATGTTGTCCCGGTATGGATGTCTAAGTTGAGAATAATCAAAAACGAGAAATCCAATGCGAGCTTTCTCCTTAGACCTTTGTACAGGCGGCATAGAGGTACCCCTTTGTGACACTTGGTTGAAACATGTGCTATGCTATGATAATCCATGTAAATCCAAGCTAATTAGGACAAGGTGCGGGCACTATTGGTATACTATGCATGAGGCTTGCAACTTGTAGGATATAATTTACATGACTCATATGCTTTATTACTACCGTTGACAAAATTGTTTCTTGTTTTCAAAAACAAAGCTCTAGCACAAATGTAGCAATCGATGTTTTCCTCTTTGAAGGACCTTTCTTTTACTTTTATGTTGAGTCAGTTCACCTATCTCTCTCCACCTCAAGAAGCAAACACTTGTGTGAACTGTGCATTGATTCCTACATACTTGCATATTGCACTTGTTATATTACTTTACATTGACAATATCCATGAGATATACATGTTACAAATTGAAAGCAACTGCTGAAACTTCATCTTCCTTTGTGTTGCTTCAATACCTTTACTTTGATTTATTGCTTTATGAGTTAACTCTTATGCAAGACTTATTGATGCTTGTCTTGAAGTACTATTCATGAAAAGTCTTTGCTTTATGATTCAATTGTTTACTCATGTCATTTACATTGTTTTGATCGATGCATTCATTACATATGCTTACAATAGTATGATCAAGGTTATGATGGCATGTCACTCCAGAAATTATCTTTGTTATCGTTTACCTGCTCGGGACGAGCAGGAACTAAGCTTGGGGATGCTGATACGTCTCCAACGTATCGATAATTTCTTATGTTCCATGCCACATTATTGATGATATCTACATGTTTTATGCATACTTTATGTCATATTTATGCATTTTCCGGCACTAACCTATTAACGAGATGCCGAAGAGCCAGTTGTTATTTTCTGCTGTTTTTGGTTTCAGAAATCCTAGTAAGGAAATATTCTCGGAATTGGACGAAATCAACGCCCAGGGGCCTATTTTTCCACGAAGCTTCCAGAAGACCGAAGATGATACGAAGTGGGGCCACGAGGCGGCCAAACACTAGGGCGGGGCGGCCCAGCCCTTGGCCGCGCCGACCTACTGTGTGGGGCCCTCGTGTGGACCCCGACTCTGCCCTTCCGCCTACAAATAGCCTTCATCGCGAAACCCCCAGTACCGAGAGCCACGATACGGAAAACCTTCCAGAGACGCCGCCGCCGCCAATCCCATCTCGGGGGATTCAGGAGATCGCCTCCGGCACCCTGCCGGAGAGGGGAATCATCTCCCGGAGGACTCTACACCGCCATGGTCGCCTCCGGATTGATGAGTGAGTAGTTCACCCCTGGACTATGGGTCCATAGCAGTATCTAGATGGTTGTCTTCTCCCCATTGTGCTTCATTGTCGGATCTTGTGAGCTGCCTAACATGATCAAGATCATCTATCTTTAATGCTATATGTTGTGTTTGTTGGGATCCGATGGATAGAGAATACTATGTTATGTTGATTATCAATCTATTACCTATGTGTTGTTTATGATCTTACATGCTCTCCGTTATTAGTAGAGGCTCTGGCCAAGTTTTTACTCTTAACTCCAAGAGGGAGTATTTATGCTCGATAGTGGGTTCATGCCTCCATTAAATGCGGGACGGTGGACGAGAAAGTTCTAAGGTTGTGGATGTGCTGTTGCCACTAGGGATAAAACATTGATGCTATGTCCGAGGATGTAGTTATTGATTACATTACGCACCATACTTAATGCAATTGTCTGTTGTTTGCAACTTAATACTGGAAGGGGTTCGGATGATAACCTGAAAGTGGACTTTTTAGGCATAGATGCATGCTGGATAGCGGTCTATGTACTTTGTCGTAATGCCCAATTAAATCTCACAATACTCATCATGTCATGTATGTGCATTGTCATGCCCTCTCTATTTGTCAATTGCCCAACTGTAATTTGTTCACCCAACATGCTATTTATCTTATGGGAGAGACACCTCTAGTGAACTGTGGACCCCGGTCCATTCTTTTAATCGAATACAATCTACTGCAATACTTGTTCTACTGTTCTCTGCAAACAATCATCATCCACACTATACATCTAATCCTTTGTTACAGCAAGCCGATGAGATTGACAACCTCACTGTTTCGTTGGGGCAAAGTACTTTGGTTGTGTTGTGCAGGTTCCACATTGGCGCTGGAATCCCTGGTGTTGCGCCGCACTACATCTCGCCGCCATCAACCTTCAACGTGCTTCTTGGCTCCTACTGGTTCGATAAACCTTGGTTTCTTTCTGAGGGAAAACTTGCTGCTGTGCGCATCACACCTTCCTCTTGGGGTTCCCAACGGATGTGTGTCTACACGCCATCAATCATCACGAGATAAAGAGGGTTTAGGCAAGAAACCAGAGGGTAATTGGGTGCAACTCGTTTCTGGAAAACTGCCTGCCAACTGCTCGACGAAATGGCCGCATGAGAAATTTATTTGAATTTCGAAATTCTTTTTGGTGGAACTCAAACATATAATTAATGTGCTAGAATGGTGGTGGTGGTATTCATTTTGGAGAAGATTTGCAAAGTTTCAAAAATGTGGTCATCTTCACTTTACTCTCACATGGCATTTTGTCCTAATTACCATGGTCAACCTAGTCAACTTTAGCACTGGTGGTCAACAGAGAAGTTGTTCATCTTCACATGGTCTTGGATGAGGTGGCAAGAGTTGACCAAGTTTGGTTTAGAAAAGAAAAGATACAGGGGTGCAAAGTGGTGAAGAAAATATAAATGGGCCATATGACCATAATCATATGCAATTGGTTTTTGCATTTTTCTTTGATTTGAATTGGGTTTCTTTGATGCATTTGAGTTTGTATTTGATATAGAAGTGTTTTACAAACAATAGATCAAGCAATGGTGGCCTTTGGTGATGATTTGCAAAATTGATCTTAAGTGTATGAGAGGGAAATTTGAATTCTTCTCATAATATTTTATTTTCCTCCACTTAGGGTTTTGTGATCTTGGTTTAGGGTTTAAATAGCAAGTGATCAAACTAAGACAACAAGTAAGCACTCATTATGACAAATGCACAATAGAAAGGCACACTATGCATAAAACTATATGTAACACTATATGCACATAAAAAGTTTTTGTTTGTTGTGAAATTTGGGTAATTGACTTCCCTCTCTTTATTTATTTTGTTGAAACTTGGGATGTTACACTTACGAACTGCGACTAAAGGCCCATCCACGTGGGCGGCAGGCGCTCGTCGGGGCGGAGGATCTTTAGTCGCGGTTGGCCAGACCAACCGGGACTAAAGGTCTCCGCAGGTTTAGGGCTTTTACCCCCCTAAATCTGGTTCCTTTTTGTTGTGTTTCATTTCTTTTATATTTTATTTTGTGTTTTATTTTATTTTTAAAGAAGTTTCACTACACATATTCTACACTACTATATACATGTTACACGTTGATGCATATGAATATATAATTTCAAACAAGTTTGAAATTTCAAACAAGAACAATTCAAGAGGAATATATAATATTCAGTTATGGGTGACCATATAAAAGAACAACTTCAAACAAGTTTCCATATACAATTTATCAAATTATAAGTTCTTCGTCCTCGTAATAGTGTTCTCCTTTAGGATGGAGGACTTCCCGAATCAAAAATCCTGCCAATTCCTCTTGAATTGGTCGGAAGCGAGCTTCTGGATTAAGCTTCTTCCGCAAGTCATTCCTCCACAAGTTGATATCCTCAACCCTCCGCTCAGAGGTGTATCGCCGTATGAACTCACAGACATAGTATCCACATAGATTGGTCCCCGGTGGCTGAATATCCACATTAGCTATCTTTGTAAATCTTAGCTCAGCTTTGAATTCACCGGTTATGTCATCTTTGAACCGTTTCCAAACCCTATAGGGCAAAGAAATTAAATGAACAAGGGAGTTATTAGTTACTTGATATAAGGAAACGAACGAAAGACGCCGATATAGTGCGCAAATGATTGAAAATAATTACTTTTGCAGCATAGCTCTTATACCGGACCAATGCTTTGGGTCCATATTCAGAGAGTCCACGACGAGAACTTTGGAGTTGTCAAATTCAATTATTAGCAGAATCCAGTGGAACCTGCGGACACGTTACACGCACAATCATGCATAAGTCATCGATTAGACATAACATGCATGGAGTAAACAAAAGAGAATGTGCACAAGACACAAACACTCACCCAAAATGGTAAGGAAATAGAATTTGTCTTTTGAGTTCTTGCTTTGTAAGAAACCGATACAAGTCTTTCTCCACGTCTTGGGGGTATGTTTCTAACACATATCCATTAATGATATGTGGGTCAACGAATCCAACATCAAGGATGTTCTTTCTTTTGCATTCCCCAAGCTTCATTCTGCATAAGAGCGTATACAAGAATATAGTTAGGACAATAAAGTGCAGGCAATGAACGAGATGAGGTGAAGATTTAATTATAGAAATAAATCACTTACAGAACGTAGCAACTCAGGATAGATTTGTTGAGCTCGCGCAGATTGAACAACTGGAACAATTCACTCGTATGAACTTTACATGGTACTGTTTGAAGTGATGCTCCTCTCTAACTTCCGCATAAATATATTCTTTGCCAGCCTTATTTTTATGAAATCCTTGTACCAACGTAGCAGACTTCGCATATTTGTTGGTAGACTCGCTTCCTGCGCAGGCTCGATGAGAGGCCCATTAGGCACATATGTAAATGCCACCTCACTTATTGGCGCATCCTCAAGCCTAACAATGCACGAAGAGTCATACCGAACTCAGGCGCTCTTTCTTTGGCCGCCGCTACAGTCATTCCCTGTGCTCCAGCAGCTGCTATGATAGCAGGGTCCAATAGTTCCATGTCCTTATCCATATCGGCTCTGAAGGACGACGTCGTAAGGGAAGGACCGGCTTCCACTATGAGTGGGGGGGATCGATTGTTTTCTCTGTTCCCCGAGCTAGGAAACTTGTTTCCCGCATTTTGTACTTGCTTCTTTCTTCTCCTCCAAGGCTTTCTTCTCCTTCTCCGCCAAGGCTTTCTTCTCCTTATCCTCCAAGGCTTTCTTCTCCTCCAAGGCTTTCTTCTGCAATATTGCTATTTGCCTACGAAATTCACGTCCATTGTCATCTTGCAGCGAGATTTGGGATGATGTCGTCAAAAAATCCTTAGCCCACTTCTTTTGCTTCTCAGTAAATATCGGCTTGGGCTCAGGCTCTTTTTTCGCCTTGATATTCGCCTTCCATTTCTCATGGTGAGCAGCCGCGGCCACGTTGGTTTCCTCGACACTAAGTTCCCAAGGTCTCGGGAGGAGAGGCTTCAATGATGGCATTGGTACCTTTGTGGTCTTAGGTACATAAGGCTCTGGGTTAATAGTCCAGGAGGGGGTTGCCTTGCTGTCCGCCTGCATCTGCTTCTTCGTCGGAGGTGGATTGGGGGGCGGCGTACCCGCCGGAGGCGGACTGGGGGGCGGCGGCTGCTTACCCACCGGAGGTGGATTCGGGGGCGGCGTCAGCTGACGTGAAGGAGGTGTAGGTGAACCACCACCACCACCACCGGAGGGGGGTGGACTTGTTGGTCTTGGCGCCTCGCCTGAAAACTTGATGTACTTCTTTTTCCATAGAATGAACTGGCGCTTGACATCTCGAAGTCTTTTCTCCCCTTCGGGTGTAGCATAGTCAATCTCCAGGTCCTCACACCCTTGGACTATGTCTTCCACCGTGACACGCGCATATCCATCTTGAATGGGGTTGTTGTGGTGGAGTGCTCCAGGTGTACAAGGTAAAGCGGAGCCGATCGCTACCTTCATGGAAATGTTCCCCATTGCATAATGCAGCTCACATTCTTTCATCTCCTGTACATCAACCATGGGGTAGCGAGGCTCCGGTGCAGTAATATCGATCGTCGGTGCATTAGCACCAACCGGGGCCACCAAGGGTGCATTAGCACCAGCCGGGGCCTCCGTGGAAGCCACGCTGCTTCTCCGCTGCTGGCTTTCGACATCCGTTGCACGATCTTCATGCGGCCCTGTCGATCTTCCTTTTACTAGTTCTTGCACAATCTGCTTCACCTCATGTAGTTCCGATGCCAACCTCCCCACAAGATCTGTATCCCGATCCGTCTTTCTCTTACAACTTCTGTAACTGTACGGGTCAGTGTCCTGGGGAAACCCTACTTTCCACGGAATGGCGCCTTTACCTCGTATACGTCCTGGGTGTTCATGATTCCCGAGGGCTAATATCAGCGTGTCATTCTCTCTGTTGAACTTGATCTTCCCCTCTTGAGCTTGGGCCATTGCGTCAATAAGGGCTTCGGTGGGAGGAAACACTTTCTTCCGGTGAACACACCTCCCTGTCACGGGGTCTAGCAATCCCCCATGCCCGTACCACCAGCTTTTGGCCCTTGGGTCCCATCCATCTGTACCTAGAGGGATTCCCCGCTCCCTCAGGTCGTTCTCCATCTTCTCCCACTTAGGCTCCGAAAGGCGGTATCCTCCTGGCCCCATAATATGATTGTACACTTTCTTAGCCACATTTTCCTTATTTTTTCCGATATGGCCTTGAAATGCTCCAATTGCTTTTGCCTCACAAATTCGGGCCAATCATCTTTCAGTTTCTCATATTTTCCATTGAAATCCGGAGTCTTGTTCTGGGAGACATACTCACGGTCTAAATTCTTCTTGAAGTTCCGGAATGCTTCGGCCATCTTCTGAAGAGCGAACTCTTTGACTAGCCTCCTCCTCTCACGTCCACCTGGAATCTCGTTACACTCTTCATCATGTTTGTTGAATTCCGGAGGTAGAATGAAATGTTCCATAAGCTTTCTCCAACAATCTTTTTTCGTTCTCTTGTCAACAAAACTGAAACCAACACGTGCCTTCTTTGGCTCATTCCATTCCTGGACGGTGATCGGGACGTTGTCTCTAACAATGACTCCGCGTTGGTTGATAAACTTTGTATAGTTCTTTTTGGGCTCCAGCGGCCTGCCATTTTCACTCACAACATCAATGGTATATCTTTCTCATTGTCTCATCGTCTTGGTTTTTCCGTGCGGCTTTGTACTCAATTTTTTCGACGATCTGGCCGAGGGCTAAAAAAAGAAAGAGAGTCGCGTTAATACATATTTATTCAAATCAGTAAATTTGTATCACCATAGGCTCAATATATATATATATATATATACCTCACCGGAGGTGGTTGCTAATTGCAATTCGAGATCGTCGTTTGTCGACGTTTTCCCTCCATCAACAATGTCAATTCCTTCATCAACTTGTCGACCTTCACCTTCACCGTCAAGGTTTAGATAAGAACAGACATCCTCTTCTTCATCTTCTTCCGGCACATAAGGAATATCGCCGTTTATGATGGCGGTTATATGTCTCTCAGCTTCCTCGTCACAGTTTTCCATAATCGGGTCAGCTCTATCGTCCGCCATATGTCAATCCTGAAGATATGCATGTAGTAAAAACTAATTAAGTAAAGGAACTGATCAATGGTGGCGAGGGCGGCGAGGAGGGCACGTATTACCCGCTCTGTTGCGGAGAGGGCGGCGAGGGCGGCGACACTCGATCTGCTGCGGAGAGGGTGGCGAGGGCGGAGACGCTCGATTTGCTGCGGAGAGGGCGGCGAGGGCGCCGACGACTGCTGCGGCGAGGGCTGCGAGCAAACGAGAGTGTTTATTAATAAAAACATATAACTATTTTTATATATAAGTTGTAATATATAGAGGGGGCGGTTGTGCGCTGCCCCCTCGCCACCCCTCCTTATACGCGTGGTGTTGGTGCGACGGTGCCCCTTCTCCAATCCTCTCTCTAACTCTCCTAAAAAACAAAAAAAAGCGCGTTTACAGAGGGGGCGGCGCACAACTAGTTGTGTTCCTCGAAGTATGGAGCCACCAAGCTGGAATTTGCAGAACTGTGTGGTGTGCTTCAATCATAGAATGGCCATCCATACATATCATTGATTTCCTTACGATCGTGCCTTTTCCACTTAGTCTCCCCTCGTGTCGCGATTGAGGAAGACTGTCAACAGCCGGATTTTTAAGTCCAGATGACTATTATGCCATACATCGCAATCCCAGGAAGATTGTTTTTGCGAGACATAATAAGTTCATATCACAGCACATCATTCATTACAACCCATAATAGTCTTACATCAAAGGATCACATAATCCAATCTTAATACAACACTTGATCTAAAGATCAATTACAACACCCATAGTGGGAATACGTAGTAGAGGTCCATCTATTCCACAGGCAACGCTTGACGTCAGGAGACGATCTTAGTTATCGTAGACGTCCTGTTGTCCATCATCCTGATACTGCTGCTCTTCTTCATAGTCTGGCCATTGGAATAGCCAGGGATACAGCCATGAGTACTTTATAGTACTCGCAAACTAATACTAGGGTATGTACTAATTTTTTTTAGTAAGAGGGTTCTAAGCTCTAGGTTCATTTGCATAAAGCCAGTTTTATTTCATAAGAATTTAGTAATCAAAGACTCTTCATTTGCCTAACTTAACTCAAGTGGGAACAATAGTGTCATTCCCACAACTCTGTTGTGATCAAGTCAAATTCACCTTTTAATTCACCATTCATTATTTAGAAAATATATGACGACGGAACAGTATGGCCATCCAACCGTCCATAACCGCGGACACGGCTATTCGAATATGTTTACACTCTGCAGAGGTTGCACACTTGTGCCACAACATTTGATTACATCCGTCAGGGATAGCCCTGAATAATCATACTCAGTATGAGGATCATCAACCATTAACCTTTCACTTACATACCCTAGTATAGGCACCTCCCCCATGAGCTTGGCCTCCCAGTGATAGCAATCTGCTATCCTGGGAACTGAACAGGGCTTGGGTAGGACATTCAACTCTTTTCACGTCATTTTACTTTCAACGGAGGCAACCTCGGCATAACCTCTGTGACGCTTGTTCAGAGGGAACCCATACTAAGACAAATAAACTTCCAACTAAAGCCTTACCCATAATCAGGTATTGTGGGGGTACTCTAAAATTGGAATGGTATCGCATCCGAACCCAATCATCAGATTTTATCAAAATCACCATGTCATTCAAGTCACATTCACCTTCAAAATATTTCAATAGAATGACTCATCATTCCAAGGTTTTCAAAGTCAAAAGATTTACTTGTTCCCATATAGAGTAGTCAATTTTAGTTTTAGCACTAGCAACTAGTCATGAGGGGTGCAAACTAACTTGTAGCTCTCTAGGCTAACTTTGATGTTCTTGTACTACTCTATATCTAGACTCAAGTTAACTATAAAAAGTAAACCTTGATAATCAAAGTAAAAGTTTTGCAAGATAAAAACTGGGAGTTGGAAAGTAAAACACAAAGTTGTATAGTATTGGTGCCTTGCTCAAGTAGATCCTGCATTAGGGTAGCTTGCAAGAGTATAGCTTGCCTTGATTGGTACAGTGGTCAAAGTTTTCTTCTTCTTCCTCGTAGAAGACCTTCTCCTCCTGATAGTCTTCGGTACTAGCGTCTATAAACGGATACGAGGTATACAATCACCAAACAATGCTTAAGTGCTAGACTTAACACACAAATGTTTCACTCAATCTATCCTAGCATCACAACATTATTAACATGGTGGTTGGCTTTGTTTATTTATAAGAAGAATAATTTCCTCTCATTGAAATATGGATTAGGATTTCTATTTAATTTGAGAAATAATTTTCTCTCATTGAATCTTATTAAAATTTAATCTCCTCAATTAATAAGTGTGAGATCATGTTGACCAAGGTCAACACTTCACATTTATCATTTGGGAAAATGATTTAAATGAGATACTACATCTCATGCAATTTAAATAATATCATAGAAACAATTTAATAGCACCAAGTAATTGTTGTCGTCAGAAACCCACCGGCGAGTAGCGACAGGCAACACAGTAGAGCCGGGAACAACTTAGGGCTTCGGCTGGCCCTGGTCCCTCCGAGCGACGGCCCGCAAAGCTTTCTGGTCACACGTCCGATGCTGATGCTAGGGCGTGCCACCTGACCTATACCTGGTCAGGAAGGTGATGGGGATGCCTCGCTTAGTTTCCTGCATGGCATACACGTAAACATTAAATACGAGCCTCGATCGGCTCTCAGGTTATCCTGTGAATCGGCTCATGGGAGCCGATCCACCCATGATTCGTACGGGGTGCACGAATATATGGTGGTCCTGCTTGATCAAGGTAAAGCTGATAAGATCTACGACGATTTAGGGTTTTCACCGCATAATCGGAACATCCTACTCAGGATTGGGCCTCGCGGCCACGCACGGTGATCGTAAGCCGACCCTAGACAAGGCCTAAAAACCAACACGAGGTTGATCCTCGGAACATCCTGTCTAGGGCTTGCGAACGATACCCTACGTGCCGCTGGATCCTCCAGCCCCTTATAAGGCCTAACTATTGCAGATATTAAACTAATCCTTGAAGAATCAAGGAGCAACCGTAACGGATCGAATCCACTAAACTATGATCAAGCGGGGTGCCGCCCCTACACCTAAGATAGGTGTAAGGGCGGCGAGATATGCTAGGGGTTGCACTAAGCAAGCATATGATACGAAGAACTATGCTAACCCTAACACATCTATGATAACTACGTTGCTCGCCATCAAAAAGGCTTCAGTACGAGCAACGCATGAACAACTTGGAGCTTGTGCTGCCTAGATCGCAAGATGCGATCTAGGCAGCATGTCGCTTACCGGTAGAAACCCTCGAGATGAAGGAGTTGGCGATGCGCCGAGATTGATTTGTTGGGTGAACGTTGGTTGTTGTTTATTCCATAAACCCTAGGTACATATTTATAGTCCAGGGGACTTTCTAACGTGGGAATAGTCCCAACCGGGCACGGGCCCAACTCTAACTACATCGACACGTATCCTACTATGTTACAGATACAAGGGCAAGCTAGCCCAAACTTGATATACAAGGCCGATTCACGTATATTCTTCAATATATATAATCCTCAAGTCCATCTTGATCGTGGCCCACCTCTGACTTGGTCAAATTCCGGTGATAACACATGCCCCCCTGGTTTTGGAAATGACATTTCCAAAATCATTACGCTTTCCTTTCGTCGGGTCATGTCGTGGCAGAGCAAAACCGTCGCAGCAGCTTTCATCATGACACCTTGCCTTCTCAACTTCTCTGCACGATTCGACAGTCCTGGCACCACCCCCTCGGAAATCACCACAGCATTGAATCTCCTCGCCCCTTTTATTTTTAACCGCACCAAGCGGTTTGCTTCTTCATCCTCCAGCTCCACAGTAGCCATCGGCAAACAAAAAACCCTCCTCAGCCGCCATGGATTCCTCTTCCTCCTCCAGCCTGTCCTTCCAGTCTTCCTCCTCCAGCGAGCTCGAGCAGGAGGTCAATCTGACGGCCATCTACGAGGCCCGTGCCCCAGAGTATTGGGACGCGCAGGACTGGGACTTCTCCATCGAATTGGAAGACGACGAACCTCTCACTGATGGGGAGGAGGATCTCCAGTTCCTCGTCGACGGGGAACTGGTACCGGCGAGTGACGACGACCTCTTCCCATGGGAGGCAGTCCTCTCCTCCGACGAGGAGGAAGAAGAGGCGGAGGAGTCGGAGGACGACTCCTCCTCCGCGGGATACCCGCCGGCCAAGCGCTTCCGTGGCTGGGCCGGGTCGGATGACGACGACGACGACGAGGAGGATGAAGCCCCTGCCGGCGGCTTCATCAGCAGCGACGAGGAGCCTGCTGGTAGCAGCACCGCTGGCAGCTTCGATGACGGCGACGAGGGCAGCGACGGCCCTTAGATCAGGGAGTAGCATAGGGCTAGTAGTAGTAGTGGTGCATTAGGCATCGGATGATCTTTTGAGAGCCATCGGCTCTTTCTTGTAAAGAATCCCTCTTCGATCAATGAAAATCATCCTTCTGCTGTGATTCTCCATTTGTTCAATTTCAAATCCTCCGACTGCCAAAACAAGTCAATGCACCAAGAACCGATAACAACGTATCGGCTTTTCTCCCTCGCATGCTAATAAAGCCGAACTTAAATCACAAATCGGACAGATATCCAGGTAAACACTCTTCGAATTCAGACTGTAACTTGATATCTGACCACAACCTTTGCAATCTCTCAAATCAACGTCTGTGCATCGGCTCTGTCAAAAGAAAACTTTTCTACTGGCCAGTTTCATGTATTAGCCTCCACATTTTACTATCCATCGATTCTTCACTGATGATCCTGAGATCTGGTGAACAAAACAAAGTCTCCCGGAACGCCTTTGAATTCCTCCAACCAGACCCAATAGTCTTCCTCAAACACTCATCATTTTGTGAAGAAGGTTGCAATGAAGGTTTAGCCGATGGTACCCCAATCGGCTCCTGAATAGAGCATCCAACAGGCCTGTTGCCCCCCGAGCCTTACTTGAGGCGAGTTCGTCAGAAAAGGATGCACCAAAGTCGATTACCTTCCTTCCTTCGAAAGTCGATATACCTCCTCTAACTTCAACGACCATTAGTTTATCCAATGCTCGAGGACTGTCGGCAACGCATCGGTCCCTGACGATAATCTGCAAGAAAGCCCCGGGACTGTTGCTGAATCAGCTTAGATGCTGAGACTGGCACTCCTGTAATCACAGCACCATTCTTCAGGGTAATTGCGATGTAGAACCAGCCGACTCCAACCAAGTTGGGTTTCCAGGGCCAAGAATTTTCGGGATGAGTTGCCATTGGCCTCCCAGTTATAACGCAGGACCAGCCGATTCTGACCAAATCGGCCCTTCAGGGCAAAGATTTTTTAGGGCGAGCTGCCCCCCGAGCCTTAATCAAGGCGAGAATACCGGCGAGGATGCATAGGTCATTGATCGCCGAACGTTGATGTCGCAGAGGAACACCAAACCGAAAACCATCTTGACGAAAAAGTGAGCCTTGAGCACATAGCCAGTAGGTCTTGGTCTTGTGTAACTGTACTATAGTCGTACTATAGTCGATGGCCGCGCATCGGCTTTATATCATGAAATTTTTTTTGTACGGGCCGATTTTTTATCGGCCCCAATATGTATGGTACTGCGCATATATCGCACATGTTTCATCTGGACATGTTCTCCTGATTAGGTGCCCCCCGAGCCGAATCTGTCAGGGAACGGCAGATATCGGCTCTGTAACTTGTACGTCAGCTCCTGATAGGACCAAGGACGAACACACTCAGAACATGTGGTGAGGATAATTTTGGCCGATTGCTAGAATCGGCCTCCACATTGATTGAAGCGCTCAGTGAAGGTATGTAATGTCCCTTCATAAATTTTGGGGCCGATCCCAAGGATCAGCGTCGCCTTGTTTGCTCATTGGTTTGTCTTTGTTACTCGGTCAGGCTGGTGGATAACACCAGCCCAATCTCAGACTTGATGCGCCTGCTGCCGTCCACCTTGAGTGCATCATAGAATCGTGGAGCACTACGCTCCGTCGGAAGGACGAGCACCATGTTTGTACCAGCCGATGTTTCACCGTCGGCTTTCCTTTGTTTGGGACGCCACTCCATTTTTCGTGGACGACCCTCTTTATCCAGGGTTCGCTGAACTTTCGCAGCCAGATCAGGTCGCGCCTTCCTTAGCGTATGCAAATACAACCTTTCGGCTTCTTCTAGGCCACGCAGTCGCTGAACCCTACGCTTCTGGGACGGCTGAGTCCATCAGGGCACCACCTTGGACGGTGGTACCTGTCTTCTTCTTCTTCCTCGTCTTCTGAATCCTCGAGATCTGCACAACGAGGTGACTCAGCGCGTTTGCTTTGTGGCGGGAGAGGCCCTAGGCGCTTGAACACAGACACACTGGCTGCCTCCTCCTTCTTCTGGTTACATTCTGGGCAATTGCCGATTGTGGGCAATCGGCTCATTCCTGAATCCCAGCAGTGCCTGAAGAAGGGGCAGTCCCAGTGCCTGTCGTTGTCGTTTTGCTCCCTTGATTTTCCCATGGCGCGGCGCTCGTGCTCCTCCCCATCGCGATCATGCCGACGATATCTTCTGGCTTCTCTAGCCAGACGATCTTCTTCATCATCATAGCTGGACCGTCGGCGTTGGTCGTACTGATTTACGTACTTGTTGAGGAGGTGATCAGAGAGGGGTCGTTGATATCTTATGTTCTTCACTTCTCCCTCGGTGACGTAGCGCTTGCCATCCTGACGGAGCCGATCGCGTGGAGCGGCTTCCTCTGTGTCCTTGCTATGAGAGCAGCTGCCCTCATCTCCATCCTTGCCAGAGTGGGTTCCAGGCCCTACCATGTTGATGCTGAACGAGGATCCTGGCTGGCAACCTTCAGGGTATGTACATCCCACCGTGTTGACGGCGGGGAAGGGGTGAGTGTCGACCTTCATGGCGTACTGGTTGAAAATCAGACGTCCTTGTTCTATCGCCATTTGGATCTGCTGACGCCACACCCTGCAGTCGTTGGTGGCATGCGAGAGCGAGTTATGCCATTTGCAGTATGGCTTTCCATTCAGCTCCTGTGCCGTGGGGAATTTGAGACCTTCAGGTATCTTCAACTGCTTCTCCTTGAGTAACAGGTCGAAAATTTGTTCAGTCTTGGTCACGTCAAAATCAAACCCCCTGGGCGGGCCTGGTGGCTTTACCCATTTGCAAGACACGGGGGTTGCCCCCCGAGCCCATTCAGCCACTGCCACCTCTTGATCTCCCGCAGAAACCGCGTCTTCCTCTGCATCGACCAGGACTACTGCACGCTTGAACTTGCCCTGGTACAGGTCCGGGTGGCACTGTTCATATGCTGATAGTTTCTGAACCATGTGCGCCAGCGAGGGATAGTCTGCTTGGGAGGCCATGTCCTTGATCTGTGAGGCGAGGCCCGCTGTTGCCAATTCGACTGCTTCCTTTTTAGTTACGCGAACCGAATAACATCGGTTCCTCAGATTTCTGAAGCGCTGAATGTATTCTGCCACGGTCTCTCCACGCTTCTGTCGTACTTGCGCTAGATCGGCAAGGCCAGACTCGGCAGCGTCTGAGTGATACTGCATATGGAACTGTTCTTCCAACTGCTTCCAAGTCTGGATCGAGTTCGGTGGCAACGAGGTGTACCACCCGAAAGCCGATCCCGTGAGGGACTGTGAGAAGTACCTCACGCGTAGTGGATCCGACACTGACGCCGTTCCAAGCTGTGCCAAGTATCGGCTCACATGCTCGATGGAGCTGGAGCCATCTGTTCCGCTGAATTTGGAGAAATCAGGGAGCCGATACTTAGGTGGTAGTGGGACCAACTCGTAGTCGTCGGGATACGGCTTGGAATAGCCGATCGTCCTTCTTTTCGGCACCATGCCGAACTGGTCCTTCAGGATCGTGCTGATCTGATCCACGGTGCTGGCTGTAAGAGTAGAACTCTGAAGATTTGCCGGGGTGGCGTACTTAGCCAGCCATGCCTGCTTTTCTGATTCTGAGCCAACTGCAGGAGCTGCGCTCTGGAGGTTCGTCGGGGTGGCGTATTTTGTTAGCCACGTCTGCTTCTCAAGCTCTGTTGCTGACGTTCCTCATGTCTTCCCGGAGGCCCCTGATGTCGCGGCCTGGTCTGTGAGAGCCCAGTTACCGCAATCTGGCACATACGTGCACATGTACCCGTGAGGGATCTCCTTGGGTGCCTCCTGCAAGAACTGGCAGTCGCTAGGGTCGCCGCCGATCTTGTATAAAACGAATGCCGGTGAAGCCGGCACCTCTGGTGCTGCCCACGCGAATGGCAGCGGTGGACGGGACTGGAGTGGCAACTCCCCTTGATGTGTCCCGAGAGCTGGTCCTGACGGCGAGTACTGGTGTCTCATGATCTCCTGGATCACGCGAAGAGCGACACGCTCCAACGTGTTTACCAGGTTCTCAGAGTGGCGGTGTAGCGAGTGCCCCACCAAGTAGTTGATCTCCTGCCGCAGGGACCTGGTGCGTTCCTCCGACGGGGCAGAGAGGTCTATCCCATCTAGCGCACCGTTAGTGAGAACCCCTTCCATCTGATGCCATGGGAACGGGTCCTGTGGAACGAGCCGATGAGGTCGGCTTCGAGGAGTACTTTGATCTCGTCATGCTTCTTCTTGAGCTCCTCGGTCAAGTCATCGTACGTGACTGGCGTGCCGTCCGCCATCTCAGATGTAGATGGCGAGGTGGTTGATGTAGGAGCTGGTCCCACCGGGCGTGCCAGAATGTGTTGTCGTCAGAAACCCACCGGCGAGTAGCGACAGGCAACACAGTAGAGCCGGGAACAACTTAGGGCTTCGGCTGGCCCTGGTCCCTCCGAGCGACGGCACGCAAAGCTTTCTGGTCACACGTCCGATGCTGATGCTAGGGCGTGCCACCTGACCTATACCTGGTCAGGAAGGTGATGGGGATGCCTCGCTTAGTTTCCTGCATGGCATACACGTAAACATTAAATACGAGCCTCGATCGGCTCTCAGGTTATCCTGTGAATCGGCTCATGGGAGCCGATCCACCCATGATTCGTACGGGGTGCACGAATATATGGTGGTCCTGCTTGATCAAGGTAAAGCTGATAAGATCTACGACGATTTAGGGTTTTCACCGCATAATCGGAACATCCTACTCAGGATTGGGCCTCGCGGCCACGCACGGTGATCGTAAGCCGACCCTAGACAAGGCCTAAAAACCAACACGAGGTTGATCCTCGGAACATCCTGTCTAGGGCTTGCGAACGATACCCTACGTGCCGCTGGATCCTCCAGCCCCTTATAAGGCCTAACTATTGCAGATATTAAACTAATCCTTGAAGAATCAAGGAGCAACCGTAACGGATCGAATCCACTAAACTATGATCAAGCGGGGTGCCGCCCCTACACCTAAGATAGGTGTAAGGGTGGCGAGATATGCTAGGGGTTGCACTACGCAAGCATATGATACGAAGAACTATGCTAACCCTAACACATCTATGATAACTACGTTGCTCGCCATAAAAAAGGCTTCAGTATGAGCAACGCATGAACAACTTGGAGCTTGTGCTGCCTAGATCGCAAGATGCGATCTAGGCAGCATGTCGCTTACCGGTAGAAACCCTCGAGATGAAGGAGTTGGCGATGCGCCGAGATTGATTTGTTGGGTGAACGTTGGTTGTTGTTTATTCCATAAACCCTAGGTACATATTTATAGTCCAGGGGACTTTCTAACGTGGGAATAGTCCCAACCGGGCACGGGCCCAACTCTAACTACATCGACACGTATCCTACTATGTTACAGATACAAGGGCAAGCTAGCCCAAACTTGATATACAAGGCCGATTCACGTATATTCTTCAATATATATAATCCTCAAGTCCATCTTGATCGTGGCCCACCTCTGACTTGGTCAAATTCCGGTGATAACAGTAATACAATATGAGGTTCTATAGACTAAGGTCATTACCTCTTATTGAATTACTTAGGACCATGATTTAAATGAGAGAAAACCTCTTATAATATTTAATTAATTAATTGGAGTAATTTAAATGGACTAGAAATGGCCACATAGCCACTATTTTGCTCTAGCCCATGATCATGGTAACAACTATGCTATATTTTTACATATTCATGTAGAGTATGTGAAATGTGAATTAGGAGAGTTGGAATCAACTCAAAATCTTTTATGGTTGATTTCTAATAATTATTTGAAAAATGAAAAGGTACTGACTTGTTATTTTCACTACATGCGTTCTACAATGAATCTAGAGTTGAGACCAGTGTAGTTGGTTAGAAATTTTCATAAGCTTTCCAGCAATATCAAATTCATAAATTTTGACTCGGTATAATTTTATATTTTTAATTTTGAACTTGGCATCAGTATTGAATTCAAACTAAATTGGTTTATTCCAATTTGAATAGCTGGGCTCGCGCGGGAAAGGTTAACGGGCCAGAGAGAAAAATAAGAAAAGGGCCGGCCCACTGCGTGTCTCGCACACACAGGCCGCCTGGCAGTGGGCTCCACTGGTCAGTGACCCTTTAAACCTGAAACGATATGGATCAACAGGAGGCGTTGGATTAGATGGCTATCTAACGGCTCACGTGCGTCGTCATCGACAACGAGCATGAGCTCACTAGTGGCGAGCACCAGGGGGTCAGAGGGCTAACCAGTGGACGGTGATGGTCGGCGACGATGCACGGCAAGGTTGTCGACAACGGCGGTCCTCCTGGTACAAGCGGTGGCTCCTGGGGCGGCTCCTAGCATCGTCTTTGTCTGCGGCGGCTCCGCAGCACTCCGGTGGTCAATTGGCTAGCTACGGTTGAAATTGGGAAGAGGGAGAGCTCGAGGAGGGGTTCTGAGATGGGAGAAGAAGAGTGGCGTGGATAATTGGAGCGAGGGAGGCCTACTTTTATAGGAGCGACGGTGTGCCGAGGCGCGCGGGGCAGGTCAAGCATGGCGACGGCGATACAGTGGCGGAGAGACTTGGGCGATGACGCAGGGGTGTTGGCGATGTCATGGCGAGCACGGGGCGTTTGATGGCACTGAAAATGGAGCACTGACGCGAGCAGGAGGGTGACGCGAGCTCACAGTACCGTGGCGGAAGTCACCGATGGTGACGACGGCGACGGTCCTCTCCGGCGCGAACGGGCGTGTATGAGAGGTTGCTGGGGTACGGGTGTGTTCGTGTGCGAGACGAGCGGTGATAACCCACAAGTATAGGGGATCGCAACAGTCTTCGAGGGAAGTAAAACCCAAATTTATTGATTCGACACAAGGGAAGGTAAAGAATACTTATAAGCCTTAACAACTGAGTTGTCAATTCAGCTGCACCTGGAAAAGCACTAGTAACATGGGTGATGTGAAAGCATCAGTAATATGAGAGCAATAGTAACAGTAACACAACAGCAGTAACACAGGAGCAATGGCACCAGAAAATAGTTGATACTACTTCCAATGTCATATAGGAACGAGTATATGATGATGAGAGATGGACCGGGGTTCCCAGCTATCTACACTAGTGGTAACTCTCCAATAACAAGTGACAAGTGTTGGGTGAACAAATTATAGTTGGGCAATTGATAGGATTGAAATAGCATTAAGACAGAACATCAAGATTATTAATCATGTAGGCATGTTTTCCATATATAGTCATACGTGCTCGCAATGAGAAACTTACATAACATCTTTTGTCCTACCAGCCGGTGGCAGCCGGGCCTCAAGGGAATCTACTGGTAATTAAGGTACTCCTTTTAATAAAGCACCGGAGCAAAGCATTAACACTTGATGAAAACATGTGATCCTCATATCTAAGCCTTCCCCTCCAGTTATCCCAGTTGCTGTCACTCTGGGGCCTCGGGTTCCGGACATAGACATGTGCAAACAACTTGTAGATACAATCTAAGCAATAAGTATAGAGCTTAAATCTAAGATCATGCCACTCGTGCACTAGTGACAAGCATTAAACACAACAAGATTGCAGCAACAATAACTTCACAAACTTATATAGATAGACTGATCATAATGTAACAATTCATCGGATCCCAACAAACACAACACCGATTACATCAGATGGATCTCAATCATGTAAGGCAGCTCATGAGATCATTGTATTGAAGTACATGGGAGAGAGAGTACCAACTAGCTACTGCTAGAACCCGTAGTCCGTGTGGGAACTACTCACGGAGCATGATGGAGGTGGTGGCGTCGATGGAGATGGCTTCCGGGGGCACTTCCCCGTCCCGGCGGCGTGCCGGAACAGAGATTCTATCCCCCGAAACGGAGTTTCGCGATGGCGGCGGCGCCCCTGGAGTCTTTCTGGAGTTTCGTCAATTTTTGTAGGGTTTTTACGTTGCGAGGGATTTTATAGGCGAAGAGGCGGCCTCGGAGGAGCCAGGGGGTAGCCCCCCATAGGCTAGCGCGCCAGGGGGCCTAGCCGCGCCGCCCTGTGGTGTGGGACCCCTGCTGGCCGCCTCCGACTCTCCTTCGATGTTCTGGGTCCTTCCGTGAAATATAAGATCGTGGGCTTTGTTTTGTCCAATTCCGAGAATATTTCCTGTGTAAGATTTCTGAAACCAAAAACAGCAGAAAACAGGAACTAGCGCTCCGGCATCTTGTTAATAGGTTAGTCCCGGAAAATGCATAAAATCATGATAAAGTGTGAGCAAAACATGTAGGTATTGTCATAAAACTAGCATGGAACATCAGAAATTATAGATACGTTGGAGACGTATCAAGCATCCCCAAGCTTAGTTCCTACTCACCCTCGAGTAGGTAAACGATAAAAAGAATAATTTCTGTAGTGACATGCTACTTACATAATCTTGATCATATTATTGTAAAGCATATGAGATGAATGAAGTGACTCAAGGCAACGATCTATAGTTTGCTAACAAATAGATAACATATAGCGAACCTTTTCATGAATAGTACTTTCAAGACAAGCATCAAAAAGTCTTGCATAAGAGTTAACTCATAAAGCAATGAATTCTTAATAAGAGGTTTTGAAACAACACAAAGGAAGATTTAAGTTTCAGCAATTGCTTTCAACTTTCAACATGCATATCTCTTGGATAATTTTCAACACAAAGTAAAATAATAAGTACAATAAGCAAGTATGTAAGAATCAATGCACAGTTGACACAAGTGTTTGCTTCTAAGATGGAAGGAAGTAGGTAAACTGACTCAACATAAAGTAAAAGAAAGGCCCTTCGCAGAGGGAAGCAGGGATTAAATCATGTGCTAGAGCTTTTTAAGTTTTGAAATCATATAGAGAGCATAAAAGTAAAGTTTTGAGAGGTGTTTGTTGTTGTCAACGAATGGTAGTGGGCACTCTAACCCCCTCATCAAACAGGCTTTCAAAGAGCGGCTCCCATGAAGGACGTTATCTCTACCAGCAAGATAGATCATCCCTCTTCTCTTTTGTTTACACATGTACTTTAGTTTTATTTATGGATGACACTCCTCCCAACCTTTTGCTTACACAAGCCATGGCCAACCGAATCCTCGGGTGCCTTCCAACATTCACATACCATGAAGGAGTGTCTATTTACAAAATTAAGTTGCTTACTGATGAATCAGGGCAAAACATGTGAAGAGAATTATTAATGAAAGTTAATTAATTGGGGCTGGGAACCCCGTTGCCAGCTCTTTTTGCAAAATTATTGGATAAGCGGATGAAGCCACTAGTCCATTGCTGAGAGTCTGCCCAACAAGATTGAAAGATAAAACACCACATAATTCCTCATGAGCTATAAAACATTGACACAAATAAGGTGTGATAAAGTTTTGAATTGTTTAAAGGTAGCACATGAAGTATTTACTTGGAATGGCAGAAAAAATGACATAGTAGGTAGTTATGGTGGACACACATTGCATAGCTTTTGGCTCAAGGTTTTGGATGCACGAGAAGCATTCCCTCTCAGTACAAGGCTTTGGCTAGCAAGGTTGTTTGAAGCAAACACAAGTATGAACCGGTACAGCAAAACTTACATAAAAACATATTGCAAGCATTATAAGACTCTACAATGTCTTCCTTGTTGCTCAAACACTTTTACCAGAAAATATCTAGACCTTAGAGAGACCAATCATGCAAACCAATTTCAACAAGCTCTATGGTAGTTCTCCACTAATAGGTTTAAACTACATGGTGCATGAGCTTAAACATGATCTACTTGAGAGCTCAAAACTATTGCCAAGTATCAAATTATTCAAGACAATATGAAGCATTTTCTGTTTCCAACCAAATAGCAACAAATGCAGCAGCTTTTAACTTTTGCCATGAATATGAAAAACGAAGAACACAAGTGTTCATACGAAAAAGCGAAGCGTGTCTCTCTCCCACACAAGGATTGCTAGGATCCGAATTTATTCAAACACAAACAAAAATAAAAACACACAGACGCTCCAAGTAAAGCACGTAAGATGTGACCGAATAAAAATATAGTTTCATTAGAGGTGACCTGATAATCTGTCGATGAAGAAGGGGATGCCTTGGGCATCCCAAAGCTTAGATGCTTGAGTCTTCTTGAAATATGCAGGGATGATCCACGGGGGCATCCCCAAGCTTAGACTTTTCACTCTTCTTGATCATATATCATCCTCCTCTCTTGACCCTTGAAAACTTCCTTCACACCAAACTTCTCATAAACTTCATTAGAGGGGTTAGTACTCAAAAAACTTTAATCCACTTTAGTTCTGTAGTGACACATTGCAAGAACTCAATAAAACATTAGTTACAGCTCTCCACGTCTAGAAAGCCTTACTTAAAGTCCACAAGAGACAATGCAAAAAAGAGAGACAGAATCTGTCAAAACAGAACAGCCAGTAAAGACGAATTTTTAAGAGATACTTCCGTTGCTCAAATCAGAAAACTCAAAACTAATGAAAGTTGCGTACATATCTGGGGAACACGCATGAAAATTGGCAGATTTTTCTGAGTTTCCTGCAGAGAGACATACTCAAATTCATCACAGATAGAAATCTGTTTCTGCGCAGAAATCCAAATCTAATATCAACCTTCTATTAGAGACTTTACTTGGCACAACATTGCAATAAAATAAAGATAAGGAGAGGTTGCTACACTAGTATCAAATTCCAAGACACAACAAAACAATAGCAAAATAAAGACATGGGTTATCTCCCAAGAAGTGCTTTCTTTATAGCCATTAAGATGGGCTCAGCAGTTTTAATGATGCACTCGCAAGAAATAAGAGTTGAAGCAAAGGAGAGCATCAAAAAGCAAGTTCAAAACATATTTAAGTCTAACCCACTTCCTATGCATAGGAATCTTGTACACAAATAAATTCATGAAGATCAAAGTGACAAGCATTTGAAGATAAAACAAGAGTAACTTCAAAAGTTTCAACATATAGAGAGGTGTTTTAGTACCATGAGAATTTCTACAACCATATTTTCCTCTCTCATAATAATTTTCAGTAGCTTCATGAACAAACTCAACAATATAACTATCACATACAGCATGCTTTTCATGATCTACAAACACATAATTTTTATCAAGCTCAAAAATAATGGGATTAAAACTTTCAAACCCACTTTTATCAATAATATAACAAGATGATTGATCATTCTCAAGAGATATGGGACTCCTAGATAAAGTCAAGACCTCTCCAATCCCATTTTCATTAGTAGTACAATTAATATTATCAAGTAACATAGGACCATCATCTAGAGCTTTATCATAAACATTTGCTAAGCAAAACTCTTTAGTACCATGCATTTCGATATCAGGCACAAACAAAGCATTATCATAAGATTTGTCAAAATAGCATGGATTATCATAGATAACAGTAGCATAATTATTCTCACAATTTTTACTTATAGGGAATATTTCAAGAGAATCCTCAGGAACATAACATTCATCCTCCTTTGATAAGCATGGAGGACAATCAAATAGTGTAAGAGATAAAGTGTTACTCTCATTAGAAGGTTGGCACGGGTACCTAATCCATTCTTCCTTCTTTTGTTCATCACTCTCCTCTTCTTTTTGATCCAATGAGCTTTCGGGTTCATCAATTTCCTCCTCTTTTTCATCCAATGAGATTTCAGGTTCATCAATTTCTTCTTCCACAGGTTCCTGCAAATTGTGAGTGCATTCTTGTGCATTAATGAGTCTCTCTTTATAATCAATGATATAAGGATTATCGCTGTAACTTTCTATGCAAAGATTAAGGATAGAAGAGACATAATCTTTAAGGTCCTTACAAGCAACACAAGTTTCATAATTTTTAGACATGAAGGATTCTATCTCAGAGGCTCCCATAAATAAAATAAATTGTTCTACCTCTTCGAACCCAAGATGAATATAGTTATTCCAATTATAGTTCATAATTAAAACTTCTTCACTAAAGCCACATTGGAATTTAAGATGTTTCGTATCCTGTTTAGAGCAACAGTTTATATCATGGCGTTTAAGCAAGATTTTAGCATTTATATTCAATTTTTTAAACACAGCACTCATCACTTCACCCTTTCTTGATTCTCTATAATTATTATACAATTCTATAAGCTCCAACATGGTTATGCGTTCTTCCATAACAACAGTTTTTAATTTTTCGATTTTTCAAATTTTTATGGATTTTCGGGTATATAAGAAAAAGAAAACAAGACAAAAAGAAACTAGACAAAAGTAAACTAAGCAAAATAATACTAGACAGAAATAAACTAAGCACAAATAAACTAAACAAAAGTAAACTAAGCAAGACAAAATAAAATAAAATAAAAACAGAGAGAGAGGTAGAGTGTACTTCCCAGGTGAACTTATGAGTAGAGCTATGCCTCCCCGGCAACGGCGCTAGAAAATAGTCTTGATAACCCACAAGTATAGGGGATCGCAACAGTCTTCGAGGGAAGTAAAACCCAAATTTATTGATTCGACACAAGGGGAGGTAAAGAGTACTTATAAGCCTTAACAACTGAGTTGTCAATTCAACTGCACCTGGAAAAGCACTAGTAACAGGGGTGATGTGAAAGCAACAGTAATATAAGAGCAATAGTAACAGTAACACAATAGCAGTAACACAGGAGCAATGGCACCATAAAATAGTTGATACTACTTTCAATGTCATATAGGAACGAGTATATGATGATGAGAGATGGACCGGGGTTCCCAGCTATCTCACTAGTGGTAACTCTCCAATAACAAGTGACAAGTGTTGGGTGAACAAATTACAGTTGGGCAATTGATAGGATTGAAATAGCATTAAGACAGAACATCAAGATTATTAATCATGTAGGCATGTTTTCCATATATAGTCACACGTGCTCGCAATGAGAAACTTGCATAACATCTTTTGTCCTACCAGCCGGTGGCAGTCGGGCCTCAAGGGAATCTACTGGTAATTAAGGTACTCCTTTTAATAAAGCACCGGAGCAAAGCATTAACACTTGGTGAAAACATGTGATCCTCATATCTAAGCCTTCTCCTCCAGTTATCCCAGTTGCTGTCACTCTGGGGCCTCGGGTTCCGGACATAGACGTGTGCAAACAACTTGTAGATACAATCTAAGCAATAAGTATAGAGCTTACATCTAAGATCATGCCACTCGTGCACTAGTGACAAGCATTAAACACAACAAGATTGCAGCAACAATAACTTCACAAAGATAGACTGATCATAATGTAACAATTCATCGGATCCCAAAAAACACAACACCGATTACATCAGATGGATCTCAATCATGTAAGGCATCTCATGAGATCATTGTATTGAAGTACATGGGAGAGAGAGTACCAACTAGCTACTGCTAGAACCCGTAGTCCATGGGGGAACTACTCACGGAGCATGATGGAGGTGGTGGCGTCGATGGAGATGGCTTCCGGGGGCACTTCCCCGTCCCGGCGGCGTGCCGGAACAGAGATTCTGTCCCCCAAAACGGAGTTTCGCGATGGCGGCGGCGCCCCTGTAGTCTTTCTGGACTTTCGTCAATTTTTGTAGGGTTTTTACGTCGCGAGGGATTTTATAGGCGAAGAGGCGGCCTCGGAGGAGCCAGGGGGTGGCCCCCCCATAGGCTGGCGCGCCAGGGGGCCTGGCCACACCGCCCTGTGATGTGGGCCCCCTGCTGGCCGCCTCCGACTCTCCTTCGATGTTCTGGGTCCTTCCGTGAAATATAAGATCGTGGGCTTTTGTTTCATCCAATTCCGAGGATATTTTCTGTGTAAGATTTCTAACACCAAAAACAGCAGAAAACAGGAACTGGCGCTTCGGCATCTTGTTAGTAGGTTAGTCCCGGAAAATGCATAAAATCATTATAAAGTGTGAGCAAAACATGTAGGTATTGTCATAAAACTAGCATGGAACATCAGAAATTATAGATACGTTGGAGACGTATCAAGAGGTCAAGGGAAGGACGAGGCTGACGAGGCGAGTGCGTGCTCTGGCGCGCTCTGGCATGCACACGTCAGCGTCTGGCGCGCTCTGGACGTCACGGGCACGTCATGTTCCCGTCGTTGCAGCGTTCCTCTTGGCCAACGGTTGGCACGAGCATGACCAGGGAAGTGTGGTGCGTCTCCAGGTCAAGGTGGTGCACGACAGAAGTGAGAGGAGAGGGGAGTTGGCATGGTGGTGCATGGCTACCATGGCATGGCCAAGTTTAGTCAATTTCGTCAAGGTACAGGGGTACCAAGGCCTGGCAATGTTTACTGGGTGCAAGAGTGAGCTTGTGATGACATAGGGGTGGAGGGTTTAGGTCAAAATCTGCTGGATATAAGCATGTCTAGGGTTGGCAGGTTGGTGCACACCATGTGCTCGATGAAATGGCCGCATGAAGATAATTTTTGAATTGTACCAAACTTTTTGGTGGATGTGATTGAAATAATGTTTGGCACATTGATGTCTACGCACGCTTCTATTCCTGTAGACAGTGTTGGGCCTCCAAGAGCAGAGGTTTGTAGAACAGCAACAAGTTTCCCTTAAGTGGATCACCCAAGGTTTATCGAACTCAGGGAGGAAGAGGTCAAAGATATCCCTCTCAAGCAACCCTGCAACCACAATACAAGAAGTCTCTTGTGTCCCCAACACACCCAATACACTTGTCAGATGTATAGGTGCACTAGTTCGGCGAAGAGATAGTGAAATACAGGTGGTATGAATGTATATGAGCAGTAGTAACGGTGCCAGAAAAGTGCTTGCTGGCGTGTAGTAAGTAAAGATGCAGCAGAACAGTAAATAAGCGATGATTGCAGTATTTGGAAAAAAGGCCTAGGGATCCTACTTTCACTAGTGGACACTCTCAACATTGATCACATAATAAAACCACTCTACACTCTCTTGTTGGATGATGAACACCACTAATTGTGTAGGGCTACAAGAGACCTCAATGCCGGAGTTAACAAGCTCCACAATATTCGATATTCATATTTAAATAACCTTAGAGTGCATGATAGATCATTGCAATTATACCAAGTACTAACATAGCATGCACACTGTCACCTTCATACTATGAAAGGAGGAATAGATCACATCAATACCATCATAGTAATAGTTAACTTCATAATCTACAAGAGATCATAATCATAAACTACGCCAAGTACTACATGATGCACACACTGTCACCATTACATCATGGAGGAGGAATAGAGTAGTTTAATAACATCACTAGAGTAGCACATAGATGAATAGTGATACAAAACTCATATGAATCTCAATAATGTAAGGCAGCTCATGAGATCATCTATCTATCTATTATATTATTAAAACAACAAACGACCAACGGTATAGATTAGCTAAACATATAACAACGGTGAAGATTGACTTCTTAAACGCCCGACGCTGTATGGATTTTAGATGCGCCTATATAGTCTCCTTCTCCCCCACGTCTTAATCATGAATATATCTGAAGTAGGAATATCGCGTGGTTGTTGAATAACGGTGAAGACTAGAGACCGGAGATCTCGAGTATTGTTGTTTTGATTTCCATATTCTTTTGTTGAGAAAAAATTGTCTATATCTATGCATGCACGTAGTAGTTGCCGGTCCTTCAAAACGGTGTTGTATGTGTCTACGTTTCCGGCTAGGTTCTATCCGGCTGCCGCCGCCTCTTCACCCCGTAACAAAGCGAAGCTCACCAATTGACAAATTGGCGGCGCGCCCCGGCATTAGACGAGATGCTGGCATGCTGCTAGGCTAGCTCCACGGCTCCATCGTTCTCTGATCAGGCGCCCCAACATCTTCAAGGATACTTTTCATGGATGGAAGTAACAAAGGAGGCCCCATTGATCGGCTGACCGGACGGATATTCTCTGGATCGATAGATTGTCAGCGGCAGCATGGTGTATCCCCGGATATTTCTTCATTAATCGGCCGTCACCGGCGAGCGGCAGTACGATTAATCAACGCCTGATCCGTGCTTGATCGATCCCTCACGGCGGTACATGCATTTTTAGATTGATCGATCCCTTACGGCGGGCGGCAGCACGTTTAATACGCGGGGTGCGAAATCTTGCCCTCCGCTAGAGCCTCATCGCGAGTTGTAAGTACCATGGTTGCCAGCTTTTCTATCCAAACCGTCGCATGAGAGTGCATCAGAATCCTTCCTTTTTTTCATCAACGAGCTGGATTGAAGTGCCAGGAGGAAGTGCGATTAAGGCCAGGCGGCCGGGACCTCGCTCCACCAAATCCGGCACGAGTCAGGTATCCATGCTAAACATATATCACACCTGAGATCAGGATCTGCGTGGCCTCAACACAAGCACGTGGTATCTGAATCGACGAGGACATCTTTGAGCACTGTACGACAGCAGTTAAAGGGCACCATGTTAGCATGCACATCCACTATATTGTACTTTGACGAGCTCAGGCATGGATGATGAAAGAATCGATTATGAGGTAATATAAGTACCAATTCTGTATGATATACGCCGTCAATGTTATGGTACGCCGTTTCTAATAAGAACTACAAATGATATTTGTTATTTTCTTTTGCAGTTCTGATATATATATGGAAAGAAAATTTATAAAATAAAAGCAAATGCTCTTAAGGTTTCTACGTTGTTGTTGTGTTCTGGCAGCAAGAAAAATCCCTTAGAGGTCGTTTGGTATCCATCATTTGAGCCTGGAATTCTGGAATTCATTTTAAAATTTCATAGGTGGGCTGTTTGGTTGCCACATAATTGGGCCATCATTTCATTTAGGAAATTCAGCAAAATGATGCCATGTGTAATCACAATTCCGAACTAAAACCTGTCATTCACAATTCCTGTGGCAAACAAACAAATTCAATATTGAATTCTACTGTCATTTACAATTCCTGTGGCAACCAAACAAGTGTTCATTTCTGAAATTACAATGTAAATGAAATGAATACATGAATTCATTTCAAAATGCTACAAATGAAATGAAAACCTGGCTTCCAAACGACTTACTTAAAGATTGGCTGAATGCAACTACAAACAGTTTTTTTTGGTGAGAGATCATAAAACTGTCGCTGATTCTGTTTCCCATCTACTAAAGCTTCCGTCTCGGTTCATGTTAAATATTACAGCCTTTGTTCAGATACTTTATCCGTTTTTAATTTTGCAGGTGAAATATCCTTTTGGACAATGGTTTATCGAATACATGAGATTGGGATTTTAGTAAGATCTTTTGTTAGAATGTCGGGTCGTTTTTAGCTCCTGCATATTTTTTTAGTTTTATCAAACCAGTTGTTCAGCTGTTCGTAATTCTATAGTTAAATAATACTATACATGTTTATTGTACTCAGATCGCATATTTGTTGATTGGAATAATGAGACAATCCCACGTTGGCAGAATAAGACAAATCAACGCCGCTATGCTGTATTTGTAAGAAGTGTATCAGGAAAACTTAGAAAAAAGATGTTGGTGCAAAATTAAGTAATTTTTTAGACCAAAATAATTTTCTTGATAAAAATTGCACTTCTAACAAATAATTCATGTTCCAACATTTTCTTATGAACAAGACCTTTCCTTCATCTGTTACTAAGATTGTAGTTTTATATGAGCTCTAATCTAATATTTTTGAAAGTATTACTATATATCCATTGTTAGAATTGGTTCGAGTTATATTGTCTATCAATCTATAATTTCTCAATATACTAAGGCGATACATGGAAAATTATTTTTTTTCATGTTTTATGCTCTTAGATCCAACTACAATTTAACTAATGTGACATATGGTAAGAACATATAGATTGAGATACAAATCATAAATATTTAAATTTATAAGAGGACAAGTGTCGTGAATGATATGTAACAATGGATGAAGGTATATGGCAGTTTTGCACTGTGAGCTGATTGCCATTGCTGGCAAATACTATTATCCTTAACATTAACCTAATACAAGTTAAAGGAAATACTTCCATTACAATCCATTAAATGTTCCACATTTACGTATAGAGTTGAAAATTGATAGATTATCAATAATGTAGCTAGCAATGAATATAATTAATTAAGAATTTGCATTGTTTAAATAATTAGATTAAAAAGCATATTGAGTTTACTTTCCCAATGTTCTTTTTTTTTGCTTCAAAAGGTGGTATTCATGTTAGGCATATGCCAGCTTTAACCAAAACGTTTGAACCTTAATTTCAGCTCTCTAGCAAAAATGTAATACTATTATCATCTTAAAGAAGATGTAACAAGTACATGGAACAAATAAACTAACTAATAAATCTGGCCGCACAAATGCGAGGGTCACCATGCTAGTTGTATTGAAGTACATGAGAGAGAGATTAACCACATAGCTACCGGTACAGCCCTTAGCCTCGATGGAGAACTACTCCCTCCTCATGGGAGACAGCAGCGTTGATGAAGATGGCGGTGGTGTCGATGGAGATGCCTTTCGGGGGCACTTCCCCGTCCCGGCAGCGTGCCGGAACAGAGACTCCTGTCCCCCAGATCTTGGCTTCGCGATGGCGGCAGCTCTGGAAGGTTTCTCGTACCGTGGCTTTTCCGTATCGAAGATTTAGGTCAGGGACCTTTAAATAGGCGAAGAGGCGGAGTCGGAGGGGGTACGGAGCCGCCACACAATAGGGGGGCGCGGCCCAAGCCCTGGCCGCGCCACCACCATGTGTGGGCCCCCTGTGGCCCTCCTCTGGTGACTCTCGGGTGTTCTGGAAGCTTCGTGGAATTCTAAGATGCTGGGCGTTGATTTCGTCCAATTCCGAGAATATTTCCTTACTAGGATTTCTGAAACCAAAAACAGCAGAAAACAGGAACTGGCACTTCGGCATCTCGTCAATAGGTTAGTTCCGGAAAACGCATAAAAACGATATAAAGTGTGAACAAAACATGTAGGTATTGTCATAAAATAAGCATGGAACATAAGAAATTATCGATACGTTGGAGACGTATCAGCATCCCCAAGCTTAGTTCCTACTCGTCCCGAGTAGGTAAACGATAACAAAGATAATTTCTGAAGTGACATGCTACCAACATAATCTTAATCATACTATTGCAAGGTATATGAGATGAATGCAGCGATTCAAAGCAATGGTAAAGACAATGATTAAACAACTGAATCATATAGCAAAGACTTTTCATGAATAGTACTTTCAAGACAAGCATCAATAAGTCTTGCATAAGAGTTAACTCATAAAGCAATAGATTCAAAGTAAAAGCATTGGAGCAACACAAAGGAAGATTAAGTTTCAGCGGTTGCTTTCAACTTCAACATGTTTATCTCATGGATAATTATCAACATAAAGTAAAATAATAAGTGCAATAAGCAAGCATGTAAGAATCAATGCACAGTTGACACAAGTGTTTGCTTCTAAGATGGAAGGAAGTAGGTAAACTGACTCAACATTAAAGTAAAAGAATGACCCTTCGCAGAGGGAAGCATTGATTGCTATATTTGTGCTAGAGCTTTTATTTTGAAAACAAGAAACAATTTTGTCAACGGTAGTAATAAAGCATATGTATCATGTAAATTATATCCTACAAGTTGCAAGCCTCGTGCATAGTATACCAATAGTGCCCGCACCTCGTCCTAATTAGCTTGGATTTACATGGATTATCATTGCATAGCATATGTTTTAACCAAGTATCACAAAGGGGTACCTCTATGCCGCCTGTACAAAGGTCTAAGGAGAAAGCTCGCATTGGATTTCTCGCTTTTGATTATTCTCAACTTAGACATCCATACCGGGACAACATAGACAACAGATAATGGACTCCTCTTTAATGCATAAGCATTCAACAACAGATAATATTCTCATAAGAGATTGAGGTTTATTGTCCAAACTGAAACTTTCACCATGGATCATGGCTTTAGTTAGCGGCCCAATGTTCTTCTCTAACAATATGCATACTCAAACCATTTGATCATGATAAATCACCCTTACTTCAGACAAGACGAACATGCATAGCAACTCACATGATATTCAACCAAGAAATAGTTGATGGCGTCCCCAGGAACATGGTTATCGCTCAACGAGCAACTTATTAAGATATAAGATACATAAGTACATATTCAATACCACAATAGTTTTTTAAGCTATTTCTTTCCCATGAGCTATATATTGCAATGACAAAGAATGGAATTTTAAAGGTAGCACTCAAGCAATTTACTTTGCAATGGCGGAAAAATACCATGTAGTAGGTAGGTATGGTGGACACAAATGGCATAGTTTTTGGCTCAAGGTTTTGGATGCACGAGAAGTAATCCCTCTCAGTACAAGGCTTAGGCTAGCAAGGTTGTTTGAAGCAAACACAAGTATGAACCGGTACAGCAAAACTCACATAAAAAACATATTGCAAGCATTATAAGACTCTACACTGTCTTCCTTGTTGTTCAAACCCTCACCAGAAAATATCTAGAATTTAGAGAGACCAATCATGCAAACCAAATTTTAACAAGCTCTACAGTATTTCTTCACTAATAGGTGCAAAGTACATGATGCAAGAGCTTAAACATGAGCACAACAATTGCCAAGTATCAAATTATTCAAGACATTATACCAATTACTACATGTAGCATTTCCCGTTTCCAACCATATAACAATGAACGAAGCAGTTTCAACCTTCGCCATGAACATTAAAAGTAAAGCTAAGAACACATGTGTTCATATGAACCAGCGGAGCGTGTCTCTCTCCCACACAAGCATTTATTCAGAGAATGAAAATAACAAAACGAAAGTAAAAGCACACAGACGCTCCAAGTAAAGCACATAAGATGTGACGGAATAAAAATATAGTTTCATCAATAGAAGAAACCTGATAAGTTGATGAAGAAGGGGATGCCTTGGGCATCCCCAAGCTTAGACGCTTGAGTCTTCTTGAAATATGCAAGGATGAACCACGGGGGCATCCCCAATCTTAGAC
Organism: Lolium perenne; assembly: GCF_019359855.2. NCBI lineage: Eukaryota > Viridiplantae > Streptophyta > Magnoliopsida > Poales > Poaceae > Lolium > Lolium perenne. Next base: position 16,307,831 of record NC_067249.2, read on the forward strand.
TTTTCACTCCTCTTGATCATATATCATCCTCCTCTCTTGACCCTTGAAAACTTCCTCCACACCAAACTCGAAACAAAATCATTAGAGGGTTAGTGCATAATCAAAATTCACATGTTCAGAGGTGACACAATCATTCTTAACACTTCTGAACATTGCACAAAGCTACTGGAAGTTAATGGAACAAAGAAATCCATCTAACATAGCAAAAGAGGCAATGCGAAATAAAAGGCAGAATCTGTCAAAACAAAACAGTCCGTAAAGACGAATTTTTTAGAGGCACCAGACTTGCTCAGATGAAAATGCTCAAATTGAATGAAAGTTGCGTACATATCTGAGGATCACGCACGTAAATTGGCTTATTTTTCTGAGTTACCTACAGACGTAGGGACTCAATTTCGTGACAGCAAGAAAACTGTTTCTGCGCAGTAATCCAAATCTAGTATCAACTCTACTATCAAAGACTTTACTTGGCACAACAATGCAATAAAATAAAGATAAGGATAGGTTGCTACGATAGTAACAACTTACAAGACTCAATTATAAAACAAAGTACTGTAGTAAAATAAACACATGGGTTATCTCCCAAGAAGTTCTTTCTTTATAGCCATTAAGATGGGCTCAGCAGTTTTAATGATGCACTCGCAAGAAATAGTATTTGAAGCAAAAGAGAGCATCAAGAGGCAAATTCAAAACAAATTTAAGTCTAACATTCTTCCTATGAAAAGTAATCTTGTAAATAAACAAATTCATGAAGCATAATGCAACAAGCATAGAAAGATAAAACAAGTGCAGCTTCAAGATTTTCAGCATATAGAGAGGTGTTTTAGTAACATGAAAATTCCTACAACTGTATTTTCCTCTCTCATAATAACTTTCAGTAACATCATGAACAAACTCAACAATATAACTATCACTTAAAGCATTCTTATCATGAGTCTCATGCATAAATGTATCATTGCTCTCCACATAAGCATAATCAATTTTATTAGTAATAGTGGGAGCAAATTCAACATATTAGCTATCATCAAATATATGAGGCATATTGTAATCATAATCAAATTTATCCTCCATAGTAGGTGGCACCAAAAGGCTACTATCATTATAATCATCATAAATAGGAGGCAAAGTATCATCAAAGTAAATTTCCTCCTCCATGCTTGGGGGACTAAAAATATCATGCTCATCAAAATCAGCTTCCCCAAGCTTAAATTCTTCCATAGCATTAGCAATAATAGTATTCAAAGAGTTCATGCTAATAACATTGCTACAACTATTTTGCAAACATAGTTCCATGGGTTTTTTTAATTCTCTCTTCAAACACCTCATGTCCTAACTCAAGATAAATACTATAAAGATCTCTCATGTTTTTGTTGTTTTCCATTATGGCTAACTAGTGTAAACAAGAAACAAAAAGATGCAATTGTAGGATCTAAAGGAAATAGCTTCGAGCAATCACAACAGTACCAGAAAAGTGTTTGGTTACCTGGGACCGGAGTGTGAGTGCCTTTTACCTTTCCTCCCCGGCAACGGCGCCAGAAAAGTGCTTGATGTCTACGCACGCTTCTATTCCTGTAGACAGTGTTGGGCCTCCAAGAGCAGAGGTTTGTAGAACTGCAGCAAGTTTCCCTTAAGTGGATCACCCAAGGTTTATCGAACTCAGGGAGGAAGAGGTCAAAGATATCCCTCTCAAGCAACCCTGCAACCACAATACAAGAAGTCTCTTGTGTCCCCAACACACCCAATACACTTGTCAGATGTATAGGTGCACTAGTTCGGCGAAGAGATAGTGAAATACAGGTGGTGTGAATGTATATGAGCAGTAGTAACGGCGCCAGAAAAGTGCTTGCTGGCGTGTAGTAAGTAAAGATGCAGCAGAACAGTAAATAAGCGATGATTGCAGTATTTGGAAACAAGGCCTAGGGATCCTACTTTCACTAGTGGACACTCTCAACATTGATCACATAATAAAACCACTCTACACTCTCTTGTTGGATGATGAACATCACTAATTGTGTAGGGCTACAAGAGAACTCAATGCCGGAGTTAACAATCTCCACAATATTCGATATTCATATTTAAATAACCTTAGAGTGCATGATAGATCATTGCAATTATACCAAGTACTAACATAGCATGCACACTGTCACCTTCATACTATGAAAGGAGGAATAGATCACATCAATACCATCATAGTAATAGTTAACTTCATAATCTACAAGAGATCATAATCATAAACTACGCCAAGTACTACATGATGCACACACTGTCACCATTACATCATGGAGGAGGAATAGAGTACTTTAATAACATCACTAGAGTAGCACATAGATGAATAGTGATACAAAACTCATATGAATCTCAATCATGTAAGGCAGCTCATGAGATTATTGTATTGAAGTACATGGGAGAGAGATTAACCACATAGCTACCGGTACAGCCCTTAGCCTCGATGGAGAACTACTCCCTCCTCATGGGAGACAGCAGCGTTGATGAAGATGGCGGTGGTGTCGATGGAGATGCCTTCCGGGGGCACTTCCCCGTCCCGGCAACGTGCCGGAACAGAGACTCCTGTCCCCCAGATCTTGGCTTCGCGATGGCGGCGGCTCTGGAAGGTTTCTCGTACCGTGGCTTTTCCGTATCGAAGATTTAGGTCAAGGACCTTTAAATAGGCGAAGAGGCAGAGTCGGAGGGGGTACGGAGCCGCCACACAATAGGGGGGCGCGGCCCAGGCCCTGGCCGCGCCACCACCATGTGTGGGCCCCCTGTGGCCCTCCTCTGGTGACTCTCGGGTGTTCTGGAAGCTTCGTGGAATTCTAAGATGCTGGGCATTGATTTCGTCCAATTCCGAGAATATTTCCTTACTAGGATTTCTGAAACCAAAAACAGCAGAAAACAGGAACTGACACTTCGGCATCTCGTCAATAGGTTAGTTCCGGAAAACGCATAAAAACGATATAAAGTGTGAACAAAACATGTAGGTATTGTCATAAAACAAGCATGGAACATAAGAAATTATCGATACGTTGGAGACGTATCACACATTTGGATGGTCTTAGTTTGCAAAGTGGAGTTGATTTGGAAAAATCCAAATGTGACATGATCTTGAATCTGTTTTAATGTTGACACTTTGCATCCTTATATTAAGCAATAGAAAAGGAACTAGTCAAAGTGGTCAACACCAAAAGTGTTCAACTTGATGAGGTCTTGGATGAGGTGCAAAGAGTTGAGAGAGTTTAGTCTAAAAATTTCTTAATACGGGGGCTCAAAGTGGGTACACTGATGTAAATGGCACAAATGACCATTATCATATGTGAGAGGTTTTTGATTTTTCTTTTGATTTGTTTTGTGTTTCTTTGATTCCAAAGTGTTTATTAAGAGTTTAGTGATGTTTCCAAACCACTTGTGCAAAGTAGAAAGGTCTAGTTTAAGATTTTGCAAAAATGTCCATAGGCCCATATGTGGTGTTATTTTTATCTTTCTTTTCTTTTTCTTTCTCTCTATTTGATCCAATGATCATGGTTAAGGGTTTAGCAACATTATCAAACACTTCAAACACACCTCATGGCAATGTCACCCATACATGCATTAATACTATGCAACACATATAAATAAATTAAAGTTTTTGTTGGTTCCAAAATTTGAAGAATGGGAATTATCTCTTTATTGATTTTAAATTTTTGGGATGTTACAAAAGACCAATCGGCTTAAGGTCAGGAACATAGTCAACACAAAACTCAATTACCTCCTCATTTCCATAGCCCTTGGCGATGCTTCCTTCTGGCCTAGCACGGTTACAAACATATTTCTTTAATACTCCCATGAAGCTCTCAAGGGGAACATATTGTGTAGAAATACAGGACCGAGAATTGAAATCTCTTCGACTAGGTGAACCAGGAGGTGCGTCATAATATTGAAGAAGGATGCTGGGAACACCAACTCGAAACTGACAAGACATTGGACCACATCGTTCTGTAACCGTGATAGATCTTCTGGATTGATTACCTTCTGAGAGATTGCCTTGAGGAATGCACATAGCTTGACAATGGCTACTCGAACATGTTCCAGTAGGAGCCCCCTCAAAGCAATCGGAAGCAGTTGCGTCATAATCACGTGGCAGTCGTGAGACTTCAGGTTTTGGAACTTTTTGTCCGCCATATTTATTATTCCCTTTATATTCGATGAGAATCCAGACGGGGCCTTCATACTACTCAGGCTTTTAAAAAATATGACCTTCTCTTCTTTGGTAAGAGCGTAGCTGGCACGACCTTGAAACCATTCCGGATGCCGGTCTTCTGGGTCTTTCAAAGGTTGTTAGTCTTGCCATGCTTCCTTTGTATCATTTGTCTTCCCATACACGCCCAAGAAGCTTAGCAGGTTCACGCAAATATTCTTCGTAACATGCATCACGTCGATTGCAGAGCGGATATATATCTAGGACTTTTCAATATTCTAGCTCCCAAAATATAGATTTCTTCTTCCACATGGGTGCGTGCCCGTCAACTCCCTGCGGAACTGATTGTCCGCCAGGAACCTTTCCAAAGATGAATTTCAAATCCTTGACCATATCAAATACCTTAGCACCAGTACGTTCTGCAGGCTTCGGCCGGTGATCGGCCTTGCCGTTGAAATGCTTGCCTTTCTTTCTTAAGTTATTATGTCGGGGAAGAAATCGATGATGCCCCAGGTACACGTTCTTCTTACAATTACCCAAATATATACTTTAAGTCTCATGTAAGTAGTGCGTTCATGCATTGTATCTCTTATTTGTCTATCCCGAATGGTTACTAAGAGCAGGCCAATCATTGATGGTTACGAAAAGCAACGCTCGTAGGTCAAATTCCTCTTCTTTGTGCTCATCCCAAACACGTACACCAGGTCTGCCCCACAACTGTAAAAGTTCATCAACTAATGGCCTTAGGTACACATCGATGTCGTTGCCGGGTTGCTCCGGACCTCGTATGAGCACTGGCATCATAATGAACTTCTGCTTCATGCACAATCAAGGAGGAAGGTTGTAGATGCATAGAGTCACGGGCCACCTGCTATGGCTGGAGCTCTGCTCGCCAAAAGGGTTCATGCCATTTGTACTTAGACCAAATCTTATGTTCCTTGCATCAGCTGCAAAATCTTTGAACTCTCTATCGATCTTTCTCCATTGTGTTCCATCAGCGGGGTGTATCAACTCCCCGTCCGAATTACGGTCCTCTTTGTGCCATCACAACAACTTGGCATGCTCTTTGTTCCTGAATAGATGTTTCAACTGTGGTATTATAGGAGCATACCACATCACCTTGGCGGGAACCCTCTTCCTGGGTTTCTCGCTCTCAACATCGTCACCAGGGTCATCGCCTCTGATCTTATAACGCAATGCAGTGCATACCGGACATTCATTCAAATTCTCGTATTCACCGCGGTAGAGGATGCAGTCGTTAATGCATGCATGTATCTCCAGAACCTCTAAACCTATAGGGCAGACAACCTTCTTTGCTTCGTACGTGCTGGCGGGCAACACTTTATTCTTTGGAAACATATTCTTCAACATTTTCAGCAAATTTTCAAATCCTGAGTCAGCTACACCTTCCCGTGCCTTCCATTTCAGCAAATCCATTGTGCAGCCCAGCTTTTTCAGACCATTATCGCATCCTGGGTACAACGACTTTTTGTGATCCTCTAACATGCGATCCAATTTCTCCCTCTCCTTTTCAGTTTCCAGCGTCTCCGTGCATCAGCAATGGTCCGACCAAGATCATCAGCGGGCTCATCACGTGCCTCTTCTTCACCTTCCCCTTCACCTTCCCCTTCTGCTTCCCGTCCTTTAACATCCTCCATGAAAGTATCACCGATATGATCAGGATAGTTGTCATCGATATCATCCCCTTCTTCATCTTCTTCCATTCTAATCCCTCTTTCTCCATGCTTGGTCCAACAATTATAGCTTGGCATGAAACCGTGCCGAAGCAGGTGCACGTGAACGACTCTTGAGGAAGAGTAACCCTCCTGATTCTTACAGGCAGCACATGGACAGATAAAAAAACCCCACTGCTTGTTCGCATTAGCCACTACGAGGAAATCATTCAAACCCGTAATGAACTCGCCCGAGAGTCGGTTACCGTACATCCATTGCCGATTCATCTGCATTATTATTATAAAAAGTATATAATTAACCATCATGCATTTGTTAAACTAACTAGCTAGAAATAATAGAAATTAAACAATGAACTACACACATGCATATTTTATCAATGACACATGAAAGGTTCAAGTTGCTAACCGCGATCGAGGAGGAAAAATAAATGAGAAAGCTCAAGTGTGGCTCGGACACTTCATATCAGGTTTGTTTCATGCTCTCAGGCATTTCATCGAACACCTTGTGTGCATAAGTGGATCCAAAGGCAAACCCACCACCCCTTGTGAATAGAAGTGGCACAATAAGTTGCTAAGTGAAGTGTGCTGAAGTGCATTTATAGGGGTGAGCCTTTAGTCCCGGTTGGCCTGGCCAACCGCGACTAAAGGCCTTCGGGCCAGGCCTGAGGACCTTTAGTCGCGGTTTGCCAGGCCAACCGAGACTAAAGCCCCGCCTGGACACCAGCTGTCGACCAAGCCCGCTGGGCCCAGACCTTCAGTCGCGGTTCGCCTGCAGAACCGCGACTAAAGACCCCATTAGTCGTTGTTCGGACATTTTGGGGACTAAAGGGGTCGTATGGAAGCCCCTTTTTCTACTAGTGTGGAGTCATGAGATGTTATGGTTGTGGAGTCGAGTAATTAATTTGTGTTCTCAGTGCTCTTCGATACACATGCATATGGAGGACGCATGGTTATTTTCTTGGGAGTTCTTTTTCTAGAGGATAATGATGGAGATGGCATTGGCAGCGGTGGCGTTGTTCGGTGAGATACCGAACGGAAATCAAGGCATGGCGACATGCGTACATGATTTGGAGTAGCCTGGTGTTCGTCATGGAAGATCATGTGACAAAAGGTGTTAACAGTGCACGATGGTGCTCGGGCTGATATAGCGCGAGGTGGAGCATGATTGCAGTCGACCAAGTTCACGCGCTGGGTTTGACTAGATAGTTTGAAGGATATAAAAAGATGGTGAAGATCGGCAACAACGACGTAGGAGCGTGATGGCAGATGGTGTCCGACTTCTGTTGGCGTGGAAACACATGGCGCATGCCTAAGGGGTGCGTGCTTCGACATGCAATGGTGTGGAATTGATTCAAGACGGTGCACACATGGAAACTTGAAGTCAACAGGGCGCGAGTTGGATTGATCATCTACCAAGGATTCATGTTGAAGATGGAGCTGGAGTCTTGTGAATGATTCCACTTGGCTGATGGAGGGGCTACGACGTAAGAATGCAGAGAGTCGAAATCAATTTCAGCGGGAAGCAAGAAGCACATTGTTCGGAGTGGAGCTCAAGGTTCGAGAGATGGATGCAATTTTGCATCGGTCGAATATGATTGATGGATCTGCAGTGGGGCCTAGTGTGGTGTAGGTCGCGTCCCAGGAGATCTTGGCCAAGATTGCGGATGCTCGGCTTGGTGATAGCGGTGAGGCGTGCAGTAAGCACCGGACACGGCGACGGACCGGGGCACTCACTACGGGAACCAGTCAAGGGGCCGATGGCTGGCAGCCATCGGCACAACCTGAGCTGCCATCGGCCCATGCCTGTGCCGACGGCAGCCATCGGCACCTCGTCGTCAGCACAATATGACCTCTGCACAGCACCTGTCGCCGTCGGCACAGCCTCCATTCCGATGGTGGGACGACACCGTCGGCACAGTCGTCGAGGGCCCATAGCACGCCTAACGGTCGTTAGCCCAGCCCAGTTGTTGTGCTGATGGCACAGTCGCTACGCTCGGACGGCCAGCGAGTGCCACGCATCCACATCCCAGTTGCTGTGCCGACGGCCTAGCCATCGGCCCAGCTCCATCGGTACAGACGGTGCCCAGACGCGTCACGAGCTCCCCCCAGCACAGCTGCGCCCATCCTCCTATGCCGATGGCATGGCCTTCGGCACGGCCCCTTCCATTTGGCACGGCCAAGGAGCTGTGCCGACGGCAATGCCGTCGGCACAGACACTACCATTTGGTTTTTTCTATTTCCAGCATAGCGCAGCCCAGCACAACACAACAAAAATAGCAGTAATATAGAAGTAGTATAGCATGAACATCATCACAACACCATCATCATCATCATATCAAATGTAGCAACAACATTATCGTCATACAAATATGTAGCACGTCACATCAACACATGTAGCACACAGGATCATCATACATCGTCGACACATGGCACACACGATCGACGCACACCCGCTAGATACCTAGCTAAGGGAAACTAAGATCAGGGGAACCAACATGGTTCCATACTCGTCCATTCATGCGTCAGGATTTTGTCGAGGTGGACCGAGGTATAACCATGGCCTGAACCATCGCCAGCAGGAGAAAACCCTGAAGCACCGGGAGAATGGCAGCCGGGGTGCATCGGTGTGCCCTCGCGTGACGAACCAGGAGAGGGTCGGTTCTGCGAACTTCCCGTGCCCTACATGTTTGACAAGGGTTAGCATCTTAGCCATGGGAAAGGAAAGCGGTGACAACTGGTTAGGCACAGGACTTACCGGAGTCCGTGCGTAGTATGTGGCCGCGAAAGCTTCCCTCGATGGGCACACTGGAGTCGGCCCTGGCCTAGGTCGCTCCTCTTCAGGAAGGGCGATCCTCTCTCCAGTCTGGAAGAACGTCCTGAGCGCTTGCAAGATAGTTTAGATGTCAAGCGTTCCAGAAATAAAATAAAGGGGAGGTGGGAGTTGTCATGTCTTTGAACCATAAAAGATTGGAACTTAAACGACTCGTTGCCTCTTGGTACTCTTCCCAAGCCGCTCTCTTGAGGTCCCAGCCTGCTACAACCGTCAAATACTTCTCATAAGTGGCCGCGTAGGCGGCCTCAAAGTTAGCCTACAATTTCCAAGAAGAGGAGTCTCGTCAATTTAGCCATTCAGGAATGAATGTTGCAAAGAAGATGAAAATGAGAAAACTTACATCGGTACGACGGTGTCGAGGAGGCGCGATCAGTGGGTCACCGGCGGTGAGGGTAGACTTGATCTGCGTGAGGGTCCTCTGCGGCTTGATCACCCCACTAAGAAGCTTCCTACAGCCATGCTCTGAGCCGCGCCCCGCCACCATAATCGCCGTCAAGTCGGTCTCCTCCAGAATAGGATCATCCACCTCCGAATGAAGACCCTTGAAGGCCGAGCAGTAGTTCTCCAACTCCTCTTCGGCATAGCCAAAGTACTCGGGCAGCAAGGGCTGAGGCTGGCCCAGATCGGGCTGCTTCAACTTCATCTTCTGCCACCCTCCCACCTCGGTGAGAGGTTCCCCGAGTTCCGCCTCCTCCATAGCAAAAGAAATGTTATGTGTATCAAGTAGTAATATGAGGGGAAATAAATGCAAGTTATTCCATGTATATGTGTACCTTGTTCTTCCTATAGCGCTTAGTGCTGCGGCTTCCCGCACTGTGTGTTCCTCCGGTGCCCTGGTTTACCTTGTTGCGCGCGCTCTTGGCGTTGAAGTCGGCGTCTTCACCAACCCACCTCGCTACCAACACCTCAAATGTGGCTTCCTTATTTTCGCACCATAGGGGCATAACCTGAAATACCAAAACTCATTTGAAGAACACATAATGCAATCCCAACTATGCAGCAACATAGAATCTCATTGACAATTTACTTACCTTTATGTAATCATTCTTCGTCAGCTGAGTATCGTCCCTGATATTGTCAACTTTCTTGAACCTTGTGCCCTGCTCAGCCTTGAAGTGCCCGATTCAGGTATGCTTCTGATTGTACCACTGTTGCCGTGTCAACCTCTGACAAGCCCTAGTCAGTACCGCCTTCCCATGCTCAACCATATCATCAGACACCCTATAATGGGTCTGCAATCATGCATAAAAATAATTGTGAGAGAGGCATGAGTTAGCATAGTGGGGTCATCAACTATGAAGTAAACTCGAGAAGCATGTTTTACCCAAAACTTGGTGTAGACGGCGTTAGAAGCTTTCCCAAATCTCGGGGAAGGAGCTGCCTCATAGTCCGCCCAAGTCTCGGCTAGCTTCTTCTCGCCGCCGGGGACCCGAGTGTAAAAGCTCGGTCAATACGTCCTAATAAGAGTTCCAAGCATGCTTGACGGCTGGCGAACCCCCTTGTCATATGTCCAATTGCTGCACAATAATCAAAACATTAGTATGACAATCAGTTATGCACAATAATCAAAACATTAGTACATACCAAAATGAATCTACATGTTCAAAATTAAACTTACTCTTTATCGTTCGGGATGATGAGGGCTTTCGCTTCATGGCTAGTAGGCTCCCTCCTCTCATCGGGGACTTGCGCTTCACCACGAATGCGCAACTTCTTTGGCGCCATCTCCCTCTCCGCCTCCTCGTCCTGCCCATCCACCTCCATCTCCACCTCCATGTCCCCCTCAGTAGACTGTGTGTGAGCGGACTGGGAAGCCACGTCATCAGAAGCAAAGGCTATGTCACCAAGAAGGAGAGGTCCACCTCCACCTCGTCCTCGTCCTCCACCTCCACCTCGTCCTCGTCCTCCTCCTCCGCCTCGTCCTCCACCTCCACCACATCCTCCACCTCCACCTCCACCTCGTCCTCCACCTCCACCTACACCTCCACCTCCACCTCCACCTCCACCTCGTCTTCCACCTCCACCTACAACTCCACCTCCAACTCCACCCGTGTCGTCGTTCGCGTAACGCGTGCTGGCACGCGTTGGTCTTCCACTTCTAGTGGTCCCGGTGAACTTCTGGGTCCTCATGGTCTTCATAATGGAGGTCATGGATTACTTGCTTCCGCTCATATTGATCAATCACCTGCATTGAGAAAGATTAAACAAGTAAGCATTCATGCCTTAATAAAATGTAGACACTAAGCAAAAAAAACATATGGCAAAGCATGTTGAAAAATAGATACTAAGCAAAAAAAGGCATATTGAAATTAAGAAGCATGTTGGAAAATAGATACTAAGTATAAGAAGCATGTTGAAAAATAGATACTAAGCATAAAGACATAAAGGACCCTCACCTCGAATCATCACTATCATAATGAGGCATTGGGTTCTCATAACGAGGCATTGGGTTCTCATTTTCACTATCACTATAAGTATCATGTGAGTAATGAGGTTGGATGGGAATGTACGGTGGAGGCTCATCATTGATGCCATTGCCCTCATGTAACTTCGTGAGCATTTGTATGTCCTTTAGGTTCACCACTGTTTCACCATGAATTTGTGCCTCGTTCTCGAGGTCCTCAAGACCAATTTGTATTTCAAAATCCCCGAAGTTCTCTTGCTCTTGATAAAAAAATTCCCTCGTATGTGATACGTCCCAAACGTATCTATAATTTTTGATTCTCCATGCTTGTTTTGTTACAGTTCTTATATGTTTTATGTTCACTTTTCCACACTTTTTAGCATATTCTGGGACTAACCTATTAACGCAGTGCCAGTTCCTGTTTTCTGCTGTTTTTGTGTTTCAGAAAAGTTGTACACGAAAGTTTCTCGTAATTGGATGAAACAGAAGCACAGAGTCTTATTTTTTCGGGACGAAGACGGAGCCAGAAGGACACGTGCAGGATAGCTGCCACATGGCAGTACATAGGGCAGCGCGACCCCATCCTTGGCCCCGCCTGGCCCATGTACTGGCGCCTTGTCGCCTCGTTTTCTCCGCCCTTCCGCCTATTTATTCCTCGTATCGGGAAAACCCCAGGGACGAGAGCCCCCATCCACGAAAAGTTCCGACGCCGCTGTCAATAGAAACCCTAGTTCGGGAGGGTTCTGCAGTCCATCCCGGCACCCTTCCGGTGAGGGAAATCACCGCCGGAGGCCTCTACATCGCCATGTCTTCATCCGTGGTGATGAGTGAGTAGTTATTCACGGGATCATGGGTCCATAGCAGTAGCTAGATGGCTGTCCTCTCCTTGTTATGCTTTATGTATAGATCTTGTGAGCTGCCTAACATGATCAAGATCATCTATGTGTAATTGCTACATGTTGGTTTGATGTGGATCCAATTTATAGAGAGATTGCTTTGGTTGAGATTATGTATTATGTTATTATGATCTTGTATGCTCTCCGTTTCTAGTAGATGCTCTGGCCAAGTAGATGCTAGCGACTCCAAGAGGGAGTATTTATGCTCAATAGTGGGTTCATGCCTCTATTTAACCATGGGAAGTGGCCTTGTTCTCTACGGTTGTAGATGTGCTGTTGCTACTAGGGAGAAAACAGCGGTGTTCTATTCAAGGGTAGTTTCATCGTTCACTTTACACACATTGCTTAAAGCGATAGTCCGTTGCTTGCAACTTAATACTGGAGGGTGTCGCGGATGCAATCCTGAAGGTGGATTATTAGTCATAGATGCAGTTGGATTACGGTCTATGTATATTGTTGTAATGCCCGCATATTTTCATAGCATGTATTCTGCACCAACCATTAGCGTAGAATCTCTGTTTGTCAATTGCCCATCTCTAATTTGTTTACCCAGCATATTTATTTTATTGGGGAGGTGCCTCTAGTGAATTGTGGACCCCAGTCTTTCTTCTTTTAATTGCAATATTCTACAACATTTTTCTGTTTTGTTCTCTACAAACAATTTTTTTCCACATGGTTCGTTTAATCCTTTGTTTTCAGCAAAACCAGTGAGCTTGACAACCTCGCTGAAAGTTGGGGACAAAGTACTTGGTTGTTTGTGTGCAGGTCTCCACGTTGCTGCTGACACCGGCAGTGCGCCCTGCCACGAGTTGGTTCGCAACGCCTCGGGAGAGAACGTTTTTCTCCTACTGGTCGATAAAACTTGGTTTCTTATTGAGGGAAAACTTCCTGCTGTGCTCATCATACCTTCCTCTTGGGGTTTCACTCAATGTTGCACATAAATTCTCCTTCATCAACTCCGCGCTCAGCAAAGATTTTTTCTGGCGCCGTTGCCGGGGAGAAAAGCATCTCTTCTGCGAGGGGAGTCTCTCACTCTCAACTCTTTTAGTTTGTTATTGTTTTTCTTGCATATTATATTTTATCTTGTTTGCATTTTATATCTAAAATCCAAAAAAAATAGTATAGCTTTTATTTCTGTTGCTTGCATTATTTTTATTAAATGGCTACTCCTGAGAATACTAAGTTGTGTGATTTTACTAGCACCAACAACAATGCTTTTATTTGCACACCCATTGCTCCACCTGCTTCTGAAGTAGCTTTTTATGAGATTAAGCATGCCTTGTTGAACCTTGTTATGAAAGAGCAATTTTCTGGTGTTAGTACTGATGATGCTGCTTCTCACCTCAACAATTTTGTTGAGCTATGTGAGATGAAAAAATATAAGGATGTATATGGTGATATTATTAAGTTGAAATTGTTTCCTTTCTCATTAAGAGGTAGAGCTAAGGAGTGGTTGCTATCTTTGCCTAGAAATAGTATTGATTCTTGGGTTAAATGCAAAGATGCTTTTATTGGAAAATATTATCCTCCTGCTAAAATTATATCTTTGAGAAGTGATATTATGAAGTTTAGACAATTTTATACTGAGCATGTTGTCCAAGCTTGGGAAAGAATGAAATCTCTGGTTAAAAATTGTCCCACTCATGGACTGACTACTTGGATGATTATTCAAACCTTCTATGCAGGACTAAAATTTTCTTCAAGGAACTTACTGGATTCAGCTGCTGGAGGCACTTTTATGCCTATGACCCTTGGGGTAGCTATAAAACTTCTGAACAATATGATGGTAAATTATTCGGAGTGGCATACCGAGAGAGCTCCACAAGGTAAAAGGTAAATTCTGTTGAGGAAACTTATACTTTGAGTGATAAGATTGATGTTATTATGTCTATGCTTGCAAATAATAATGCTCCTATGGATCCAAACAATGTTCCTTTGGCCTCTTTGGTTGCTCAAGAAAAAAATGTAGATGTGAATTTTATTAAGAGCAACAATTTTAATAATAATGCCTATAGGAATAATTTTGGTAGCAATAATTATAGGTCGTATCCTCCCAACAATGGAAGTGGTTTTAATAACTCTTATGGTAATTCTTATAACAGCAATAGGAGTTCTCCCTCTGAACTTGAGGGTTGATACGTCCAAAACGTATCTACTTTCCCGAACACTTTTGCTATTATTTTGCCTCTAATTTGTGTGTTTTGGATACAACTAACACGGACTAACGCTGTTTTCAGCAGAATTGCCCTGGTGTCTTGTTTTTGTGCAGAAAATCAACTTTCAGGAAAATCCCCGGAAATAATTGCAATGGGCCTATTTTCACAGAACATTGACGGAGCCAGAAGATGAGACGGAGGGGGACCATGAGGCGCCCACACCACCAGGCGGCGCGGTGGGCCCCTGGGCCGCGCCGCCCTATGGTGGCATTGCCTCAGCCACCCCCTGACGCTCCCCTCTGAACTACTTAAGGCCTCTGACCTAAAAACGCACGGGGGTTCGACACAGCTTGGTTCTGCACACAGCTTGGTTCGAAATATAAATCATATAGACACCTGTAAAATCAGATCGTATATACCACAAAGTAAAGAACACTTAGGAATTAAGTTATTTGAAATAGAGACCGTTAAATACCATAGAAAACATGTTACAAATGGATTCATAATGCAACAAAATAGTTTCCAAGGATGACAGGGTGGGAGATGCAGGTTATAGAGCAGTGACAGCAATATGTTGCCATTCTTTCATCTAACTGACTCTCTATGAAAGCAAAAAACTACACCAAGCTAATTATGATCTTTTTTTGCTTCTTCTAACGCAAGCCTACAATAATCATGAGTTATAGATAACTAAACGAAGTAATTGGGATGAGACATTAGATGATTTGAATGTAGCCCACCATACTAAGCAAATTATCATGACTAGATTTAGATGTGCGCCTTGGCGCACGAACCCGTGAAAATCTAACAGATATAAATTTAAATAAAAATAAATTTTAGAGGATTTAGAAAACAAAATTAATAGTGCGATTATAACTAAACACACAAATTGGGAAAAGAACAACAATGCTTATACACAATCAGGAAAATAGCTAAATATACTTACAATAACTAACATTTTGTGTTTACTTTTGAGAGCAATAGAAGGTACAAAAGTTGTAACATCTACATAAGCTCATTGGAGTTCAATCTTCAGAGGCCACGACACATAGAAAACATAAATCTAATATGTAGCTGCACCGCCAGATGCTAACACCACTGACATCACCAATTGGAGGACCTTGTGCATTGAAATTCCCTGCATCGCCATAGAAATATCTCTCTACATTGGGAGCAAACGTACCACCGTTTCTTTGGCCTTTTACCGAGCAAGAACCGATCTTACTCCCCTTCCCAAGCCACTGCACGAAGTAAGGGTATCTTCATCTTCATTGAGCACACAAGGAGAGTGAGGTACAATCATATAATGCACAAGACAGCCCCTCAAGAACATTTTTTTAGCATATAATCATGTAGCAATATCTCATATAATCAGTCTTATATTAGGAAAATGAATAAAAGAGGCAAACGATCAAATGTGAAGAAAAATCATGCAAAATCTTGTACCCAAAAGGATGATAGTGCCCTTAGTTTTTATGTGCGCTGTGATTCTTCCATTTGCGATCCGCACCCCAAAACATTTTTACCTCAAACCGGAAGCTAGCGATCAAAAGCGTCTGACCAGCCGGCACTATGCACCAAGAAGAGGGGCAGAGGATAGAGGTGGCACCGTGCTGGCAGGGATGGAGACATCAAAGCTCTGCAACTGCTGCACATAATGAAGTTAGACAGCAACTATCCTCAGCACAACGCCCTTGTACGCTATGAGCGGAGGCGGTCTACTCATTACCTTCTATTGTGCAACAGGTTGTACTGCTGTTAAAAGTGCAGCAGAAAGTAAAAAAGTGTCTAAAAAAGAAAGCAAAAAAAGTGATCAACCGATAAAACTGAAATCATTGTCATGTATGGGTTAAGCACTTAAGCATCATATGATTCACCACTTAAACACCTGTTGCAGATGATAGCCTGAAACAAAGCACCACGAAGCTTACTCTATATCCCAGATACATGTAGAGCTACTATTTCCAAAAAAGAATACCTAAACAAAACAAAATAAATCATACCAGAAAAGAACAATGCCAAACATTAGAGTAACACCGAGGCATGCATGAAAAATAAGAGAGCAAACATTGTACATAACGGATAGAATTAAATCCAAAAGCAAAAGCCTAGCAACATAATCCAGTCTATCAAGCCAATTGCAACGGTGTAACAATATCCATCTAGAATATCAGCACCACAACAGCTAGTTGGAAGCATAGAAAAAAATAATCACATAATAACCTTGCTTATTAGCCAATAAGCTTCTAACTTAGACAACACAATAAAAGCAAAATAGTAAGAGCAAAATAAGCTGGTTACAGAGTATTTGCGACATGGCTGGGTCATGACCAAGACCTACACATTAGTGAGCTGAAAATATCCAAAATAAAAGCGGTCGAATGGAGGCATACATACATAAGTAAAGAGATGGATCGGGTATACCTAAGATGACAAGCTGATGCATCAATTTTACTGAATAGAGCAGAACATTATGTCATCATTCATACCTCCAGGTGCTAGCTATGGTCCTCAGGATCATGTAAATCGTCAATGTGACCGATATGACTTTGTGCACAGGAATGTACACGAGGCACGGTATGGATATGGACCACACCAACCTGATGGTTTATATGAGATTGGTTCAGTCTTGAGAGAAGTTTCAGCGTTAAAATTGATGCATCAGCTTGTTGTCTTAGGAAAGAACAATATTCATAATAATGCAGTGGTGGTTACAAGCTACCGTGTTGACATTTCCGCTTCCAGGGAGCAAATTCTTGCAGCCAATGATGGTGCTGAGACTATATCTCAAGCCGTCGTGACCGGCTCCTTAAAAGAACATGCTTAAATTTTAAAGCAACAAAGCGAAAGCATGCAGTGTAATGAAAGAAGTACCATTCAAGATAGCTGACCTCATGTACATTTTTGTCCAGGGGCAACACTGGGAACACTCTACTACTATTTCAAGATGATAACAATATGCTATTTCTCTCAAATGGCACAAATGCAGCATATTCAGAATTCAGTCCAAACAATCCACTAACTCTTCAGCTACAAAGGCAGAAAAAACAGTGGCATTATCAGTACAGATAATAAGAATCTAGAACAATACACCACACAAACACATAGGCAGGGCATCAATCATTCTACATAGCAAAGGGAAAAGTATATTGCAAGGAAGGTTTTATGTATGGTTCCCGCCATTGAACCACCAGCTATATACAGACAATATGTGACATTCTTAGCCAGGGAAACATAGTTAAAAACTATACATTTGAACGGTAAATCTTGAGTAAAGCATGGTAATTTTTAATTTTTGTACAATAATCCACATTAGAATTCTTGCAAGGTAGAGAATGCCTTTTCAGAGGTCATCATAGTCCATGCACCTCTAACAATAGAAGTGGTCATGGAGCTAGCTGCTTGAAGAAAGGACACCACCAAACACAGATGCCATGCCTTGAGCAAAAGATGTGCAAAATCTCCGCCACCACTTGCAGCATGCTCCGCACTGCTAACTTCTTGAAGAAAGGACACCACCAAACAGAGATGCGATGGCTTGAGCCAAAGCTCTGCAAAATCATCGCCACCACTCGCAGCGTGCTCCGCACTGGAAGTTGCCTTAGGTGACCTCGTCCTAGGGACCGCAACGGGAAGGCCGCAAGCATGGCCACTGCCCCCAATCCTATACCATAAGCGAGGATATTTATCAATCAAGCGCAAGATAGGTGAACAATTAAATAAAAGAGAACTAACCAATAAATTCACACTCACAATTACCTAATCTGTTATTCAGCACTAAGAGAGTTAGGTAATTAAAGGATGGCCTTCTAAGATAAATTAAGGAGCAAATTAATTTTAATAATCGTCTAAATCTCACGCCAAAAATGAGGTACAAATAGAGGAGGGAGCGACCTGGGACTAAGAAAGAAACGAAGCATGCTATGAGGGCATGTTCCTACGCGTTGGTCTCCTCATGCATGGTTTCATCTGTTCTTCCCTACAACTAATAGGGGCATGTGAACAGGAAAAAAAAATACATGAATTGATTAGCGTGAGATGGTTCCTTACCTGGAGAATCACTTGAGCGATGCACCTGGGCTTGGGCCCTAATATGGCATCGCGAGGACCTGCCCCTTCCTCTTCTTCGCCATTAGAAAGACCGGTGGCCGCCTCCATGAAGCTTCACCATCAGAATAACATTTATAAATTCAGCAATCACACCACAACAAACTCGTAGTGCAAGTGCCTGGTAACATAAAGAAACCACGTCCACCCTTTTTACCGGACAAGATGTTAGTACCATTCAGAAAATAGCGATACCGCAAACTTGGCCAGAGCCGCGAACACATGACTGACACCGTCCTCATCCGTGAAACCGAGGGCTCCATTATCCCCAGACCTACCTACTATCACCCCGCTGCAGAACTCAAGTCATCTGAATTTACAACAAAAGCTCTAACATTACCGTCCTCATCCGTGAAACCGAGTTGAGCATGTAATTAAACTATGAGACAAAAGAACAATATTGCTGCTGTGTCCAGATGCAGTTGGCTATTGCTAGATAACTTTGTTGAGATGCAAAACGACCATATTACATCAGCATAATTATCCAAAAAAAAGGCACGGCCATGCTTTATAGAAAATATTGAACATCGTTGCATATAAGAAGTGTAACCATGGATGCAGATTTTCATGGACTAAAAGCGATTGTATTAACTTTATATGTACTCTAAGGTAACATATGTGTATAGAAACAAATCATGAAATACCTGCAAGTCCATCCAATGATGCCATGGTACTTATCAGCGAGGCAGCAAAACAAGATAGAATCGATGCACCAACATAAAACCCAGCGATAAATTAGTTGTACCCTGTAAATCATGGAATAAATATTAGCTGGAAGATTTTCATTGTTCAGTCAATACTTGGACTCTCTGTAGCAGAAAGATTTTCAATCCAAATAATTTGAGCCGCTACAACCATTGCAATTATACAATTAACTTGGAGTTTATGAGACCTACACCTATTCTAGCAAAGTATATTGCTCCGACATATAAATGGAAACTCCACTTGCTGAAACCATTTAGAAGGGAAGGTAAAATTGGACAGTTTAGATTTGCATATGTTCAGACGAAACTTCAGAGCACCATTTTTTTCGTTTCACACTTGATGTTGCTGTTTCCACTTGCTGAAACCACGGTTTTACCTTCAACAGCAGTTCCATGAACACTGACCTTCAACAGCAGTTATATGGTGAAACGAAAAAATGGCGCTCTGAAGTTGCTCTGAAGATATGCAAATATACACTGTTCAATTTTACCTTCCCTTTTAAATGGTAAGCTACTGCCAAGTGCTCTGGCCTGAGAATCCATCGTTGTATTTGACGGCCATTTAATGTAACTATTTGTAAGCTGACGCAAGAATGAAATAATTTCAAGCATCTGATCGTTTCTGCCTTGAAAGAAATGCTAAATGCACTTCCATCAAGAAATCACCTTAAATTCTCTTCAGGATTTTTCTGGGACACACGTGAAAACCTTGGAACGTAAATGATAGATATTAAACAATACCATAATTCATTCAGATGTACCTGCACAAGCAACAGTGGAATAATTTTTAGAAACACGACAATTGGTAGCCTGTAGAAAGTAAGCATAATTACTGATCAACAAATTTCAAGTAAGAATCGCCTTTAATTTTTGTACTTTCTCTTACTACAGAATATAAGCCCACCGTTACCAGAAGAACACAGAAGCACTAACTAAATATACAAAGGTTGAACTGACAGTGCGAGAAATTCATCAAAAATATACAAAAGACCAACAATGTTGTTTGAAACATGATATACCAGATAATAATACCATACAATTAACATGAAAAATTCACAAAGTTTTCCAAAGCTGGTTAACCCTACATTAGAACGAAGATAAGAAACCAGAAACACAAATCATGGTCCTAAGAGGCCAACAAAACACGAGAGTGGATTTTACTTGGATCCCAAAAAACCGATGAATATTCATGTATCCCATCTTACAGTCGATGGTCATCTTGCAACAGCATCCATG
Organism: Lolium perenne; assembly: GCF_019359855.2. Lineage (NCBI taxonomy): Eukaryota > Viridiplantae > Streptophyta > Magnoliopsida > Poales > Poaceae > Lolium > Lolium perenne. The sequence continues at coordinate 16,328,032 of NC_067249.2, forward strand.
AAATCAAGAGAACAGAAAATGAAGGATTATATCTCTAGGGATGAACACTGAATCTTCCTCCATACACAATTTCAATTAATATCTATAATGTAATTGGAAAAAAATACTTGTTTCAGTGCATATTTATATGTAAAGCTGGTATAGGCAATTAGGCTATTTATACTACAATATAAGAAATAAAACATGCAGTTAAGTGTTATATTTATGAAAGAAGAAAATAGCATCAGATAATTCGTACTAAATGATTTGCCTAGAGATTTAGGTGCCAATAGAAAAATTAAAAATACGTATACCTCTGGGCTGCTTCTTGAAATCGAATTCAGTTAGCGAAAAGATACATACAAATACGCAGAGTAAGCAAATAAATAATCTACATAGAAACCACAATGAGCCAAGAAATTAGCTCCACAAAGAATTATATATCTCATATCTGTGACTCTACCTAACACCCCAATACCATAACACAATCTAACAGCCCAAGGGAAGATGAAAAAACCGAGGTCCAAGAGGGAGATGAAGGCATATCTGTTGTCGATCCACTACAACAAGAAAAATCGGTTTATGAGAACCATCACATCCTGCTGCAAAATAAGCAAAAAACTAAACCTTGAGGGAAGCACTGGAGATCTGCTGCACAAAGAAGGGAATCCAGAGAGAAGGTGGGGGACCTGGCTATTGGTGGATCGAGCTGCAGCCCAGATGAACCGATCCCCCGCATCTTTCCTCCGCTTCCTTGTGTGGACCTCCATGGTGGGCGTGAAAACTGGGAGAGGGAGGGACGTGGCAGAGCTCCAACTGCCGATTTCTGCATCGGTTCATCCCTTGCCGCCATGGCCGTGCCTCCTTCCCGCGGGGATGCTACGGCCTGCAAGGGGCGTGGACGGCCACCTCTGCTCTTCGTGGGGGAGGGAGATGGTGCGGTATGTGGCAGCTGAGACGGCAGCGAAGAGAGAGAGAGAGAGGAGGAGAAAAGGAAGGCCGGCGGCGGCGCGCAAGGTGGCAGCTAGGCAGGGGCGCGAGGCGAGGCGGCGGCGTTGTGGCACACGAGGAAGCCCGGCGGCGGCGCGGAAGGTGGCGGCTAGGCAGGGGCGCGACCGCGCGAGGCGAGGCGGCGGCGCTGAGGCACGCGAGGAGGACAGAGGCGAAGGGGAATCGATAGGGTTAGAGCAGGAGGAGGTGCGGGAGGGGATTGGAGGAGGAGGAGGCGCGCGAGGGGACGTCGGGCCGAGCGGGCTTTTAGCGACCCATTGATAAAACGCGGGTCCGCGCGAGGGCCTCGCGCCCTGGACCGAACGGACGGCCGAGATCGCGCCACGTCACCTCGATCGAACGGCCGAAAATCCAAACGCTTGTGAGAGCTCCATGGGGGTGCAGCAATCATACCTTTAGATTACTCAGCGATGGTATCATCAATTTACTATGCTCGCAAATTGGATTGTACATTCCCATTATAATGTCAAATTATGAGATGGAGACGTCACCTTCAGCTGATATCATTCTTAAATACCATATGTGAGTAAAATTCATTCTTGGTTGGAAGGAGAATCCACGGAAGACCACACATGTAAGTAATATGATGTGTTGCGGGAATATGGGATTTCGTACACATAACTCATGAAGCTTAATATGATGGCAGTTGCACAAAGGCACATCAGTACATACACCAGCGGGCGGGAAACCAGTTGCGCGAAGGTATTGCACATTACAGCCTGTACCAAATGAAATTGTCATAAAAGGCGGTCAAAATAAAGGATCGCATAACACAACAGGTCATGAAGAATATATTAAAGCTGGACTTTTCCCTCTGAATTTTCAAGTTCACTACCTAAAATAAGCGTTTCATTTGGATTGACCGGCCACATGCCATTAAGAAAACCCTCAGACCCCTAATCAAGTTATCTAATGATACAACTACAACCAAAACAAATAAAATCATTTGAATGTGTAATCAAACAAAGAAGCAAGTAACTGGTCGCGTCTTAACACAGTAGATTTTTGGTACGAAAAACGTTATGTGAAAAAGCAATATTTTTAGACATAATTGTTTGAGTGCAGACCTATGACACTAAATCTGAAAACTCACCTAGAGCACATAAGTCGGAGTTTTCACAAGAGGAAGACTTTTCGGAGCAGGTGTGCAAAGCCGTATCTGTGCCGCTCATTTTCGCTGCAAATTTTGTAGCGATGTGAGCTTCTCTAACATTGTTTTGCAGAGCAGCAGATTAAGGCATGCTCTCTCTCTCACATGGTTGCATGCATGCATTTTCTCTGCCACAGCATGAAAGATGAAAACAAAACGTTGTGGGACACACATTGCATGTCCTCTCTCTTCTAGGACAAAAAAAATAATGGCAACAAAAAGACAAAAAATGGTGGGGACACTAAAGAGAAAAGAGAGGGTTCTTTTTGAGAATTCGGCAGGTGAGCTGCACGATATATTGATAGAGGAAAATTTGGCTCAGTTAATAAGGAAAACCGGGCCCAAAAACCATACAGAGCGGCCGAGTTTATAAGGAAAACCGGCCCAAAAACCGCACAAACACCGGAGCCTCATCGCCCACACGATACCAGACCGCCGACGACCAAACACACACCACCAAACCCGGAGCCGCTGCTCTGGCGTCCCCTGCTCAGAGGCGAGCCGAGCCGCAACGCCGCACGACATGGACGTCTTGTAGCCCAAACTACCAAGGAGACCACACACAGACCACGAACGCCGCGCTAAAAGATCCGGGGCCGCCGCCCCGACATGCCAGCCACACCGACCGCCCCGTCGTGTAGGCCGGGCCGACGAGCTCGCTAACCACGTAGCACCAACACGCCACCCAAGCCTTGCAAGACCATGACGACACCCCATGGAGTCATCGCTGCAAGACCATCCGAGGCCGCCGCCTCGGCGCACGTCAACCGTCCGGGGCCGCCGCCCCGGCATCCACCATCCTCGACGACAAGGCAACCATGCACAACTGCCACGCATCTACCACACCACGAGGAGCACATACTCCAAAAGCGGCGCCTTCAAGAAGGTAACGGCACAGTGTGTCGCCGCCGCCCGCTCCGAGGAGCAGAGGTTTTCACCCGGAGAACGCAACAACTCGCGATAGCAGGAGACGGAGCTCCCCGATGAAGCCCTCAACAGGGAAATATGGTACCCAGGGGCACCACCGACATCGGCACCAATTGGTGCGAGGCTTTCGCCTGGAGTGTCGATGCTGTCGGCATGCGCAACGCAGGCCCTAGCAGTAGGCGTAGCCAGCCGAGCATGGGACCTTGTCGCCGTCCACCAAACACCCACCACGCGCCTGAGAAGCGCAGCACTGCCGCGCCGCAGAGGCAAGCAGATCCGGCCCACGGACCGCCGAGCCGCCGGAGCCTGTGCCACCAACCGACATCGCCTTGGACACAGGGACCGCCGAAGCCCGGATCGGGCCCGACCGCGGCGGACCCGGGCCTCGTGTCCCTCCCCTCGCGACCGCGCCATGGCCGGCTGTCGGCCGGCGAGCGGAGGCTGCAGCGAGGCCGGCGAGGGGCGCAGGAGGGGCGGGCGACGGCGACGGCCTCCGGGGCCTGGCACGGCGTCTTCCCTCCGAGACGAGCGCGCGAGATCCCGAGAGGCATAAGGCCTCGCCGCCCCCTTCATCGGCGGCGGACGGCTTAGCCGCCAGCGGCCTCGGGAGACGACGAGGGGGCGGGCGGGGGGCTAAGGTGGCGGCGGCGGGGGGCTAGGGTTGGGCTCCCCTGTCGCCTAGAGGAGGCGACCGAGGGGAGCGAGCCTCGCGTTTCATTAGATGGTGATTTTGTTTCTATATAGTTTGCTAGTAGCTAAAAAGAGAGAGGGTTCTGGCATGGACTTTGGAAGAGAAAAATTGAAGAGAGAGAGGTTCGGTGTGCAGGGTAGGCTGATATTTTGGTGCTTCAGAGAGATGCGTCAAGTGGGCAGGGAGCGTTGACCTTTGCATGAGATGAGGAGGAGAGAGACCTGCTAATCTTCTGCGCACGTGAGCTCCACTTCTCGTATCCCAAAATGTATCGGACGCCGGCGATGTGCGTGCGCGCTGCGCACCTGCTCCACTACACATTTCTCTTTTCACAAAGAGGGAAGAAACGAACAAAACAATATGCAGCAGGACGGCGATGCAAGCCGACGCATGAATCTGCACCCCAAGGAACAGCAGATTAAGGGAAGGGGAAAAGTAACAAAGACTAAGAGGAGACAACTCGCACGCGAAAGGTGCAGAAACTGGAAGCAAACAAGCGAGCTAATCCTCGCCAGGCGCAGGCGACCAAGCAGAGGACGGCTGGTTCCACGCCGCTAGCCGCCTCGGGCAGCCGAGCTCGTCCTCCACGATGCCAGCCGCCTCGGGCCCGAGCTCCTCCTCCGCGCCGGCAGACACCTCGAGATGGAGATGGGGCCTGGGACGTGTCTCGCCGACGGCTGCCTCAGGAGGGAGGGAAAGATGGAGGCGGACATACAGAGCAGCGGGTTGAGGTCCGAGAGCCAAATCGACCGCCGCCGCAGCCCGCAGCCATGGGTGCACCTACGCGAAATCCTGCACGGCGATGACCAGCGCCCACCACTCCGACACCATCGCTTGCCACCAAAGCCGCCAGCGCCGCGGCGCCCTAGGCCAGCGCAACGCCCGTCAGCGCCGACGGACGGCTGCGAGGAGAGGGAGGAGCGGAGGGGCTAGGTCCGGTTGCATCTCAGCCAGCCTCAAACCTTACATTTTTTTTTTTTGAAGTGGAACACCACGATTCCATTACTCAAATGACACAGCACAATCGCTGGCCACCAACGAATTAACAGTGTCAGGTGCGGCATCAGCCATAAACAACATCTCATCACGCTCACACCTAGCACCCATTGCATCTAACACATGTGCTGCTTTGTTACAGGTCCTGGGACAGTAGCTACTCACACAGGAACTGAAATTTAAGCGAATAAAGGCCCTAGCCTCCTTAAAAATTACACCATTGGTCATGCGATCGTACTTTGAGCTCTGGAGTGCTTCAGCAAGAGTGGTAGAATCTGTCTCGATGTGTATCCGGGTCATGCCCCAGCTAGCTGCAGCCTGAATCGCTTGGACGCAGGCCTCCGCTTCTGCACGAAGAGGGTCTCTAATGTGCTGTAGATGCCCATACCCCGATCCTCGAACATCGCCATCAGCATCTCGGATGATGAAGCCCCAGCCCCCATGGTTAGTCCCAGGAAAGTATGATCCATCTGTATTGATCTTCAGCGTATCGCCTGTTGGCCTGCTCCATTTAGTCCCCTGTTTTGAACTAGCGGACACCCCCTTCAGAAAGAATTCTTTAGAGTCAGCGACCCATTCAGAGAACACACAGCCTCTAGCTTCCTCCGTTTATCCCCTGCATTTGCACTATTTCTTGCACTCCACCATTGCCAGCACAGAATGAGCACCTTCAGTTGGATTTCCGTACTCAATTGCAGAACAGCCCACATCATCTCCCTATGCACACTCGCAAAGCTTGGTGCGGAGCTCCTCCATCTGCATTAGTCTCCAACAAGCTCTAACCTGTTTACACCTTAGAAAGATATGTGCACCATCCTCATCCTGCCTGTGACACATGGGGCAGAGAGTGTTAATTTCCATACCTCTACGTTTAATATTCAGCCGAAGAGGTAGGCTATTATGCGTAAATCGCCAGGCAAACTGTTTCACCTTCATAGGACACGGCAAGGCCCAGATTTTTGCCCAGATTGGATCAGCTTCACTTGGAGCTCCTGGCCTTGTTGCACTTGCTTTCCTCATCATCTGGACATGGATCTTATACGCAGACTTCACGGAAAAGACTCCCATAGGGTCGGGCTGCCATGCATAGAAGTCTTCAATGTCATCCCGGATTGGCGTGCCAACAATGATATCAGCGTCCTGGACCCAGAAAGTCGCCCTGACAAGCTCCTCGTCCCAATTCCCAGAGATTGGATTAATGAGGTCAGCAACCTTAGATATGATATTTTGTCCTTTGGGGGTAACCGGCAATCTTAAGCCGTTGCGATTGATCCACGGATCACACCATATACGGATCTCCGAACCATCGCCCACTCTCCAAATCAGTCCTTCTTTCAGAAGCTCAATCCCCTTTAATATACTCCTCCATGTGTAAGACATGCCTGGCATGTGGGTTGCGGACAGAACATTGCCCTCTGGGAAGTACTTTGCCTTCAGAACTTGTGCACAAAGAGAATCTGGGGTAGTGAGCAGCCTCCACGCCTGACGAGCTAGCATGGCAATGTTAAAGCTATGCAAATCCCTGAAACCCAAACCTCCCTCCTTCTTCGACAGAGATAGTTTTTCCCAACTGAGCCAGTGGGTTTTATTTTCTTTCTCCTGTTGAGCCCACCAATAACGGCATATCATCGCACTCATCTCATCACACAAGGTTTTAGTGATATCAAAACAGGACATAGCGAAGGTGGGGATTGCCTGGGCACAGGCTTTGATCAGCACATCCTTTCCTGCCTTGGATAAAGTTTTTTCCTTCCACCCTTGGATCCGGTTCCAGACTCTTTCTTTGAGATATTCGAAGGTCTTTGATATAGCTCTTCCAACATATACATGCAGCCCCAAATATCGCTCGCTCCAAGCCACTGAGGAGATTCTGAGAGTATTCATCACCCGGTTCCTTACATGCCTCGGTGTATTATGGCTGAACATCACCGCCTACTTATCGAGATTTATTGTTTGCCCCGAGCAATTCTCGTATAAGTTGAGAATCCTTTGCAGATGTTGGGCACACTGTTCAGTAGCATTCAGCAGCACCATCGAGTCATCTGCAAACAAAAGATGATTAAAGCTCGGGGCCCCAGGGCACACCTTGATTCCTTGCAAATTACCATTTTCCTCCGCTTGATTCAGTAAGGCCGAAAAACCCTCCGCGCATAAGAGGAACAAGTACTGGGACAAGGGGTCTCCTTGCCTAAGACCCCTCTCCGGCATGATCACATCTGTTAGTTCACCATTCACCTTAATCATGTACTGCACTGATCTCACACAGGTCATGATCAACCGGATCCACCGCTCGTGGAAGCCCATCCTGTGCATCATCATTTCCAAGAAATGCCACTCCACCTGGTCATAGGCCTTACTCATATCAAGCTTAACTGCTGTTGCGGTCAGAAACCCACCGGCGAGCAGCGACGAGCAACACAGTAGAGCCGGGAACAACCTAGGGCTGCGGCTGGCCCTGGTCCCTCCGAGCGACGGCCCGCAAGGCTTCTGGTACGCACGCGCCGATGCTGGTGCAAGGGCGTGCCACCTGGCCTATACCTGGCCAGGAAGGTGATGGATGTGCCTCGCTTAGTTTCCTGCAGGGCATACACGTAAACATTAAATACGAGCCTCGATCGGCTCTCAGGTCATCCCGTGAATCGGCTCAGAGAGCCGATCCACCCATGATCCGTACGAGGTGTACAGATATATGGTGGTCCTGCTTGATCAAAACAAAGCTAAAACGACCTACTACGATTTAGGGTTTTCACCACATAATCGGAACATCCTACTTGTGATTGAGCCTCGCGGCCACGCACGGTGATCGTAAACCGACCCTAGACAAGGCCTAAAAACCAACACGAGGTTGATCCCCGGAACATCCTGTCTAGGGCTAGCAAACTACACCCTACGCGCCACTGGATCCTTCAATCCGTTTGTAAGGCCTAACTATGCAGATATTAAACTAATCCTTGAAGAACAAGGAGCAATCATAACGGATCGGATCTACTAAGTAAAGATCAAGCGGGGTGCCGCCCTTACATCTAGGATAGATGTAAGGGCGGCTAGACGTCTCAGGGTTGCACTACGATAGCGTATGATACGAAGAACAATGCTAACCCTAACACGTCTATGATAACTACGTTGCTCGCCATCAAAAAGGCTTCAGCACGAGCAACGCATGAACAACGAATAAACGTATACTGCCTAGATCGCAAGAAGCGATCTAGGCAGCATGATGCTTACCCGGAAGAAACCCTCGAGACAAGGGAGTTGGCGATGCGCCTAGATTGGTTTGTGGTGAACGTGATTGTTGTTTATTTCGTAAACCCTAGATACATATTTATAGTCCGTAGACTTTCTAACGTGGGAAAAGTCCCAACCGGGCACGGGCCAAACTCTAACTAACAGACACGTATCCTACTATGTTACAGATACAAGGGCAAACTTAGCCCAAACTCGTATATAAGGCCGATTCACGTATATTCTTCAATGTATAATCTTTAAGCCCATCTTGATCGCGGCCCACCTCAGACTCGGTCAAATTCTGGTGATAACATATGCCCCCCTGGTTTTGGAATTGATAATTCCAAAATCACTCTGTCTGTCCTTCGTCGGGTCATGTCGTAGCAGAGCAGAACCATCGCAGTATCCTTCATCATGATGCCTTGCCTTCTCAACTTCTCCGCGTGACTTGGCAGTTTTTTTTTCTTTTTGGGCATCACCTCCTCGGAAATTGCTGTGGCATTGAATCTCCGCTAAATCCCCTTTATTTAACCGCACCGAAAAGTTCGCCTCTTCATCCCCTGCTCTGTTCTGGCCATCGGCACTCAAAAAATCCCCAATCCAGAGCAATGTCTTCCTCATCTTCTTCCTCCGGACTTTCCTACCAATCTTCCTCCTCCCGTGAAACACCGGAGGACATACGCGCCCCGGAGAAATGGGATCAGGAGGACCACGCCTCCTCCGTTTGGTCTGAGGACGACAAGTCCTTGACCAGCGGAGATGAAGAACTCCAGTTCCTTGCTGATGGGGAGCTGGAGCCGGAGAGTGAGGACGACTCATTTTCCTGGGACGATTACACCTCTTCAGAGGAAGAGGATGAGGGGGAGGAAGAGGAAGAGGATGATGCCTCCTCCGACGAACCGCCGGCCAAGCGCTTCTGCCCCTGGCCCGGAAACCTCAGCGACTTCGACAGCGACGACAACGCTGGCGAGGAGGACGAGGATGACGAGGGCCCTGCTGGCGGCCGCGGCAGCAGCGACGAGGAGCTCGCCGGCAGCAACGCCGACGAAAGCTCCGACAATGAGGGCAGCGATGGCCCGTAGAATAGGGCCTAGTAGCATAGGCCTAGCAGTAGTAGTAAATCGGCCAATAGGCCTTTCCTTTTGTTCTTCCTCCCTTGAGCAATCGGCTCTGTTCTTGTAAGAAACCCTCTGATTAATGAAGAAATATTTCCCCATTAACTTTGCTTTCTTGTTAATTCTGCCGATTGTCACACGAAGTCGTTGTTTCAGAGAGCCGATGGCAGGGCATTGGCTTGCGATAATTGCCTATTCACATGGTCAAACTGGTCTCATCCGTGTCCATGCCACCTTCGAATTTCAAACGTACAGATTCGAGAAACCCAACGAGAGAATCATCTCAAATGCCATGGGTCCTAGCTTGGGAATGATCTGTTAACCTGCTCAATGAGCCGATGATAACGCACCGGTCCCTCACCATCCATCCTTCATCTTTCCAACTGACGACTTTGAGATCTAATGTACAAAGGGTCAATGATGATGGATTCCCTTTCAGATTCCCTCCAGCAGCTCTGGCGATCTTCTCTTGCAACAACTCACCACCATGGGAGAAGTTTACGATGGTGGGCTAGCCGATGAAACCTCAATCGGCTTCTAACAGAGCATTTACAGATCAGCTGCCCCCCGAGCCTCAGTCAAGGCGAGGATAACGGTGAGGACATTCAGGTCAGCCACCGTGCCGAGCCAGCCAAACTTGCCCCCATTGATCGCCTCTTCTTCCGTTGAAAAACGAATCACCAACGGCTTAATGAGCAAAAGGTTGCCTTGCCTGCCAAAACTGACGCTTCTGACAGTACTGCTGAACTGGCGACCTTGCGCAAGGGGTCGAAAATCCTCGAAGAAGAGCAGATCGGCTCATTGCCGCTGAGGAAGCTCTCATTGCTCACTTCCTCAAGGAACTGAAGGCCAACTTGGTGAACACGCAGCGGGTAGACCCTGTGTAATCTGTGTTAGAGTCGATGGCTGTGCATCGGCTTTGTTCCTTAGTTCTAGAGTCGATGTCCGTGCATCGGCTGTTCATCATGAAATTTTTTTTTACTGGCCAATTTTCTATCGGCCCCCAATATCTCACTGCGCATGTATCGCACATGTTCATCCGATTAGGTGCCCCCGAGCCGAATCTGCCAGGTTACTGCGGATATCGGCTCTGTAGTTAGCCAAGGCACTGTCTTTGAACGTCGGCTCCGTTAGGACCAATGTTGACCTCTTCCAGCTCACCAGCCGACGTAAAACCGCTGCCCATTAGATCAGCGTTGAACACAGGCAGAACGTATGTTGAGGATAATTTTGGCCGATTGCTGGAATCGGCCTCCACGTTGATTGAATCGCTTAATGAAGGTTTTGCAATGTTCCTCCATAGATCTCTGGGGGCCGATCCTAAAGATCGGCCTCGCCTCGTTTGTTTGTAGGTTTGCTCCCGCTATAGTGTCAGGCCGGTGGCTAAGACCAGCCTAACCCCGTCCTTCGTGACGTCGATGCGCTCGCAGCCGTCCAAATTGATGCCTGAGAGCGGCTCTTGGCCTGCTGCCTCCCAAACGTTCATGTCAGCCGTTGAAATCTCGGCTGAATCGTCTGCATGGACGACCTCTACTTCATCTCCATCCCACTGTATTACGCATTGGTGCATCGTGGATGGAATGCAACAGTTGGCGTGGATCCAATCTCTCCCTAGCAGGACCGCATAGGTGCTCTTGCTATCGACAATAAAGAATGTCGTAGGGATGGTTTTCCTTCCTACGGTCAGATCCACGTTCAGAACACCTTGTGCATCAGACGCTTGGCCGTTGAAATCGCTCAATGTCACGTTGGTCTTGATCAGATCCGAGCTAGAGCGTCCCAACCGACGTAGCATGGAGTATGGCATTATGTTGACTGCCGCTCCGGTGTCCACCAGCATCTTGTTGACAGGCTGCCCATCAATATAACCTCGCAAGTATAGGGCCTTCAGATGCCTGTAGCTTCTTTCTCGTGGCTTCTCAAAGATAACCGGCCGCGGGCCGCAGTCAAGTTGTGCCACAGGTGCTTCGTCTAATCCTGGAGCACTAAACTCCGTCGGAAGGATGAACACCATATTTGTGCCAGCCGATGTTTCATCATCGGCTTTCTTTTGTCTGGGGCGCCACTCTTTCTTTTGTGGCCGCCCTTCTTCGTCCAGGGTTCGCTGAATTTTAGCGGCCAGATCAGGCCGCGCCTTTCTCAACGTGTGCAGGTATAACCTTTCGGCTTCCTCCAGACCACGTAATCGCTGAACCCTACGCTTTTGGGAACGGCTGAGTCCATCAGGGCACCACCTGGGCCGGTGGTACTTATCTTCTTCTTCTTCATCGTCTTCTAGCTCCTCGAGATCTTCTTCTCGAGAGGACTCAGCGTTCTTGTTCCGAGGCGGGAGAGGCCCTAGACGCTCGAACACGGACACGTTAGCTGCATCCTTCTTCTTCTGTCTACATTCTGGGCAGTTGCCGATTGTAGGTAATCGGCTCATTCCTGAATCCCAGCAGTGCCTGAAGAAAGGACAGTCCCAGTGTCTATCCATGTCGTCTTGCTTTCTCGCCTTTTCCTTGGCGTGGCGCTCGTATCTCTCCTCATCGCGCTCCCGCCGACGATGCCTACTGGCGTCCCTAGCCGGGCGATCCCTTTCATCATCGTCGCTGTATCGTCGGCGTTGGTCGTATTGACTCACGTATTTGTTGAGGAGGTGACCAGAGAGAGGTCGTTGGTATCGTATATTCTTCACTTCTCCCTCTGTGACGTAGCGCTTGCCATCATGCCGGAGCCGATCGCGCGGAGCGGCCTCCTCTGTGTTCTTGCTACGAGAGCAGTTGCCCTCGTCTCCATCCTTACCAGAGTGGTGTCCAGGTCCTACCATGTTGATACTGAACGTGAATCCTGGCTGGCATCCTTCTGGGTAAGTGCACTCCACCATGTTAACGGCGGGGAAAGGGTGTGTGTCGACTTTCATGGCGTACTGGCTGAAAATTAGACGCCCTTGCTCTATCGCCATTTGGATCTGCTGACGCCACACCCTGCAGTCGTTGGTGGGATGGGAGAACGTGTTATGCCATTTGCAGTATGGCTTCCCGTTTAGCTCCTGCACCGTGGGGATCTTGTGGCCTTCGGGTACCTTCAGCTGCTTCTCCTTAATTAAGAGGTCGAAAATCTGCTCAGCTTTGGTAACATCGAAGTCAAACCCTCTGGGAGGACCTTGTGGCTTAACCCACTTGCAGGACACGGGGCTTGCCCCCCGAGTCCATTCAGCCACTGCTAATTCTTGATCTCCCGCAGAGCCTTCGTCTTCATCTGCCTCCACCAGGACCACCGCACGCTTGAATTTATCCTGGTATACATCCGGGTGGCGCTGTTCATATGCTGACAGCTTCTGCACCATGTGCGCCAGTGAAGGATAGTCTGCTTGAGAGGCCACGTCCTTGATCGGTGATGCAAGACCCACCACCGCCAACTCGACTGCTTCTTTTTCAGTCACACGAGCCGAATAGCATCGGTTCCTAACGGTCCTGAAGCGCTGGACGTACTCTGACACCGTTTCTCCGCGCTTCTGACGTACTTGTGCCAGATCGGCAAGGCCAGCCTCGGAAGCGTCTGAGTGATACTGCGTGTGGAACTGCTCTTCCAACTGCTTCCAAGTCCGGATTGAGTCTGGTGGCAGTGATGTGTACCACCCGAAAGCCGATCCTGTGAGGGACTGTGCGAAGAACCTCACGCGCAGCTCATCTGATGCTGAGATTGTGCCCAGCTGTGCCAAATATCGGCTCACATGCTCGATGGAGCTGGAACCATCTGATCCATTAAACTTGGAGAAATCAGGGAGCCGATATTTGGGTGGTATTGGGATCAACTCATACGCGTTGGGGTACGGATTGGAATAGCCGATTGTCCTCCTCTTCGGTACCATGCCGAACTGGTCTCTCAGGATGGTACTGATTTGATCCGCGGTGCTGGCTGCCGGAGTCGAACTCTGAAGATTCGCCGGAGTGGCATACTTAGCCAGCCATGCTTGCTTTTCCAGTTCTGAGCCAACCGCAGGAGTTGCGCTCTGGAGGTTTGTCGGAGTGGCATACTTAGCTAGCCACGTCTGCTTCTCAAGATCTGACCCCGAAGCTCCTCCTGTTGTTCCGGAAGTCCCTGCTGTTGCAGTCTGGTTTGTGAGTGCCCAGTTACTGCAGTCTGGCACATATGTGCATGTGTATCCGTGAGGGATCTCCTTAGGCGCCTCATGCAAGAACTGGTAGTCGCTAGGGTCACCACCGATCTTGTAGACGACGTATGCCTGTGAATTCGGCACTTCTGGTGTCGCCAGCGCGAATGGCAGCGGTGGGCGGGACTGGAGTGGTATTTCTCCTTGGTGAGTCCCGAGAGCTGGTCCTGACGGAGAGTACTGATGCCTCATGATTTCCTGGATCACTCGAAAAGCGACACGCTCCAAGGTGTTCACCAGGCTCTCAGAATGGCGGTGCAGCGAGTGAGCTACCATGAAGTTAATCTCCTGACGCAGGGACCTGGTGCGTTCTTCTGACGGGGCGGACAGGTCCACTCCATCGAGCGCGCCTTCAGGGGTGAACCCTTTCCACCTAATGCCATGTGAGCGGGTTCTGTGAAAAGAGCCGATGAGGTCGGCTTCGAGGAGTGCTCTGACCTCGTCGTACTTCTTCTTGAGCTCCTCGGTCAGGTCGTCGTACGTGACTGGCTTGCCTTCCGCCATCTCAGATGTAGATGGCGATGGGGTTGTTGTCGAAGATTGTCCCACCGGGCGTGCCAGAATGTGTTGCGGTCAGAAACCCACCGGCGAGCAGCGACGGGCAACACAGTAGAGCCGGGAACAACCTAGGGCTGCGGCTGGCCCTGGTCCCTCCGAGCGACGGCCCGCAAGGCTTCTGGTACGCACACCCCGATGCTGGTGCAAGGGCGTGCCACCTGACCTATACCTGGCCAGGAAGGTGATGGATGTGCCTCGCTTAGTTTCCTGCAGGGCATACACATAAACATTAAATACGAGCCTCGATCGGCTCTCAGGTCATCCCGTGAATCGGCTCAGAGAGCCGATCCACCCATGATCCGTACGAGGTGTACGGATATATGGTGGTCCTGCTTGATAAAAACAAAGCTAAAACGACCTACTACGATTTAGGGTTTTCACCACATAATCGGAACATCCTACTCGTGATTGAGCCTCGCGGCCACGCACGGTGATCGTAAACCGACCCTAGACAAGGCCTAAAAACCAACACAAGGTTGATCCCCGGAACATCCTGTCTAGGGCTAGCAAACTACACCCTACGCGCCACTGGATCCTTCAATCCGTTTGTAAGGCCTAACTATGCAGATATTAAACTAATCCTTGAAGAACAAGGAGCAATCATAACGGATCGGATCTACTAAATAACAATCAAGCGGGGTGCCGCCCCTACACCTAGGATAGGTGTAAGGGCGGCTAGACGTCTCAGGGTTGCACGACGATAGCATGTGATATGAAGAACAATGCTAACCCTAAAACGTCTAAGATAACTACGTTGCTCGCCATCAAAAAGGCTTCAGCATGAGCAACGCATGGATAACGAACAAACTTGTACTGCCTAGATCGCAAGAAGCGATCTAGGCAGCATGATGCTTACCCGGAAGAAACCCTCGAGACAAGGGAGTTGGCGATGCGCCTAGATTGGTTTGTGGTGAACGTGATTGTTGTTTATTTCGTAAACCCTAGATACATATTTATAGTCCGTAGACTTTCTAACGTGGGAAAAGTCCCAACCGGGCACGGGCCAAACTCTAACTAACAGACACGTATCCTACTATGTTACAGATACAAGGGCAAACTTAGCCCAAACTCGTATATAAGGCCGATTCACGTATATTCTTCAATGTATAATCTTCAAGCCCATCTTGATCGCGGCCCACCTCTGACTCGGTCAAATTGTGGTGATAACAACTGCAGCATAACCATTTGTCCCTCTTCTTCTTGTATGCATGTAGTGAGTGCACTCATAGGCTAGGAGGATGTTATCGGTAATTAGTCTTCCTGGGACAAAGGCCGACTGGTTCGGAGAAATTAACTCTGGTAAGATCAGTTTTAGTCTGTTCGCCAGAACCTTGGACACCAGTTTATAGACGACGTTGCATAAGCTTATTGGTCGTAGGTCTTTCATCTTGTCCGGATCCTTCACTTTCGGAATTAGAACCACATAGGTCTCATTCCAGTTTGATGGAAGCTCACCCCCTCGCAGACCATGCAGCACCTCCTCTGTGATCTTATCCCCAACAATATGCCAATATTTTTTGTAGAAAGCTGCCGGCATCCCATCTGGCCCCGGCGCCTTCAGATCTCCGATTGAATCCAGCGCCGCCCGCACCTCCTCACTAGTAAAATCCTTCAGCAGGGCTTCATTCATTTCATGATTTACACGTGCAGGGATGATGGCCTCCATTTCTTGCAAGCGGGACGCTGCACTAGACATAAATAAGTTAGTAAAATAAGTGGTCACCACCTCCTTTATCTCCTCCTCCTTCGTCACCACACACCCCTCCTCCCTCTGCAATTTTGTTATCTTATTTTTTTTCCTCCTCTCTGAGGCACATAAGTGGAAATACTTTGTGTTTCTGTCCCCCTTCGTCATCCAGTTCACATGAGCACGCTGTTTCCAATACAACTCCTTTTGTTCTTCCATCTTGGCAAGTTTATACCTCAGGAGCTGCTCTCTCTTTACTTGATCATTACTGATAACTTCTCTCCTACACTTTTCAAGGTCTTTCTTCGTTCTGCAAATTTTCTTCTCTAGATCGCCCAATGTATTTTTACTCCAGACCATTAAGTCTCCCATCACACTTCTAGTTGCCGCAGCCGCATTCTGCCCTTCCATCCTCACTCTTCTTCCCCAAGCATTTTCCACAATCTCCTCACATCCTTCCTCCAACATCCAGTTTGCTTCAAAGCATGGAAAAACACCTCCCTCCCGACCACGCCTTCTTTGACACGCCCCATGGGTCTCGATAATGACCGGCCTATGGTCAGAGTGCCTCGGATCTCCATTTGTAACTTTGAAACCTGGGAATCGATCACACCATGACTGAGTTGCAACTGCCCGATCCAACCTCTCCTTTATATAATTTTCAGCTATATGGCTATGATTCCTCCAAGTAAAGGCATCTCCTGCGAAGCCCAGATCCCGCAAGTCGCATTCCTCCAACACCTCCTTGAACTTATCCATATGTCTTTGTGGCCTTGGCAAACCCCCCACTTTCTCCCATGAATGCAAGATTTCATTGAAATCGCCCGCCACAAGCCACGGTTTATTACTTTGATGCTTTAGAGTGCGAAGGAGCTGCCAAGTCTTATCTTTCTCATCTGCTTTTGGTTCGCCATAAATGCCAGTGAATCTCCATGTAAACCCATCCTCCTCCTCAATTTCCATATCAATATGGTATTTGGACATGAAGCAGCTCACTTTAACCTTGACCTCCTTCTTCCAGAACACCACCAGGCCACCACTCAACCCTTTACAGTCCTTCACCATCATTTGTGTCAAGCCAAGTTTCCACCTCATCCACTCTATTCTCTTCCTATCCATCTTGGTCTCGGAAAGGAATAGAATATCGGGGTCCTCCCTCTTCTGGAAGTCAAGAAGACCTCTCACTGCCGGGCCGTTCCCCAACCCCCGGCAGTTCCACACCCCTATCTTCATTGGGCCCTGCAGGACTGTTCCGACAGTCCCGCTTCTTCATTTTTGTTTCCCTCCAGGTCGCCCGCCACTATTTTGCTCCGTTTGACTTCATTTCCATCTTCTTTTGACAAAGGTTCCCCACTTCGTTTCCTTACCACCTCCGCTTCTACCCCAGTCTGATCCCCCAGCGTGCGCCTCTCACGCCGCTTGAAAACTCCCTTGTTTCTCTTCTTTAGTTCATCCTCATGTGCCCCTTCCACATTGCTCTGCATGGAACTATTCAGAGCGGACTCTTCCCCATCGATCTGCATGGCGTTCTGGTTCAGACTAGACGGATCAGGCTCTACATCCACATCATGGGTCACTTCTAGTAGATGGGCTTCCACTATCCCTCCATCTCCCTTCGGTTCACCAGCCATTCCATCACCACCGCAACTCCCGCCACCCTGCAGCTCAATCTCCTCACTTTGAAAATCTGAACTTTGCACCCCTATCTTCCCTCCTTTGCCCCCACTGTCTAGGAAAAGTTGTTTTTGGCTTCCCAGCTGTTTCTTCCCCCCATTTAGTTTCAGTGGACTTGTCACCTCCTTTTCTTCACCCACAGACTTCCCATTTTCCTGAAATGAACGGTAATCATCTTTTCTCCACGTGCCTTCCTCACTGCCTGATTTGCTTCCCCCACTTCCCCAGCTATTGAGGTGGCGACCTGAGCCACCAGACCCTGCCCCCCACCGTTTCCTCTCCTCCTCCCCTGGCATCTTTTTGTCCATCACAGCTTTCAACCACTTCCCAAATTGTTGTTTCTCTCCCGGCTTCAGCTTGACTGAGCATGCCTTGTCACAGTGTCCAATAACACCACATGTGAAACAAAATTTTGGGAGAAATTCATAGGCAAAGGGGCACCATCTATCTGGTTCTCCCTCCACAACACTCAGCATAATTCCTCGCATCAGCACCGCTGTTACATTGAGACGCACTTTGATCCGTAGATAGGCTCCTATAGCATAACCATCCTCCCCCACGTCAACCTCCTCAAAAATACCAATTTGTTTCCCTATCAATTCCCCATTGGCTCTATTCATTGCCCCCATTGGTATATTTGACACCCTTACCCAGATTGGGAACTGAGAAAAGGAGTATTCCTCCACAGTTTTACCCGGGTCATAATCCTCCATCACCAACAACTCCTTATCAAACATCCATGGTCCCTCCATCAGAGCTTTGCCCCCCCCCCCCCCCCCCGCTTGCAAGAATGTAAACATGAACACATTACCACCCAGGTCTTTGCACTCCACTCCTTTCATCGGGCACCATGCTTTCCCTACAGACCTTTTGAGCGCATCTAGTGACGCTGGTTTCTCTGAAACCAATTTCCCCAGGGGCTGCAGCTTCTGAATCCCCTCCTCCCGGTTATCCACCAAGCCAATCTTCAGACCCCCTCTTTCCGCATCTGACAGCTTGAGCCCCTTCAGCAGATCCGGAACCTTCTCCATCCTGGCCAGCTCTAGGATTAGTGTTTTACGGTCAGGTGCCCTAGTA
This sequence comes from Lolium perenne, assembly GCF_019359855.2. Lineage (NCBI taxonomy): Eukaryota > Viridiplantae > Streptophyta > Magnoliopsida > Poales > Poaceae > Lolium > Lolium perenne. Next base: position 16,346,278 of record NC_067249.2, read on the forward strand.
CACCCGAGAGGCTTCTAGTGGAAAGGGATTCGGTGGTGGTGGATGGATGCAGCCTAGGCTGAGCAGCGAGAGAAGGCGTGGGACAGAGAGAGAGCAGAGGTCGCTAGGGGAGGGAGGGGTTGCCTATGACCGATGGGCTTGGACTCTCGCCGGCGCCGGCCAGCAAGATCTACACCAAGGAACCAAGTCGCCACTGTGTCGCCACAGGGGAACCAAAGTCGCCACTGTGTCGCCACAGGGGAACGAAAGTCGCCACTGTGTCGCCACAGGAGCCGGGGCGGTGGAAGGCGGCGCAAATGAGAATAGAGCGGTGAAGAACCGGAGGAGATTGGGAGTGAGAGGGGCGCCCGAGGCTTCGAAAGATATCGCGCCACGCGCAGAAGCGGCAGAGGAAAAGGTGGAGCTGTGGAGAGCAACCGCGACCAATCTCTAACCAAGCCCCAAGCCGCGAAAAAAAGAGTAAAATCAGGGACAGTGACACAGCTGTTGACCGGAAGAAGCCGGCTACCATAAGATTAACATGTAAAAAAAAGGAACCAAAATCCAACAGATATAGATCTACAGTAACAAAATTTCCTATCTACAGTGAAATATCTGAACGTGTCAACTACTGGTTGGAGAAAAAGAATCTATGAACAGTTACCAAACTGATGAGATTTTAGCATAAGGGGTCAGCTTTGATATAGTTTAGGTTGGAGAAAAAGAATCTATGAACAGTTACCAAACTGATGAGATTTTAGCATAAGGGGTCAGCTTTGATATAGTTTATAATATGGATGGCTGGGACAATTGTCGATGGTCATAACTACTTACTGTTCTATACATGGCACTATGTTTATCATCCAATTTACCTATATCCCGCTTTGATAACCAGCGTAGCCTAATTAACACATTAACAGTGTAATAGAACGAATTTTTGGCAAATCAGATCACCTGCATGAGTGAATTGACAAAATAGACCATCTCCCAGTGTAATGGCGGCATGTTGGCCAAGTGCCACGTGGCTCTGCCACCACATGCATGGCTAGCTGTTGCCACCACCTGTGGCGGCACGTCTGTGACACCTCGTGGCATCGCTTATCGGGTGCTCTCTCCTCACGGTCCTGGCATGTGTGCCTCTTTCCTCTCTTCGAATGGCTGCTGTAAACATGTCCACGCAGAAACTTTGGAGTACTATCTACATGCACAGTAACACTGATGACAGGTCTCGTTGATGCTGCTAGCAGTCTAATAGTGCTAGTTGTGTGGGTAATGATACGAGGCACCTAACAGAAGAAGCACGCGCACACGACACATTTTAAAACTCAGCGTTGCGGGACGGAGCACAAATATTGAGCATCCGGAGGGGCACAGACATGCCACCGCAGTCGGTGGCGGCAGCCAGCCAGCGTGCCGCCATGAGCCGGGGCGGCAGGGCCCACACCCTCCGTTCCACGTTCTAGTCTTGTCTGGATTTCCGTTTTGCGTGACGTGCCGCCACAGCTGGTGGCGGCAGAGACATGTGGCACTTGGCTAACATGCCGCCATGGTAGTTTTAGCAATTAGACTAAGAGGTGGTCTATTTTGTTAATTCACTTGGTCTGATTTGCCAAAATTTCAACTATGCATATGCAGTAATCGATTATATTGAACCAACAGGACCACTGAACCAAAGCTCTGACCACTGAACTGGATCACTTTTTTGCACAGAAGGTCGCATGTCCGACTTTATAGATAAAGCCACACAAGGCAACGATAGTTCGATACAAATACACACAACAACACGAAGTTCTAGTGCCATCCCACATACAAGTCAAGTCTCACATACCAAACATATACAACAACAAAACCAACATAAATAAATAGTAAGGAGCTCAATCTTTGCTGCATTATGCCATGGTCCTCTCATGAAGGTCCTAACCTCGCACATCGTCTCGTCCACTAGCGTTTTGTGCTCCTGTCTGGCCATAACCATCTATGACTGCATATGTAATGACATTTCAAAAATAACATCAGCCAGATTGCCCAAGATATTTCCTTCTTTTTCTGAAAAAAAACCCACCAATCTATTCATACTGATCAACAGCAGGCTAAAAGCAATTAAAATTACAAACAGGTCAGTGAACCACCTAGCGACGATTACAAGCACTCGAACGAGCCAAAGTCGCACCACACCATCCTCGCCTCTCCATCTCTGGAGCCGAGCAAAGCTTCTCGTACTCGATCTTGTTGAAGTAGACAAATAGGAAGTCGTCGTGCTAAGACCACAAAGGACCAATGCACGAGAGAAGAAATCTTCACCGATGAAGAGAAGCGTAGATTTGACGAAACATCGACCAAATGTGGCGAGATTCGCTAGAAACACACTTCCACAAGTCCTTCGACGATGCTAGACGCGGACGGGGGCTTGACAGGGAGGAATTTATTCCATCTTTAAGGAGTCACCACCGCCACACATTCCTGAGTAGGACACAAACCCTAAACATACCGAGGAAAACATCAACAAAACAAACCCCCCCCCCCCCCCCCCCCCCCCCCCCGTCAACAAGCAGGAGTTAGGGAGCCCTAATCGACAAAGGGTTCAGTATTGGGCCACAAAGGTAAACCATACAAAACTACAGAAGTAGCCCAATATGTTCTAGGCTATGGCAAGGAAATCTCGAGCCCCTACTAGGTTCCAATCGCAGACCACATGAAGCGAGCAATGGGACACACGGAAAAAATATGGTCGTGGTCAACGAGTCCATGCACAACGGCCATATGCCATTAGAGGGGCCATGACACATTTTTCGTGACAATAACCGCTATGGGTTCAATAAGTATGTACACATCACACATACGCTATATTTAAAATTCGGTTACATGATACCATATAGGGTGGAGGCTGATTTAGTCCTATGGAGCACATTTTCTCGGCTCTAGATGCAACAAAAAAAATTGTCATCAAAGCAAAGATAAGAAAACCTGCAATAATCGGCTTACTTTATATTGTACCTTGACCAGGATTGTTTTGGTTTGGAATAACTTCCAGAGGATGTTGTATACCCATCTCCAATCGACGCATTTTCCAAGTGATCTTGTGCAAATAATCAAGCTGAGTAATACAAAGAAAACACTGTTAAGTTTTATACAAATTACATATTTAGTAATAGTGTCTTGTAAGCAACTTTCTGGGTGTAATTAGCATCTTAGCATGGCTGATAAGTGACAAGGTGATTTTGGGTTCAAACATTTGAGTTGTAATCATACAGAAATGCTCGTGCAGCAAAAAAAATTCCTCAAATAAGGGATACGAAGAGAAAATCCAAATCAACATAGTGGCAACACAAAAAGGAATTTGGTTGGCCACAAATAAGCCAGATGACCAGAAATTTCAAATATAAATAGTGTTACGGTACACGGCAACAAGATAAATTATATTGTATACAAATGACCAGCTTATCAACTGGAGATAATTCTACTTCATAAACAGCAATTTCAGATGCATGGACACATTGCATACACACATGAATTGGAAGGGTTACTGATTGAAGTAACTCAAGGTGCAAGATTCGACACATGATCAATAATAACCATGATCACCATCAGCGTTTTGGTCTGCCATGTAGTAAAATATCAGAAAAGATTAAAACATACTAGCTTATTAACTTTCTACTTGTAAGTATACTAAGTGTGATAATACTAAAATAATTGGGTGTGCTCCAAGTAGTTTGATTGTGGGCGCGTTGGCACACAACATGCCCCATTCAAGTCACGGCACCACAGACAATGTTGTATTTATTTGCAAGATTGAGAAGATATGTTCCCAAGACATATATATAAATAAAATGTTGGTAGCTCGAGAGCAAAAACATCACCCACCCACAATGAAAAGGGAAACTAGGTACTTAGAGAAGATGTAAAAACTGGTACAGAATTTTGGAGAGACAGTTCTGCTCTATTTTTATCGGCCCATAAACCTTGTTTAGTCCCATAATAACTAGAAGGTTTGTGCTCTGTTGAGAAGGTCGCGAAGAAAGGTTAAATTACCTTGGTGTCCGCTGTGGTATAGATAAAGTTTTCGTATCGCACAGCAATTCTCTGAAGTTCGTTCAATCCTTCTGGCTGTGCTACTTGCATATGCTCCTTCAGAGTTTCCAGTCTGAAATAACGTAAAATTTGAATGAATTGGGGGGATACATTGCTTTCAACAGTTGTGCCAAATAAAAGCATGTATGTAGGCATCTGAGATGTCAGGTGAAACGAATAGGCGCAGGAGCGAATTGAGGTAGATCTCAAATTGATGACCAATGACGGGGCAATTTCCCGTTGCGCTAAAGGCCAAGGACGTGTGCTGCGCGGACTCTCTTGATCTCATGTGACGAATATCCATCGGGGAAGTATATGATAACCAGAACGAAATTTCATCCCGGCGCAACGGATATGGCTAGATCCGTGAGAAATTGACCCAAAAAACGGAGGAAGGATAGAACTGATACATGATCAGAGGCCAGGAGGGAAAAGCAAAGCAAAGTAAATCGAATCAGCTAAGAGTTCCTTACACTATATTGACCATCCTGCTACGATCGTCGTGAGGCAACTGGGCGCGCCAGTTGACTCCGGCGGCGGGGTAGGGGACGTTCAGATCAACGCCGACGAGGGGGTTGCACCCCTGCGCGGGCCGCCAGTTGCTGCTGTCCATGGCGCGGATCTGCGATTCGTATATTCTGACTGCGTAGGGTAGGGTAGGTGAGAGTGAGACGGTCTGCGGCTTGGGCGAGTGGTGTCTGAAGGCTGACTTGACCGCCGCGGTCTCCTTAAATAACTTCTGTCTGGCATAGGTTGTGTACTAATTCCCTATTATAGATGTTATAATATAATTTTTCTTGTAAATTAACCGTTTAACCAGTTTGGTTTAGAATAAAACAGTTAAGGACCCGGGTTAGGGACCTATCAGAAGTTTCATATATGTCCCATATTTTTGGTCTTCTTTTACTGTATTGTTTTTGCAAAAAATCCGTCAATCTATTAATAATCATCAACATCACTACAAATAGTTTAAACAATAGTAAAAATTACGTACAAATGGGTAATTAGACCACTTAGCGACGACTACAGACCCTAGACCAGCCGAAGGCGCACTGCCGTCCTCGCCCCTCTATACCAGAGTCGGACAAACCTTCTCCTCGTAGAGCTTGTAGTAGACATACAGGAAGTCATCATGGTAAGACCACCGAATCCCAGTAGATCCGCCTGGCACACGACTTCACGTGCCCTTTGTCGACGCTAGACGCATCACTGGAGCGAGGATTGGACATGGAGAACTTTATTCCAACTTATGGATGTAGCCATCGCCTCACTATCCCGAAGAAGACACCCCAAAAAAAGCTAAAAAGAACATGCACCCTCCCGCCAGCAAGAGGCCGTGGTCCGCCACACATTTAAAATAAGTTGCATATAATCTGGGGCATCAGGGCGAATTAGTGCTTTGTTTTTGTTGCTTGTTGCTAGATGTAAAAACATTCAGTTAGGAGTTCGTCGCTATAGAGTTTGTTGGCCGATAATTATATAAGGGGTTCGATGGAGATGTATCTTTAGTAGAAAATATGGTTTGATGATTTTGTCCTAGGGTTTTCATGTGAAGACAAAATAGTATAGCGTTGCCCTCCCGTGCGGGCTTCGCGCCAACTACTAGGAGGAGGGTGCGGGAAGGGACCGTGAGCCCAATTCCTTTTCTCGTAGAAGTAAGAACAACCAGTGAGATCGTCCCCATGCAGTTTCCTAGCACACGACTGTAAAAGGGGGTCATGAGAGAAATATTTTGGGGAAAAAATAGGGTTTCAAGACCTAGGGTTTTCATGAAGAAAAAGGAATATTGTGGTACTACCATGCCACGTGCTTGGCGCCAACTACATGGAAGAGGGACACGGGAAGGGATCGTGGACCCATTTGTTTTTTGTATGCGAGCACTACCCACCCTACAATTCTAGACTAATGGAGTTTTATTCACGGAATGATCTTACGAATTGACGTGTAAGTACAAGAGTAATGCTACAAGTACATGTTTTTTATAGGGTTCAGCTTACGAACACACATGTAGATCAGCCTATTAGGTCACGGCCCCATGGAGGGCTAGCAAATTACACCACCTAGGTTTCTCCATGTCTGTCTATAAGAGTCAATCAATCAGTAGCCTCAATTCAGTAAGTCCAGCATTACCCGGGAAGTACGATATTGGTGCAAACTTGATTACCTACCGTGATTTCAGGGCCTAATCCGTCTACTTTCCTTCCATGTATGTCGGGTTCCACTTGTGCAATTATTGCTACTCCCTAGATTGCACTAACATGGCACTTGTGTTGCAACCTCATGTTAAATGTATCTTCTAGTAGATGACATGGGAAAAAGAACGCAAAATCTCAAACCTTTATGAAACATCATATGCATACTCATGTTACATGTATCATCGGTAAGATACACAACAAAAGAAAAAAGGATCTAAAAAACTTAAAACTTAATTATATAAAACTAGTGATGTATCTTCATGTCATATGTAGCTACTGATGCATGCCATAACATATTGTAATATAATAATACCTTCTAGTTAAGTTTCCGTGTGTTGCTTCCAAACAATTAAGTTAGACACATAGACATCAACAAAATATTGGTCTAATGTTCCCCTCAAAATAAAGTTGATGATGTGAGCATCACACGCAACTCAGGACTGCGTTGTGACACACATCATCATAAGCTTGCTCTATCTGCATGGTGATCATCACATGCTACTCAAGTTTTATTTTGCTCCTCACACACATGTAAACATTCATCAAAATTCGAGTGTATGCATGTTCCAAAACACCAAAGTCCTCTGTTTGATATACATGCTTATTTCTCAAGGTGTCGTTCCATTCCATTACATGAGCATTGAGTCTAATGGTTTGACAGCATCAGCTTCATTTTCGCAACTATGAACACATCTAGGCTCCGCTGTGGTTACGGTAAGGCCTCTGCTAGCTGGAATGAACGTCTCATCAACCTAATAATAATTCAATGAATAAGTGCTATATGTCAATGTCCTTTTCTCTCTGTGATATCTGTCAAAAATTTGGTGCACACAACAAGCACTTACCTTAAATATTATGACAATACATGATACTGATTTCCAAAAAAAATGTTATGCCTTACATAATGGGATAGATGGGTTACTAAATTGTTATTCTTTAGCTAGGGTTCATCTCAGTTTCGACTCGATGAAGCCCTTTGAGATATCGATATTACATAACTCTGCAAGGGAAAGGCAGCGGAACCATTTTGTAGGATAGTCATGGTTTCATTCATTAGCATATGTCAAACTGATCTATTATTTTTTTCGGAATGGTGGTATTTCAGGGATACAGAATGAGTAGGGAAAAGCACTTTCAAGTCAAAATGAGTTGTTACTATCAAAACATGATCTTTTTAAAATATTTTCCACAGTTCCAATCATAATTTATCTGGGAGATTTTCGTCATATAGAAAGATAATAAAATTGAACTAGCTCAATGTAAAGAACTGAAAAAATAACACAAGTTTACGTTCAGAATGATTGCACACGACATGACAACAATAAAAAAGTATCACCCATAAAACACTGTAACTACATTCATATCAACAAAAGTGAATGGAAAAAGCAACAAAAAATATTTTTTACAAACATGAAGAGAAAAAATAATCTGATGTGTTCTTGCTCGCGCCTTTTTTGGTCTCTTGGCATGTGAAAGTCCCATCAAGAAAATTAGCAGTATAAATAACCATAGATTGACAGTAAGAAAACGCATAATCATTTAATACTTTCACATACTATAGGGACAACAGAAAACATTTTAGAGGGATGAGGAAACTTAACTTGCACTTCCAATTTATTAATATTGAGGAGAAAAATAATATTATGAAGTACGTTACAAATTAAGCTTTTATAAAAAATTTAGACAGGTAAAATGTGTAGAAGCTTAATAAAAATCATATAAAATTTAATTTTGTTCACAGTGAAATTTCTCTGCTTTTCAGAGATATTACAATCCTAAAAAAATGTGGCGTTTCATCTGAGGATGCTACCCATGCCCTATGTAGACGACTAGATGTCTCCATGCTCGCCAACTCTGGGATAAATATGCAAGTGGATCACCATTAAGATATATTATACACTCTTTGGTTAAAAAACTAGACTAACTTTTAATGACAGCATAATTTTGATAAATTTGGTTCACCACGTTTTGAACTACAAAGGAGAGAGGTCGCATATCTAGTATGGAATGCTATGCGCTAAGTTTACTGCTTGTGCAAGGAGAATGGACACATTCTTTTTTCCTCAGCAAGGCTGTTTGCTTCGCTGATTTATTCCCTCCACATGGCTGCATAGATAATCTTCTCATGATCACGTGGCACATCTGGTTTGCTCGAAATGAAGTAGTGCATTATAAACTTCTCCCCCACTCCCCACCACCTCAATACTTAAAGGGCTCGAGGAGGTTCCTCCGTAGTTACATGGAAATCCTTCTCTAAGCATCAAACATTTCCTAGTAGCTCACATTTTCAAAGGCAAGCAAGTTTTTTATAAGGGCTTCTAACTTTCAGCCAGCCATTAGCATGTGGAACTCCACTTATTAGAGAAATGAAATGAACCTTCCTATAGACGGGTTAAATTAAATGTTAATGGTCATTGAAAGAGAAAAAAAATGGCTCAGCAAGCATAGGTATGTTCCAACGATTCAGCTGGTATGTTAAACTGGACCTGAAACTATGCAATAAAGGGTTATGTGTAATACTTTGATGCAGAAGCCTGGGATTCTTTCCCTATTTTGAAAACAAACTTCTCGCCAGTTTTACTAGTGAAACCTTCTTTCCGGTTATCATTGAATAAAGATTGCTCCTTCTAGGCAGCTAGTTGCACACAAAGTATCCGAGATCAAACTATCTTGGTAGTCGCGCAATAGAGTTAGCTAGCTATGATCTTGCAAAGTTTGCAAGAACTGATGGTAGAGCTATTGTCGGGCTAGGGTCTCAGGACCTGATTTTGTGTTATATCTGGCAAGCTATCACATTGATGTAACCGTTTCTTCTTAAATATAACCCCTTTCACCCGCAAAAATAAACTAAATAATATTCAGCTTTAGGAGCTATTAACTATGCAATGTTTGTGAGCTTACCAGTGAAATATAAAATTTTAATAATTTGATGTGTGTGATATTTGATAGATAAAATATTCAATGAATGAAAATTTTCTAACACGAACAATTAAGTAACACTAAATATTCTGAAGATATCTAACCTTCTACTTGCTATGGAATGGAGTGTCCTCGTGTCCCCAAGAAGAATTGCATACATGTCAAAACCACAACAAAAAATATTTATATAGTTCCTTGTCATCCCAAGCTCATCTCCGTATCTATCACCACAACCGCGACAATATTCACTTCCAACTCGAGTTGCCTGAACCACTGCTTTCTTTAAGACGCACAGCTGGCATACAACTTGGATTGCTGTAACATTCACACAAGAAAGAAAGAAAGAAAGAAAGAAAGAAAGAAAGAAAAGAAAGAAAGAAATTCTACTTTCCTTACCTACGATAATTCGGAACCCAAGATTGAAGGGAACCTACTAATAGAAAGACCGTATGGGGACCATGTGGCACCACACTATTGGAGACCACGCCGAGCTAAGATGGGGCCCTATATCAGGCGGCTCTACATCAACTTAGCCAATCAAACAGTAGAAAACATTGCAAAATAAAAATATAGCATCAGTGTGTAACAGAAGACATAAAAATTCTGACCTTTCCATTTTAACCTGGAATACGGCAGAAGCGGAACATATTTTGCTAATTCTCATCTAGAACACATTTGGCAATTCTCGAAAAAAATGGTGCAAAACGAAGTTAACTACATTATTTTTGTAAGTATACAATTACAACAGACCTGAGCTGGCCAAAGTTCATGGGTACTTCATAGTCACTAACACCAAGAATCACTGTTGCGACAAAAAGCAGCAGCATTGAACCCCCTCTCACCCCTACGTGGCGATGGAGGGACCGTAAAATTCCACCGCCGCCAACATTCCTCCACCCCTCCCTCCTCCTCCCGCAACCACCAGCAGGCGTGGTTGGGAAAAGTTGATAGCGAACGAGTAAAAGACGATATGCGTGGCCTATCCCGGTGTGCCTCACCGGGTAGGGATCTCAAATATATATATAACGTATATTGTACGTATTACAAGTGCATACAAATACGTATACAATACTTATTCTAACACCCTCCCTCAATCTCAACTAGGGAAAGGTTGAGATTGCGCTTACAATGCTCGTACAACGGTAAGGGAGAGGTTTAGTGAAAATATCAACAACTTGATCCTTTGAGGAGATGAACCGAATCTGCAGTTGCTTCCTGGACACACGCTCACGAACAAAGTGAATATCAACTTCAATGTGCTTTGTCCTTGCGTGAAAAACTGGATTAGATGACAAATATGTAGCACCAATATTGTCACACCAGAGTACCGGAGGTCGAACTTGAGAACACCAAGCTCCTTCAGTTGATTGTACCCAAATAAGCTCAGCTGTAGCATTAGCAAGAGCCTTATACTCTGACTCAGTACTCGACCGAGAGACTGTAGACTGCTTACGAGCACTCTAGGCAATCAAATTTCCTCCATAACAGATAGCATAGCCCCCCGTGGATCGCCTGTCATCCATACTTCCAGCCCAGTCTGCATCAGAAAAGGCAGAGAGTAGTGTAGAAGAGAAAGACCGAAGCTGTAATCCAGTATCCACTATTTGGCGAACATAGCGTAAGATGCGCTTCACAGCAGACCAATGAGGTGTACGGGGCTCATGAAGATACTGACAGACCTTGTTCACCACAAAGGATAAGTCAGGACGAGTAACAGTGAGGTACTGAAGACCACCAACAATACTCCGATACTGGGTAGCATCTTCAGAAGATAGAGGATCACCATCAACACTACAGAGACGCTCAGAAGATGCCATGGGCGTGGTAACAGGCGTGCACTGCAACATACCAGCACGGGCAAGAAGATCCAAAGCATACTTGCGCTGTCGAAGAAGGAGACTGCCTGATGAAGGAGAGGAGACCTCAATGCCCAGAAAATAATGCAGAACACCAAGATCCTTCACAGAGAACTCAGACCTGAGCTGAGTAATCAGTCTGGGAATAGCAGTGGCTGTAGAACTGAGAACAATGATGTCATCAACATAGACCAGAAGATAGACAATAATCTCTAGGCGCCGAAGAATAAACAATGACGTATCAGTCACAGATGGAAAGAATCCCAAAGAACCAAGGACTTGACTGAGGCGGGCATGCCAGGCACGAGGAGCCTGCTTCAGTTCATATAACGATCTAACAAGTTTGCAATAATAACCCGGCTTATCAGAATCAACAAAACCAGGAGGTTGTCGCATATATACCACCTCATCCAAAAAACCATTGAGAAAAGCATTCTGAATATCAAGCTGACGAGGATGCCACCTGTGAGAGAGCGCCATAGAGAGCAATAGGCGAATAGTAGCAGGCTTAACAACGGGACTGAAAGTTTCATCATAGTCCAAGCCAAAACGCTGCTTATATCCCTTAGCAACAAGACGTGCCTTGTACCTCTCAATAGATCCATCCGTATGAAGCTTCACCTTAAAGACCCAACAAGAATCAATTAAATTGACCCTAGGTACAGGAGGGACCAATCGCCAAGTGCCATTAGCCTGAAGAGCAGAAAACTCAGTCTCCATAGCATCACGCCAGTAAGGAGTACGAAGGGCTTCTTGATAATCCCGAGGTTCATGGGTATGCTTGAGTTTGGCATGAGCAGCAAGAGCACAAGTCCAAGCAACCGTACCGTCAGTACGCTTTTTAGGCTGATGAATCCCAAGACGAGAACGAGTAACGGGACCAGTTGGCGGTGGCGGCGGTGGCGGTGGTGGCGGTGGTGGCGGTTGTACCGGTGAAGGGGTCGGTGTCGCTTCCGGGGAAGCAGGAGCGGTCGCTGTCAGGTAGACAGGAGAACCTGGCCGTGCAGCAGGAGACAGCGTCGCATCCGTGATGTCACGCACAGCAGCCGGTTCACGTACAGGCGAGGACGGACGTACATGCAAACGTACAGGCAAAGACACTGCAGCTGAGTCACGTAGAGGCGAGGACGCAGCATCCCGCGCAGACGCGGCCGAATCACGCGCATGCGAGGGCGCACACGCATGCGTCCCATGCACGGGCGCATGCATTGAAGTGGAGGAGCCGGTGTGCAGCAAGCCCGAGGAGGAGCAAGCCGGCTCAGCAGGCTCAGCCCTGCTGCGGCTGCTGCATGGCTCGCCAGGCACAAAGCCCGAGGCGGGGGAAGCCAGCTCAGTGGTGCTGCGTGGCTCACCGCAGCCCGAGACTGAGCCATGCGAGGGAAGGCCATGATCGACGTAAAACGGCGCTAAAGATGGAGATAAAACCTCGAGGCGACTCCCGCGTCCGATACCTGCACCATGGTCAGCAAGCAAAGGCAAGGAATGTGCAACATCCATAAAGTGGTCAGTTGACAGTAAGGAAGACTCCGACACAGGTGGAAGATTATGTGAGTTTGGCATGTTGACAAAGGGGAACACGTTCTCATCAAAAATGACGTCCCTAGAAATATAGACACGATTAGATAGAACATGGATGTGGTGACCCTGCATACCACTGCATGTTGTAGTATGCCAGTCGTTGATATAACATTCACGGAGTACCATTCCGCAAATATTACATCCCTCAGAGTAGTACAACAGAACATAGCAGGTCCATAACTCATTTGTTTATTATTACAAGCATAATACATATATCGTCTCGGAGCTCCTCTTGGGTCCTAAGAGGTATACTCCTGGGTTCGAGGCGAACCCAACTTAGCTTACAATATAGCTGTCTCATTAAGTTGTACATTTATTCTCGCGAGCAGCTAAGTATTAAGAGTTTGGGCTGCTCGGCTACTACGACTACTTAATGCTTCTAGGCTTGATCTCCTCCGGAAGCCTCCCCGGTTACGTAGACTATCAGATAGTCTATGCCTTCAATACCTCCTGAGAGGTCTGGTTCTTCATAGCCGATGATCTCGGCTCCTTCAGGGTTGTCGTAGTCCTCCTCCAGACGATTCAGACAATCTAAGCAAGGGATTTAAGATTGGGATGAGTACGAGCGTACTCAACAAGTTCATTATAGATAAGAGGTGTTTAATGCACTATCTACGATATTAGACCAGAAAGTCTAATACCAATGCAGGTTTTGATAAACATTTCTTCAAGAGATTGCTTTTATTTCAAAGAGCTATGTCCGTCAGCCTTCACCGGTTTACTAGAACTTCATGGAGCTCCTTTCCGGCCGCGTTCGCAGTTCCATATCCCGGAACAGGGAGTGACAGGTCACGATTCATTACACTCTGCAGAGGTGTGTTGCTTTACCCATAAGAGATCTTAACCTTGGTGCCAACTGGGCAGCTTTCCCGTCCACACTTCCTTTGGTGTGAGGCCCGGTATAAGGTCTAGCCAATCATGTTCCTCCGCTACCTCGAACACCCACCCTTTGTTGCATGCCCCGACCCTGGGTCCTCGCCGGTCCCATTATTCCCATAGATTTCAGGGTGGACCCCGACCACGACGACAGTCTGGGATCGAACCAAACTCCTTCTCCGGTAGCTGCAACCCATCATAGACCGCAATACCATGGGGACTTAGGACTCCCCAGCCTCACCATCTTGCTCCTTCGGGCGACAAGTGTACTACGGACAATGCCGTGGGGACTTAGGACTCCCCAGCCTCACCAGCTTGCCCCCTTGGATTACAAGTGTACTACGGTAGAGCGCATCCGTTGATGAACGAGAGGTGGAAACACTTTTGACTACTCCGTCCCACTCCGGATCTTATGGTTAACACGGGTATTACGGCACAAGAATCACTGGCGACATTTGTTGTTTAATCCTAGATGGATATAAACCCTTGCAATGGAACCTCCACCATATCAACACAATCCATGGTTCCATTGCCCACCACATAGTCATATTCATAGTTATGAAAGTAGTGGTTTTGGTTTTTATGCAATAGTGATAATCATAGTACTTTGCAAGTAATTTGATAAAGATACTCAAATGACATGAGCAAGCGATGAACTTGCCTGAACACTGCAAAGTTTTGCAGTTGGAAGGTGTGGACTGACCCTTGTCCTCTGTCTCTGAAAAATAGCATCATTGTCTGATAAGGGCAATGGTTAAAGAAGCAATTATGCATGATTCCAGTTTTAGGGTTTGATTCCCCCCTTCCGATGTCGTGATTATTTCATGTGAGAGGTTAATACTAAGAATAATTTAGGGATACTCTGTTTAGGGTAAAATACAACCTTGAAATATTGTCAAGGTGTTTTTTAAAGTCCAATTGCATTTAATGGACTTAATTTTCATTAATGAATATAATATGTGAGATTTATATTATTATTTAATTCATTAAATTAAGACTTATTCTTAATTATCTCAAAAAATTCTCTTTGATATTTTATTTGGATAGAGAATTTTATGCTGATTGATTTTCATATTTTGAATTATTTTTTTAGTGCCCTATTCAATTTTCTATTGAATTTTAAAGTTACTGGTTTTTAAATAAATTATGAAAAGTCACAATTGCCCCTGGGCCCACCTGTCAGTGGAGCCCAGTGGGTTGGGCTAGACCAGCTCGGGTCCAACCGACCCGAGCGGTCGCTCGCTCACTCTCCACCTCACGCCGCTCGACCTAACCCTAATTCCCCTTTCGCTCTCTGGCGATCCGTGTCGCCCTCACCGTCGCCGCCCGAATCCGGCGGCCTCCGGCCGCCATGGCCCTCGCCATGGGGCGCAATCGAACCGCCAGGCGACGGCGATTCGTTCCATCCGCGTCGATCTGGAGCTGACGCCGTCCTCCGCTCGCCATCGATCCTCTCCGCCAAGGCTAGGGTTCGGGATCCGCTTGATCCCGCGGCTCCCTGAGCTCCTGGCGTGGTGGCGCCGCCGTGGCTGTGCTGCCCTGGTGGGGTGGTGCTGTGGCGCCGCCATGGCCTGGCTTGGCCTGGCGCCGCCGTGCCCTAGCGTGTGCCGCCGTGGCCGCCATGGTGGTCTGCCTGCTCGACCCTGGTACGTTCGCCACCCCATCTTCTCTCTTGTGTGCTTGTTCTTCTTCCTCTCTCCGGTAGCTCTAGCCATGGCTTGCTGTTCCTGGTGCCTTTGCTGCTCTATGGCTGGCTTGCTGCTGCTGCGTTGCTGCTGGGCTGCGTGTGCTACTGATGCTGATGTGCTTGTGCAAGCTTGCTTTACTTGCAAGAATTTCTTCCCTGTGCCTCTGTTCTTGTTTCTATGCTTGTCTGGCACTCATGTGTATTCATTGATGCTTTAATGGCTTAATTGCAGTGTGCAATTCTTGCAAGTTTGCAAGTGCCAGAGCTCCTGTGGCTAGTTCTTGTGCTCAAATTTATGAGCAGGCTCATCTGAGCATTGCTATTGGCTTAACTACATGCTTTATTGGTTACTGGTATGTTCTTTAGTTGTTTAGCAAGATCCAGGGGTTCATCAAGCTCTTGATGTGCTTCTGGATACAATCATATATCATTTAATTGATTATCTGTGAAGCAACTGTTGAGTATGCATGGCTATTTAATTAACTATGGTCAGTGTGATGCTAGAATTGGGTGCTAGCATGCTTCAGCAAGCTCTGGTGATCTAGTGATCATCAGCTGCTTGAATATTGCTTGCCTTATTTATTGCTTATGCCTGTTTGGACTTAATATGGTGATTGTGCATCACCATGCCTTGTGCTGGTGTGTGCTGTGATTGGCTCAGGTAATTGCTGTTGCTTGCTGTGATCACTTGGATTCACAGCAAGGCTCTGGTGTGTGGATTTCTTGGATATTCATTTATCTGTGTTGTCTTGCTTGACTAAGTGGATAAATGAGATGAACTGCTTGCAGTGATGATTCTTATAATGAGTTGGATTGAGCTAGAGGGATGCCAACAGTGGTTGGGGACCCTAGCTCCTCTTTGAACTCAATCTGAGTAATGATGCAATTGCTTGGCTTAGTGTGTGGTTGTTTCTTATTTATCTATGCTTGTCAGTGAAGCTTGGCTTCCTATTTCTGACAATATACATGATCTACTTGATACAGTAGTAGACTGGTGCATCCTATGCCCTATCTCGATGGAAACCAACATGTGTTGGCATCTCCTGTGATGCATGAACTCCTTGGAGTGATGATATGCTTCTCTGTTGGCTTTTCTGTGTGGCTAAGTAGTTGTTGTGACCCTAGCACTGCTTGATGTGCTAGTAAAGGTTGCTCCAACCTCTTCTGTATGCTACTGTGCAATATTACTGGTAGACCTATGGCTTCCAGTTTAATTGATGTTGAAATGAAAATAGACATAGAAATGTCTATATTCTGATGGTCTTAGAAGGGCTAGTGTGGTCTGGTTGAACTTGGATAGTCTCTGGGATTGTTTACTTTCTTGTTTCCATTTGGATGATGCTACCACTATTCTGGTTGGCATAACCATGGTATAGGTTTGATTGATTCCTGGTCCCTTCCACTTCTTCCAGGTTTCACTTGGTCTCTGACCAAATGATGATCAAAACAGGGTTACCCACCCTTTGTGTGCTTGTGATTATGCCTGTGCAGTTTATGAACAAAACCATCTGGTTTGTTCATGATGATATGTATACCTGTTGTCGTCAGAAACCCACCGGCGGGTAGCGACAGGCAACACAGTAGAGCCGGGAACAACTTAGGGCTTCGGCTAGCCCTGGTCCCTCCGAGCGACGGCCCGCAAAGCTTTCTGGTCACACGTCCGATGCTGATGCTAGGGCGTGCCACCTGACCTATACCTGGTCAGGAAGGTGATGGAGATGCCTCGCTTAGTTTCCTGCATGGCATACACGTAAACATTAAATACGAGCCTCGATCGGCTCTCAGGTTATCCCGTGAATCGGCTCATGGGAGCCGATCCACCCATGATTCGTACGAGGTGCACGAATATATGGTGGTCCTGCTTGATCAAGGTAAAGCTGATAAGATCTACGACGATTTGGGGTTTTCACCGCATAATCGGAACATCCTACTCAGGATTGGGCCTCGCGGCCACGCACGGTGATCGTAAGCCGATCCTAGACAAGGCCTAAAAACCAACGCGAGGTTGATTCCCGGAACGTCCTGTCTAGGACTTGCGAACGACACCCTACGTGCCGCTGGATCCTCCAGCCCCTTATAAGGCCTAACTATTGCAGATATTAAACTAATCCTTGAAGAATCAAGGAGCAACCGTAACGGATCGAATCTACTATACTATGATCAAGCGGGGTGCCGCCCCTACACCTAAGATAGGTGTAAGGGCGGCTAGACATGCAGGGGTTGCACTACGCAAGCATATGATACGAAGAACTATGCTAACCCTAACACATCTATGATAACTACGTTGCTCGCCATCAACAAGGCTTCAGTACGAGCAACGCATGAACAACGTGGGGCTTGTGCTGCCTAGATCGCAAGATGCGATCTAGGCAGCATGTCGCTTACCGGTAGAAACCCTCGAGACGAAGGAGTTGGCGATGCGCCGAGATTGATTTTGTTGGTTGAACGTTGGTTGTTGTTTATTCCATAAACCCTAGATACATATTTATAGTCCGTAGACTTTCTAACGTGGGAATAGTCCCAACCGGGCACGGGCCCAACTCTAACTAACCGACACGTATCCTACTATGTTACAGATACAAGGGCAAACTTAGCCCAAACTTGCTATTCAAGGCCGATTCACGTATTTCTTCAATGTATAATCTTCAAGCCCATCTTGATCGCGGCCCACCTCTGACTCGGTCAAATTCTGGTGATAACACATGCCCCCCTGGTTTTGGAATTGATAATTCCAAAATCACTCTGTTTTTTCTTCGTCGGGTCATGTCGTGGCAGAACCGTCGCAGTATCCTTCATTTGTTCTGGCCATCGGCACAGTCTTGCGTATATCTTCTGGATACTGTCAACATAAAGTAATATAACAAGTGCAATATGCAAGTATGTAGGAATCAATGCACAGTTAACACAAGTGTTTGCTTTTTTAGATAGAAGGAAATGGGTAAACTAACTCAACAATAAAAGTAGAAGAAAGGCCCTTCGCAGAGGGAAGCATGGATTGCTATATTTGTGCTAGAGCTTTATTTTGAAAATAAGAAACAATTTTGTCAACGGTAGTAATAAAGCATATGAGTTATATAAATTATATCCTACAAGTTGCAAGTCTCATGCATAGATTACTAATAGTGCTCGCACCTTGTCCTAATTAGCTTGGATTTACATGGATTATCATTGCATAGCATATGTTTTAACCAAGTGTCACAATGGGGTACCTCTATGCCGCCTGTACAAAAGTCTAAGGAGAAAGCTCGCATTGGATTTCTCGCTTTTGATTATTCTCAACTTAGACATCCATACCGGGACAACATAGACAACAGATAGTGGACTCCTCTTTAATGCATAAGCATTCAACAACAGATAAAATTCTCATAAGAGATTGAGGTTTGTTGTCCAAACTGAGACTTCCACCATGGATCATGGCTTTAGTTAGCGGCCCAATGTTTTTCTCTAACAATATGCATACTCAAACCATTTGATCATGATAAACCACCCTTACTTCAGACAAGACGAACATGCATAGCAACTCACATGATATTCAACAAAGAAATAGTTGATGGCGTCCCCAGGAACATGGTTATCGCCCAACAAGCAACTTAATAAGAAAAAATATGCATAAGTACATATTCAATACCACAATAGGTTTTAAGCTATTTGTCCCATGAGCTATATATTGCAAAGATAAAGAATAGAAATTTCAAAGGTAGCACTCAAGCAATTTACTTTGGAATGGCGGAGAAATACTATGTAGTAGGTAGGTATGGTGGACACAAGTGGCATAGTGTTTGGCTCAAGGATTTTGGATGCATGAGAAGTATTCCCTCTCGATACAAGGTTTAGGCTAGCAAGGTTGTTTAAAGCAAACACAAGTATGAACCGGTACAGCAAAACTCACATAAAAGACATATTGAAAGCATTATAAGACTCTATACCGTCTTCATTGTTGTACCTTTTATCATTATATCGAAACCGATCGCTTGAACCGGCCTCCTCTTTGTCCTTGACACCAGAGTGACTGCTCTCTTCTTTGTCTTTGCCATGGCGGTAAACAGACCCTGCCATGTTGACATCTGACCATAATACTTTGCAATCCTATAGCCGATGGCTGTTCATCGGCTGTTTTGAGAATCCAGTCTCCTTCATCTTCTTGCAGCAACAGGACGGTCCAGACCCTATAGATGATGACGGCTTCCCTTTCAGGCTCCTTTCCGCAGCTCTAGTAGTCTTCTTCTGTAACAACTCGCCGCTTTCGAAGAAGGTTATGATGCAGGGTCAGCCGATGACACTCCAATCGGCTTCCAACAACAGAGTGTCTACCAAATCAGCTGCCCCCCGAGCCTCAGTTAGGTGAGAACAGTGGCGAGGACACACAGTTCAGTCCAAGGGCCTTGAACTCAGGCAATTGAGACAGCCACCATGCAGAGGTCCTAGCCATTCCTACGAGCGTAGCTGAGAAGGTGGCCAACTTAGCCAGGCCGACGGTAGATACACCGGAGCCGATCACCTTTTCTTCCTTTGAAAGCCGATATTGCAGACGAAACACCACCGGCCTAATGAGTAAAAGGTTGGAGGTTGGCCTTGAGGCTGAACTGAAAACCGACTTGGTCGAAATCCGAATATTGAACACGCAGCTGGTAGATCTTGTGTAATTGTACTAGAGTCGATGGCTGTGCATCGGCTGTATACCATGAGAATTTTTTTTTACTGGCCGATTTTTCTATCGGCCCCCAATATTTCACTGCACATGTTCATCTGATTAGGTGCCCCCCGAGCCGAATCTGTCAGGTAACTGCGGATATCGGCTCTGTGGTCCCACCGGGCGTGCCAGAATGTGTTGTCGTCAGAAACCCACCGGCGGGTAGCGACAGGCAACACAGTAGAGCCGGGAACAACTTAGGGCTTCGGCTGGCCCTGGTCCCTCCGAGCGACGGCCCGCAAAGCTTTCTGGTCACACGTCCGATGCTGATGCTAGGGCGTGCCACCTGACCTATACCTGGTCAGGAAGGTGATGGAGATGCCTCGCTTAGTTTCCTGCATGGCATACACGTAAACATTAAATACGAGCCTCGATCGGCTCTCAGGTTATCCCGTGAATCGGCTCATGGGAGCCGATCCAACCATGATTCGTACGAGGTGCACGAATATATGGTGGTCCTGCTTGATCAAGGTAAAGCTGATAAGATCTATGACGATTTGGGGTTTTCACCGCATAATCGGAACATCCTACTCAGGATTGGGCCTCGCGGCCACGCACGGTGATCGTAAGCCGATCCTAGACAAGGCCTAAAAACCAACGCGAGGTTGATTCCCGGAACATCCTGTCTAGGACTTGCGAACGACACCCTACGTGCCGCTGGATCCTCCAGCCCCTTATAAGGCCTAACTATTGCAGATATTAAACTAATCCTTGAAGAATCAAGGAGCAACCGTAACGGATCGAATCTACTATACTATGATCAAGCGGGGTGCCGCCCCTACACCTAAGATAGGTGTAAGGGCGGCTAGACATGCAGGGGTTGCACTATGCAAGCATATGATACGAAGAACTATGCTAACCCTAACACATCTATGATAACTACGTTGCTCGCCATCAACAAGGCTTCAGTACGAGCAACGCATGAACAACGTGGGGCTTGTGCTGCCTAGATCGCAAGATGCGATCTAGGCAGCATGTCGCTTACCGGTAGAAACCCTCGAGACGAAGGAGTTGGCGATGCGCCGAGATTGATTTTGTTGGTTGAACGTTGGTTGTTGTTTATTTCGTAAACCCTAGATACATATTTATAGTCCGTAGACTTTCTAACGTGGGAATAGTCCCAACCGGGCACGGGCCCAACTCTAACTAACCGACACGTATCCTACTATGTTACAGATACAAGGGCAAACTTAGCCCAAACTTGCTATTCAAGGCCGATTCACGTATTTCTTCAATGTATAATCTTCAAGCCCATCTTGATCGCGGCCCACCTCTGACTCGGTCAAATTCTGGTGATAACAATACCTCACTCCAGCTCCTAGAAATAGGGTTGGTGTAGAGGGTTTGCTTCTGGATGGATTGATGTGCTTGCCCTGCTCCTCCTTGCAAACCTTGATTCCTGATTTGTTTCTGGTATTTGTGGAATGGTTGAACAGCAGTGACTGTTCTTCTGTTCTTGCTGTTCTTGTGACTTACTCTGTGAAGCTGCTGTCGATGGAATGATCTAGGGTTTACTGTGGCAAGTTTTATATGCTTCTGGCTTGCTCTTGTTGGTCGACAGCACTACCTGCAGCTTGTGGTGACTCACTATGGCCTTGTGTGTTGGTACACATGCACACCAGCCTTGTGTGCTGCCTGGCTGTGTGTGTGTGCAAATGCTGTGCACTTGGACTTGGCTTGGTTCTGGTGGTGAGATGATCAGCTCGGCAGAGCTGATCCATATCTGCTCAATTTTAGTTTTCTTTTAACCTGCCAAGTGGCTTTGCCACTTGGCTTAATTCTTGTTTGGTTTTTTGTGTATGTGTGCAGGGATCAAGAAGATACTCAAGATGAACTCAAGATCATGAAGATTCCAATGTAGTTTAGGTCATTTAAATACCTTGTAATTTTCTTTTTTTCTTTTCTTTTTCTATCTTTGTCCAATTTTTTTGTAATGTGTTGTATAATTTCATTTATTTCAATTTTGAATATTGTAATTGACAATGTATCATGTGTGATTATTAATAAAGCTCAAGTTTCCTTAATGAGCTTTAAATATTTATTGTATTATTTATAATCTTGATTGATGATAATTGTCTCAAATTTGAATTATGTGATATCCATTTGATGTTTGAATTTAAAATTCAATGTGGTTTGAATTTAATCATATAACTTAATTTTAAATTCAATCATGCCACTTTAAGATTGGAATGCAAACTCTCCCCTCTCTTCTCAAAACCCTAGTTTAGTTGAATAAGGAACAGGTTTGTCGCATTCTCGAAACCCTAACCCTGTAAGGTGTCGAGAGAGAAACTTGTCCCCCTTCGATGCAGTTTTTGTTTAAAAGCGCGAAATTTCCCCGTAAATTACAATGCAATGCACATCCCTTTCTAAAATCTACCCCTCGATCGTCGCTAAACCTGGGACATTACAGCCTTTCCCCCTTAAAGAAAACTTCGTCCCGAAGTTGTGGTTGTAATACCTGAAGAGTTCGGGGTATGTTTTCCTCAGGTCTTCCTCTTTTTCCCAGGTGGCTTCCCTCTCGGGATGATGCTTCCATTGTATCTTGCAATACTTTATAGCTCGATTCCTGAGTTGTTTCCAGTTTTCCTCGAGAATCTTCGCGGGCTTCTCGATGTATGTCAAATCTGGTTGTAACTCAATCTCTTCATGTGATACTGGCTCATCTGGGGTCTTTAAGCACTTTCTGAGTTGCGTCACATGAAATACGTTGTGAACCTGAGATAACTTCCCCGGTAGTTCCAATTCGAAGGCTAACCCTCGGTTTTGACTCAGAATTTTGAAAGGTCCGATGTACCTAGGGCTTAGCTTTCCTTTTACTCCAAACCTCTGAAGTCCTTTCATCGGGCTCACCTTAAGATATACCATGTCTCCAACTCGTGGCTCCCATGTTCTTCTCTTCTGATCTGCGTAACTTTTTTGTCGGCTTTGGGCTATCTTGAGCCTATCTCTGATAATGTCAATTATTTGTTGCTTTTCCTTGACATAATCAGGGTTGAACTCTTTGCTTACTCCGGCTTCATACCAACATATCGGTGATCTACACTTCCTTCCGTACAGAGCTTCGAACGGTGCCATCTTGATGCTGCTTTGATAGCTGTTATTGTATGAGAACTCTGCTAGTGGCAAGTGCTCCTCCCATGATCCTCCGAAATCTAGGGCACAAGCCCTAAGCATATCTTCTAGGATCTGGTTAGTTCTTTCTGTTTGTCCACCTGTCTGAGGATGATAGGCGGTACTATAGTCTAACTTGGATCCTAAAGCTTCGTGTAGTTGCTTCCAAAATGCTGATGTGAATACGGATCCTCGATCTGACACGATCTTCTTGGGCACTCCATGCTTACTCACGATCTCTTTGATGTAAAGATCGATGAGTTTCTCTCCCTTATCCTGCTGATTTACCGCTAAGAAGTGTGCACTCTTCGTCAACCGGTCCACGATTACCCATATCATGTCCTTCTTTTTATTGGTCATGGGTAGTCCGGTGATGAAATCCATCCCTATTTCCTCCCATTTCCATTCTGGGATTGGTAAAGGTTGTAACTTTCCTGCCGGACTCTGATGTTCAGCCTTCACTCTTTGGCAGGTATGGCATTCCGCCACATATTGTGCTATCTCTCTCTTCATGTTGTTCCACCAGAATAGTTCCTTCAAATCCATGTACATCTTTGTACTTCCCGGATGTATGGAGTATGGTGTTTGATGGGCTTCCCGGAGTATTACTTCCTTTATTTCAGCAATATACGGAACACAAATCCTCTTCTGGAACCAAAGTGATCCTGATTCTCCTCGGTGGAATTCTGATTGTCTACCCTCATCTATCCTTCTCATCTCCTCTACGATGAATGGATCATCTAATTGACCCATCATTATCTCATTCTTGAGGTTAACATTCAACTCATCGGCTACTTGCAAAGCTGATAGTCCTTCATGAGCTTCCTTCTCCCAAAGTTGTATTTGGGCTTGACTTATTTCCTTCCTCAACTCCGGTGATATTTCTTGTTCCACTCCTCCGATGCTCTTTCTACTCAAGGCATCTGCTACAACATTGACCTTCCCTGGAGTATAATTGATGGTCAAATCATAATCCTTGATCAAGTCTAGCCATCTTTTCTGTCTCATGTTGAGTTCCTTCTGAGTAAAGAAGTATTTGAGACTCTTGTAATCTGTATAGAGCTCACACTTGGCTCCATAGAGAAAATGTCTCCATGTTTTGAGTGCAAATACAACTGCTGCAAGCTCTAGATCATGTGTTGGATAATTCACTTCATGAGGTCTGAGTTGCCTCGATCCATAAGATATTACTTTCCGATCTTGCATGAGTACACAACCCAATCCATGTTTGGATGCGTCACAGTACACGGTGTAATCCTTGCCAACTTCAGGAACTGCTAACACCGGTGCTGTGGTGAGTTTTTCTTTCAGAGTTTGAAAACTCTTCTCACACTCCTCTGACCATACGAATGGTGTGTTCTTTCTTAACAGCTTCTTCATTGGTCCTGCTATCTTGGAGAATCCTTCGATGAATCTCCGATAATATCCTGCCATTCCTAGGAATCCTCGGATTTCCTTGACAGTCTTGGGTGCTTCCCATTCTAAAACTGCTGCTACCTTGCTAGGGTTAACAGCTATTCCATGTTTGCTAATGACATGACCAAGGAATTCTACTTGATCTAACCAAAATTCACACTTGCTGAACTTGGCATAGAGTTGATGTTCTCTCAGTGTTTGTAACACTAACCTTAGATGTTCAGCATGTTCTGCTTTGTCTTTGGAATAGATCAAGATATCATCAATGAATATGATGACAAACTTGTCTAGATATGGCATGAAGATCTTATTCATAAGGTTCATGAAGATTGCTGGGGCATTTGTTAATCCAAAAGGCACTACAAGGTATTCATGATGTCCATACCTTGAGACAAAGGATGTTTTCGGAACGTCTTCCTTTTTGATCTTTATCTGGTGATAACCGGATCTTAGATCAATCTTGGAAAAGACTCCCGCGCCTCTAACTTGATCAAATAGATCTTGTATTCTTGGAAGTGGATACTTGTTTTTGATTGTGACGTTGTTCAGATTCCTGTAGTCTCCGCACATCCTTCTTCCTCCATCTCTTTTATCCACGAAGATCACAGGTGATCCCCATGGTGAGACACTTTCTTGTATAAATCCTTTCTGTTCCAAGTCGTCCAGCTGCTCCTTAAGTTCTTTCAACTCTTTAGGCCCCATTTTATATGGTGCTTTAGCAATTGGAGCTGTTCCTGGAATTAGGTCGATAGTGAATTCTATCTCCCTATCTGGTGGCATACCAGGTAATTCCGCAGGAAAGACATCCTGGAATTTATTCACTACAGGTATATCCTCTAACTTCACCTCCTTCATGCTGTTCAACTGTAGCTCAACTTCAATCTGTGTATGTTTGTCGCCTTGGTAGATCATTCTACTTCCATCGGGGCTTTTCAAAGATACCGTCTTGTTCACACAGTCGATCAATGCCCCATTAGCTTCCAACCAGTTCATACCAATAATGACATCAATGTCCTTCATCGGTAAAATGAACAGGTCTACGTCAAATGCGCACTTATTGATCATGATGACTTGTCCTTGTTTGGTATGGGTTACTACTATCGTTCCCCCCGCAGAAAGTATGGTTATGGGTGTATCTAACTTAGTGCAACTAATCCCATGTTTGATGATGAATTGTTGGGAAATGAATGATGTGGTTGCACCAGTATCAAAAAGTACTTTGCCAGGATGAGTGAGTATCTGGAGCGTACCTATCACCGCCTGATCGGAGTTGACCACCTCCTCCAGACTGGTGCAGTTCAGCTTGCCGAAGGGCTTCTTGTTCTTCCAATTCCCTCCGGTGTTTCCTCCTCGGCTTCCTCCTCCTCCAGATTGACCTCCTCCATTCTTCTTATTGGGGCAATCCTTCATCATGTGCCCCTCCTGACGACACCCGAAGCAAATGATCCTGGGTTTGCGACAGTCCTTCGAAGTATGTCCTTTAATTCCGCAAATACGGCAAACTATTTGGTTTGCAGTCTGAAATGCTTGATTCTTCCTACTACCATAGTAGTTGCTGTTGTTGTTGTTGTTATTGTATCTTGGCTTGAAATTCAAGCTGGTATTGGGCTTGTTATTGGAAAACCTCTTAGGCTCAAACTTGGCCTTCTTCCTCTTTTCCTCCTGCAGTTGTTTGAAATCATCTTCCAGAGTGATGGCGGCATCCACCAACTCTTGAAACTCCGTCGCTCTCATCATCCGGAGCTGTACCTTGAACTGGGGACTTAACCCCCTCAGAAACCTTTTCTTCTTCTTGTCCTCGGTGTTGACTTCTTCAACAGCATACCGGGACAGCTTTGAGAATTCCTTGACATAGGTCAGGATGGCCTTGTCCTTCTGCTCGAGACTTTCAAATTCTCGACGCTTCAGTTCCACAATACTTTCAGGGACATTGGATTCCCTGAACTTCCTTGCAAACTCCTCCCAGGTGAATACCTTTCCCTCCGGGTAAATGGCTACAATGTTATCCCACCATGATGCGGCGGGTCCACACAACAGATGTGTAGCATAACGGACCTTCTCCTGGTCGTTACAACCAACGGTATTGAGCTTTCGCTCGGTGTCCATAAGCCAATCTTCCGCGTCCATTGGCTCGGGCGCGTATGCGAAAGATATAGGCTTTGTATTCTGGAAGTCTGCTAGTGTGACTCCCGGATTCTCGGGTCTCTCTACCCGGTTCTGTTGCAGCAATTCTTGGAAGAATTTGTTCTGCTGCTCCAACGTTACACGTTGTCTTTCCTCCACCATCTGCATGTACTGTACAAAATTCTGCTGCGTCATGGGTGGTGGTGGTGGTGGAAACTGATTCCTGGCTGCTTCATCAGCCTCTTCCTTTTGCTTTGCTTCACGCTCCATGCGCTGTGCTTCGGTCTCCTCTCCTAACGCTCCCGACATAACCCCCTAGTTCTGCAACACAAGATGATACTCATAATTACTCCATGCGCAAGTTTTCTGAGCTCAACTTTGTGCACAGAACTAGTCACGCAATGGAAATCAAGAAGCAAATCCAAATCATACAAAACATATACCATGTATATACATACTTAAGTGGTCTTATTATAATACTCAAGTCGATGTGAGTATGCGAACTCACTTATTAAAGTATATATACAAATTTCTACAAATATTACACAATACGATACACTTGGTACTTGTATATCGTAGTCTAGCCTTCCTTGGTGGTCTCTATGCGTGCTTTACTCCCGGTACATTCCAGGCTTCCATCCGGTCGAACGCGTAGTCCTCCTGACGGATTCTGGAACATAGGGTCTTCCCGTTGGCTGGTAATCGGAATCCGAAGATGATCCCAGGGAGAAATCTGTGGTCATAAACTGATTATTCAGGGCATCATAATCCACCCATCGGGTGTACTCCCCGACGACTCCACCATAGGTATTCCCACCATCAGTATCCGACTCAATCAGTATTGGATACTCTTCATAGTCTCCCCTATTGTACTGATCGTACTGGGGCTGGTTTGTGGCATCTTCTTCCATCTCGGAATTACCTCTGACTGGATTGCCAGAGTTTCCTGTGTCTGACCCCCAACGCCAACCTGTTGAGTTCTCTATAGGAGTCTCGGAACGCTGATGGTTCCCAGATTCCTCTCCACCCTCATATCCCTTATAGGAGCTACTAGGATAGTACCTCGGTGTAATGGGTGTGGTTAGTTGTTCAGGATGATCAATACTAATATAATCACCAGCTGAATAAACTGGTGTGTGTACCTCATCCACCACTGGTTCCTTCCCTTTCGCCTCCTCTTGGGGTTTCGTGAACTCTTCCAGCATTGTATCAATTGCTCCCGACAAATGTCGATTCAACTAAAAGAATAATGATAATAGGTTACGGCTGTTGTCCATGTATTTTGCGGCTTCTGCTGGTTTGCGTTTTGCATACTTGAAGTGATTAAGCATCGGCTCATCTTCCTCCTCTAGATGTGGAATGTGGCTAAACTTGGAACCAATAAGCTCTTTTGTCTTATGTTCCCTGATATCAGTAATGGCTCTCATAACTGCAATGTGATAGGCTGTTTGGATAGTTCTGGCTTCTCCTGCTGGCATAACTATGCTCAACCCTAGGGATTCAGGAAGTCTAAGTCCCACCCTACACTTGGCCAACACTCACTACAAGAAAAGTTCTGATAGACAACGTCTCAAAATCGTCCGCTAAGGGGTATTTTTCGTCGCCCATGGGCCTAACCCGACGATATGGGTTCTGTTGTGGAAACTGCGTCAGGCAAAGTCCTACGACGATTTTTTCGGTCCGTCGCGCTTGGGCGCCCTTCCGCCACGGAAAATCGGACCGTTGCCCAAGTGTTTCCGGGAGCCCGTTGACTGCTGACGTCATGCAAACTGACACGTGGCAGACGCCGTTAACTGGCAGTTAATGGCGTTAACCGGCTGAAACCCCGTGGTAGATGGTAAGCCCACACGAGGCCTGCCACGTCTTAAGCGGGCCGGCCCATTAAGTTTGCGGGCCGGGCCAGCTGACTTAGTTTGACCGGTCAACTATATAGCTGGGCTGGTCCATTAGTTACGTGGGCCGGGCCTAACCTCTAAGGTTGACTGGTCAAAACTTTAATGGGCCGGCCCACTAAGCATGTGGGCCGGGCCGAATGCACTCGTTTGACCGGTCAACAGGCAAAAGGGCCGGCCCACAAGACATGTGGGACCCACTTTCTTGGTATCGGGCCGGCCCATTTACAAAGTGGGGTCCATATTAAAGCAACTGGGCCGGCCCAAGAAGTTAGTGGGCCGGCCCAATTAGCATGTGGGTCCCACTTTCCTGCTATCGGGCCGGCCCATTTAGTACGTGGGGTCCACATTAGATCAAATGGGCTGGCCCAACAAGCCAGTGGGCCGGGCCAAAAGCACCGGTGGGTCCCACTTTCCAGTTAAAGGGCTGGCCCGTTTAGTACGTGGGGTCCACCATATAGCAAGTGGGCCGGCCCAACAAGATAGTGGGCCGGGCCAAAAACACAGGTGGGTCCCACTTTCCAGTTAAAGGGCTGGCCCATTTAGTATGTGGGGTCCACCACATAGCAAGTGGGCCGGCCCAACAAGATGGTGGGCCGGGCCAAAAACACAGGTGGGTCCCACTTTCCTGCTAAAGGGCCGGCCCATTTAGTATGTGGGGTCCACCATATAGCAAGTGGGCCGGCCCAACAAGATGGTGGGCCGGGCCAAAAACTCTGGTAGGTCCCACTTTCGTCTTAAAGGGCCGGCCCATTTAGTATGTGGGGTCCACCATATAGCAAGTGGGCCGGCCCAACACGCTAGTGGGCCGGAACAAAAACAATAGTGGGTCCCACTTTCCTGTAAAAGGGCCGGCCCATTTAGTACGTGGGGTCCACCATAGCGCAAGTGGGCCGGCCCAACAGGAGAGTGGTAGGGCCAAAACCAGCGGTGGGGCCCACTTTCGTCTTAAAGGGCCGGCCCATTTAGTATGTGGGGTCCACCACAAAAGCAATTGGGCTGGCCCAACTAGTTAGTGGGCCGGCCCAGTAGTGGGTGGGGTCCACCTTAAAGCAAGTGGGCCGGCCCAATTAGGGTGTGGGGTCCACAGTAAATCAAATGGGCTGGCCAATAAGTAAGTGGGCCAGCCCGTTTAGTTCTTTGTTTATATGCGGCGTAATAGGCGCTTTAGGATTTTGCGGGCCGGCACATATGTGATTTCGCTTAATTGGGCCGTTTAAGGGATGGGAATTCGTGATTTAGATACTGAGAATATTTACGCAGCATTGATTTCTGTCGGATAGCCTCACTTACCACAAGCACCAAAGAAAAATGCGCGAAAGAACTATAAAAACTAACTAAATATTACATCAGCTGCAAGGCTTTGAAAAAATATTACAGAACCCAGAGAAATTGAATGGTAATTAAACCTAGCAATACAATGAAGCGATCCGGCAATCTTTTAAGTTGTCCATGCAGCACCTATATCTGAAACAAAGACATTACAAGTTAAGACAGCAACAATGGAAACGCAAAGACACTGCAATATTGTTTGCCAAAGAATTTGGAACTCATCATTTCGTCGTTATAACAAGATCATTGTAATGCGCACAATAAGCAAACAAAGAGTGCATGCCGCATACCAACAGCCAATATAACAGAGCATGTTAGAATGAAACAGCAGACTTACCACTGTCGAGTCCCATGCAAACCAACATGTTCAGGGAGTACAAAATTGGCATGAACAACATAGTAGCAGGCTATAAATTTTGTAACAAGGACTGAGCAAGATGAAGTTATGATGGCTACATCTACAGAGCAGGGAATGTAAACCAAAAATAGAAGTTACGATGGCAAAAGCTAAAGAGGAGGGAATGTGAACCAACATGTGCCAAGTGCAATTACTTCATTTTGGCCGTGAACTAAATAATACTCCTGAACTTATAGTGAAGGGGATGCAAATCAAGATGTTTCGGGATATAAACTTGTAATGAGCAACACATAGAGGATAGTTAATGCTGGAGCTTAGGATGGACCAGATACAGAATATAGTGGGATCACCTGTGAACTTGTATAAGAGGGAATGCAAACCAATATGTTCAGCTTTCCATATGTGAGCGTCATGCCAAGTCAGAGAAACAAGTCAATAATGCAGCTTTTGAAGAACAAGATGGCACGCAAAATTATTATCTAGTAGTATGACAAGTATATTTGTACTACAGGCTAGATAGCAGAGTGATAGCATGCCAAACTAAGTCCTTACTTTGTTAGCTTACAATGAACTAGATACAAAACAATGGCATCACCTGTAGTACAGGGAATGCAAGCCAACATGTTCATGGAGTAAAAAATTGGCACAAACAACATAGTAGCAGGCCATAATTTTTGTAACAACGGCTGAGCAAGATAAAGTTATGATGGCTAGATCTACAGAGCAGGGAATGTAAACCAAATATAGAAGTTACGATGCCAAAAGCTATAGAGCAGGGAATGCGAACCAACATGTGCAATTACTTAAAATTGGCCATGAACTAAATAATAGCAGGATGTTACTATAATACCTATAATTTTTGTAACAACGACTGAGCAAGATAGAAGTTATGATGGCTACATCTACAGAGCAGGGAATGCAAACCAAAATGTTCAATCGCTTAAAGTTAGCAATGAAGTAGAAAATAGCAACGTGTTACGGTCATAGCTAGGAATGAACTAAAAGAGCTTCAGACAAACAAGCATCTGAACCCAGAACATGGCGCTAAAACAAGGGACTTACATTAGGAGAAGCACTCTGTGGGAGTCACGACGGCGAGATCTTCCTGGGGTTGATAGATCCGGTGATGAAGTACGCTACATGTGCTACTTGGGGTTGGAGAGACGGCCATTACACTTCATGGTTACTCATCTCATCTGCAAAAAAGTAACGGCGCGTCGTTAGCACAAGCAGGTTCCCCCAAGATTAAACAAGAACTTGCAGGCAAGCAATAGAAAAGCGACAGTAGAAGAGTTTAGATCATGCACAGCGCCGGTGAAGCAGATCCGGTTCATGCACAGCGGTGTCGGTGAGCAAGATCCGATGCGGTGGACGACGGATCCGGCGAAGCGGCTCAGCTGAAGCGACTGCGGTAGACTGCTGGATGAGCATATGGTTTAGAGGTACGGCGGGGATGATCCGGTCCGGTTGATGACGGCGTCGATGAAGCGGCTCCGGCAGGCAGCCGGCTGACGAGGATCGCGAGGGCTCGGGTAGACCAGGGAAGTCCGGCGGGGATGTTCCGGTGCGGTGGTCGTGGAGGTGGGAGAGAGGGACTTGGGAAGTTCCGGTGGGTGGTCTGAGGGAAATGAATTTTTTTTGGGAGGGTCTCCGGGCTAGGGAGGTGGTGATCCAAAAAAATGACGGGCAGACCCCCCCACCTACCGACTTTGCTGCCATCTCCACAGGGGTAGAATGGGAATTTGGAAGCGTGTGAAATTTTTGTATTTTGTGGGCGGGAAGTTTTGCCGCTATGAGATTTTGAATTTGGCTACCGTCCAAGTATAATGATAAAAAATGTGAGACCGTACTAGTACCTCTGTTCAAGGCCGAGTGCAAAATCAAATCATCATCACATTAAATACCGGTTACTATCATCGTGATCTATCTTGTTATCCCATTCAAAAACCCGTCTGAAATATTTCAGGATTGGCGGGAGATTTTGCCGCCCGACTGAGATTTGATTTTGAATATGGCTATGGTCAAGTAATATAATATAATACTAATATAAAGACGGTACACCTGGTTAAGTACTAATTGCTCTGCTCCGGCAGTCAAGGCCAGCAGCAGCCACATCAAGCCATCATCATTACAAACAAAATCAGTCAAATCTAGAAGCTAGTATAGGAAAAATCACAGCAGCATAATAAATCCAGAAAACTAAGTATGGAGTATAATACATCAACTGCATACAACAGCCAAAAGCAGCCAATAATAATGTTAATGTTCACGACAAACTAATCTGAAAATAATATAAGACGCAATGTATGGCCAACATGAAGATTATGATACCCCAAGATGAATGAATCTGATCTTCATTCAGCATATATTTCTTCGTCACTCCGTTCTCTGATCTGAAGGAAATATTCATTGAACTCTCCTTCCGTCTGCAGTGTGCAGCCAATACATCCTCCAAACGGTATGGCCTTTGTTCATTTCTCATACCATAGTTTCCTAATCTATCCACACGTATTGGCCACTCATCCCAGGCCTTTATATCATCAAAGTACTCTCTGATATAACCCAAATCTGCGTAGTAGATGCAGCCAGGTCGAAGTGTCGGGTGCACTCTGGTGTCGACGGAGATACACCGGATATAATGGACGAAGAAGGCACGACTGCCAATGTTATTGATGGCATGGAGAGAGCGGCTCTCAGTGTCCACACGGTACACCAATGGTTGACCTTCCTCCAAATGCTTGTTGTCCAATAACACAAGCAGCAGAGCACCATCCGACTTCACAAGGTAGAACTTGTTATTTCCAAGTTCTGGAAATGAAAATAGTGTATCCATGTTGACACTGCTCGCGCGCTGCTCCAACTGGACATTGTTGGTGCACACTAATTTTCCGAACTCAAAATTGTTCACAGGTATTGCATACAGTTCACCATTGAACAGGGTAATGCAACGCAGAGAATGGTGCTCGGTCGAAAATCTTCCTTCTCCCCAGTCTTCATCTATACCCTTAGTTGGAGTGCTCTCATCGACCCAAGCAATTTACGCCGGGTAATCTTTGGAAACGAAGACCATAGTCGGGGACTTCATTACAGCGACTGACTTCAGAATAACATATGGCATATGCGCCTCAAACCTAGTATTCAATGTCTTTGTGAGTGGGTTCAAAAGCCGTATCTTGTGCGGCTGGTTCTTACAGGCAAGGACGATGACGCCACGGTAAAAGCCGACGAAGTAGTATCTAAAATATATTGATGAAGATAACATTCAGCACTAAGATGTTTACGATTGAAAATAAAAATAGATTAACTCTATAGATATGGAGGAATTTGAACCTTGCATGAACTTCCGTAAGATCGATGGTGACGTAGCGGGATGTGCGGAGGTGGAGGAAGGTGAAATCAGCAGCGCGTGGAAGGACGTGTTCTACCATGATCCATTCATGCAGGTGCACGTCGGGCTCAGGTAAACCTGAGCGCCAATTTCTACAAACTTGCCTCAAAGCAGAGTAGGTGTCCATGTACTCCTCGTTCGCCGATGGCAGTCCCCGATCTTGTGAAGTGGTCCGTCAGCCCTGAGAGAGGCCCAGTCCACGGAGGCGCCGCGCTTGGATGCGCCGCCCTCGGAGGCGACGGTCTCGGGGGCGACGGCCGCCGGCGCATTCTTCTTGTCCATCGCCGGCAGGGAACGCACGTAGGGCGGTTGGTGTTTTTTCATTCGATTTGGAGAAGTTGATGGGACGTGAGAGGCATGGTTGCGTGCGTGAGTGAGAATGAGACTGTGTGCAGAGGGAGGGACAGCTGTACAGGCAACGTGACGGTTGGTCTCGGCAGTTTCTCAAAAAAGCTAGACGTTTGGTCTCAACACGCGCACCGCCTAACCGCTGCGCACCACGACACGCGTCCGTGGTACTGCACGTCTGCACCGTTACGTGTACTCAGTTCTACCGTCGAGCCTTACACTGGAAAAATATATGTACTCCGTACTCAGTTTTCCCCTCGAGTATAGTGGCTAGTGCAATATACTCAGTTTTACCCTCAAGTGGAGAGTCAACAAATGGGATTAAGTTGTCTAATTGAGTAATTTCATGCGCAAAAAATAAAATCATAGTGCCTCCTACTCATGGAGTCTTGTTAAGAAGAGGAGGTCTAACACGTGGAAAAGAGAATAGCACACCACAGGTCCGAAATGATGGAAAGGGCTAGGCAATCCACTTATTATAGATCTCAACAAAAACCACATGGAACTAGTATATTAAACTTATGCAGTAGCCAACGCAACCAAAAGTCAGAAATGCAGGCTGAGTCCCAAAGGCACAACACAATACGAAAACTTGCAAACTTATATAAAAGGGGCTATGCAACCCACTTATACACACATTAACAGCCATCCTCCTGTGTGACAAGAGAAATTCAACACTGGATTCGGAGGTAGGCACATGAAGCTTTACAAGGGCCAATGGGGCACCAACAAATTAAGGATGAATTGAACCACACCATCAACAATTCAAACTCGAGACCTTGGCTCTAATACCATTTAAGTTCAAACTGATTGAAAAGGCTAGGCAACCAATTTATAAAACATCCACAGAGTTGATCCCAGCCGCAGATAAATGCATCCACCAACAAAATAGGAACATTGCCTCAGTCTCAGGAAAATTTCACAATACCAAGGTACTCACATGTCAATGTCAGTGTTCATCTCCAATTATCTATGGCATTTTATTAGTCTTTGAGAGATTATAACGAACTTGATTGGCCTCCTCCAGTAGGGCATCACATGCTTCTGATCTCGATCTCAACATATCAACTTGGTTTCTTAACACATCTGCTGCAGCTCGTTCTATTTGGAGTTGTTCCTCCAGAACTTGTGCAGAGAAAGACTTGGACTTGGACTTGGACTTGGACTGCAAAAACCCAGCATTTCGCAGGAAAGTGTTTTTGGTGATATCTTTATTTTTAAGTACCATGGTAAATGTCTCCATACATTCTTCTAGAGTTTTTTCCATACCGTCTTTCCCGGGTTTTGCCATCTCCAATTTCATATTTGCCTGAAAACATTTCAGTCGTGTAAAAATTAAAGTTATTACAGAGAAACATGCAGACGGTAGATTTAATGTGTATGAACTACTTTTAATCCTACAAGTTGGTATGCCTGATTACACATCAAATGCATTTTCACAAAAACGCCTAAAAGATCATATTGACATGCGCATTATTGCTCCTACAAATTGGCAAGTGTGTCGTTAAAAAAATTAAATCATAAAGAAGACTTACAATAACACTTTCTGCGAGTTCTCCTATCACATTATGTTTGTTCTTCTGGCATGCCTCGAACTGCTCTGCCAGAGTCATCTCTTTGTCTGGTTGCATGTTGTTTGCATGATCTACTTTCTGCATTTTTGTACAATCATATAGAAATCAAATAACGTGGTTAAAATGGAGGATGGAAATATAACATGCACATGGAGTTCTACACAATTTACGAGTAACATATGTAGCAGTACAGACCAGCGGGGCATTACTTTTTGCCAGAGATGCCCAACCAAGTGACGAGATCCTGTACGGCTTGGTAAACGTTGTTTCAAGCGGTTAGCCTGGTTCCTTTTAGACAACGTCTGCAAAAGGAGACTAGTGAGACACTGGCGCAAAATAAGTATTTGGAATTTAATCTGGTTTCACGGTCCTCATAAGCCATACCACATTCTTTGGATCAGACCAGTGCTTGAGAAGATCTCCCCACTGCTCGTCAGTCATACAGGGTGTAGGAGACTTTGTTCGAACATTGGCAGTAATCTGGCCAGTGAAGTATGTCGCCTTAAGCTTATAGCGGTGCTGGCGCAACAATTCTTTGAATATGGAAGCGATGACAAACTTTACATCCTCATTATCCTCATCGAATTCAAACCTTAACTGCTCAGAACGGTGGAATGATTGGTGAGTTATATAGCATAGAAACAACAGTAAGCTACAAGAAATGGGACAGATCAATGTGGAATAATTTATCATTACCAGGAGAAGCATGACTTACATGTAAATTATGCACTAAACTCTCGAACTGTGAAGGGGTGTCAACGTGCTGCTTCCACAATGGGAAGGTAGGAAGTTCATTCCTGATAAAATAGCCAATATGTGATACAAGATATGAAGATTCATGCGGATGAAGTGGCCTTCTGCCACCTACAATAGATGTGATGCGAAATCTTGAACCCATTCCGGAAATCTTAGCTGCAAGTTTTCTTCCTACTGTTGGCCCCCTCGTTTTTATTGATCGTGGCGAACCTACCAAGTTAATCATTACATCAAGCTATCATGGTATATAGATACATAAGGGAGCATTAAACTACAAGTCTTGAAAAAAGTATTACCTTTTTTGGCGTGGGTCTCGTCATCGGGAGAGGAGTTGTCTTTCGCAGGACTAAGGGTGGGAGGGAGATCATCACCCGATTCGGCTGGTGTTGTGGCAGCTGCTTGTTTGGACATTTGAGGCTGTATCATCCGGGACTAGCATCATGTGTCCTTGGCCATTATTACCTACCACCACTCCCGATGATGCCAATTGTTGGCTCGAATTTCTTGTGGAAACTGGTTCTGTTGGCAATTGTTGCTTTGAGAAGCGATATTGGCAGCCGGTGGTTGTGGAATGTGTGGGCTGGTACATCTTTGGGGCTACTTACATCTGATTCGATGGTTTGTGGTTTTTACGAGACCTTTTCTGTTATCATTCTCGGCCTGTTCGCCACCTCGTGTCGGTCTTTTGTTAGACCTTGTAATAGGAGGAGCAGCACGAGCATCGGGCTTAACCTTTTTTTATTACGCACCGTCACCCATCCTCCGGTATCAGCCTGAGGTTCTGTTGAGTGTTCTTCCTCCTGTTCGTTCTTGAAAAGTTCTTGCCCGAATCTGCGGATGCTGTCACACATAAATGATATTTCAATGTACAATATTATATGATGATGATATGCGAGATGGAATGGAAAAACAGTAAGGCAACATATGCAAAAACATATATGATGCGTTAACTAAGCAGGAAAAATGTAGTAATGAGATTGAACATGGCATGGGTAACATATTTGGTAGGACTGGGATACAACAAATGGAAGTTGGGACAAATAATTCGATGACGGGACGGAGAAAACTCACCTTGTTGTGTTGCAGAGGATAGTCGACCAGGGCATCTTCCTGAGTCAGCTCGCCATCACAATCAGCAGGATCAAATTCTGAATCAGAGGAATGTTCCGTATCCTTTGTGAGGGACGTGGGTGGCGTTTTTGCACTAGACCTTGTAGAAGGATGTAGTGTTAGGCCCAACGAGGCTGCAACTCGGCTATTATGCAGGATAGTTTGCCTCCGTTGCTCTTCGTACTCATTCTCGAGTGGAAGACCTAACATGCATTGGCGAGAAATGCAGATGAGATTTATCATGGAACTGTGCATGTAAGAACAAATTAATAGTAGCAGTGAGACTGCTCAAAAGGTGTAATGACAAACAAACTATGTCTCAAAAATAATTGATGTTCATATTGTCAAGCTTCATGCACTAGCCAACGCAACCGGAAGTCCGGACTGATGGAAAGGGCAAACAAATTGATGAGGACATCTCTATGATAGATACAACCAATACTCCTACAACCACATCTCAGGTACATTCGTTACTAGGAATCCTTCATGATATATTTGAGAATATGATGCTGCCTAAATCAAATGTATTTATATTATTTAGGAATGGATCTAGCATGGACGCCAAGCATTGGATTAGGAACGTGCATGGAGATGGCAGCAGACCTGCAAGGATTCAGGATGGCGTTGCAAGCGAGGATTTCAGAACATTGAAGCCACCATAGTGAAGCAACGATGCTTGGATGAATTATACAAGTTACTCCATCATAAAATTCGTCCAAAGAGTTATTTCTGGTGCTGTGTCACCTTATTTAATGGGCCAGGTCCATGTATTTTCGGATTAGGTATTTTAGGGTATTTTAAGAGGCAATATAAGTGGAGGAAGGCCCATTTAGGGGTGTTTTTGGCCAACCCTAGCTGGTTGGACGAAAATCCCTTGACTTCCCCCATATATATCCCTCTGTAGCCGTCATTAGAACTTGGATTTTGATTAGATTAAAAGTTAGCCAATTGCTGCAACTTCGTGTACTTCTTTTGAGGCCAACGCCCAGAACAAGACCGACTATTCGGAATCCCACCATTATCAATCAAGCTTTCATCTCTATTCGCAATATTCTGATTGCATCTTTAGTTCTTACTTGTTCTCGATTTCAGGTAGGAATTAAGACCCTTGCTGGTCAGGCTGATCGTGCTCCCGCAAGATCAGTAACTCCCGGAGATTGTCCTAGCGATTGCATTGGCGCACGAGCTTTGCACGTGTAATCGGATCGTCAAGCACGAACTCCACCAACAAATCGAATTATCTTCATCTCATCGAAAGATCGGACACCTTTGCCCTATCACAAATTATGGCTCAAAAATAATTTACGTTGGGCAACAGAGGGCAGCAGCAACAATTTTTAGGATAAGTATGAATGTCAAGCTTCATGCAGTAGCCAACGCAACCAAAAGTCCGAACTGATGGAAAGGGCTAAGCAATCCACATATACACTCAAACACATATAAGTGTCATTTCATGCCAATGGTTAACCATATGGAATGGCGTGTGCTTAATATAATTGCCTAGGGTCTTCCAAGTTCCAACAGATCGGTCTATTTGATGAACTTGCTAGAGCATGCAATTCGAAATGGTATCAGACCTACAAGGTCCTGAGTTCAAATCCTAGCAAGTAGCAACGCAGTATTCAAAATAAATATTTCCAGCCTTCCTAAAAAAATATCTAATGATACATGCCTAAGGCTCGGTCTATTGAATGAGCGGTTTATCACTTAGCACCACAAGTTGGGGATTTTTTTATCACAAAACACCAACATTTGGGGAAATTATTTCACATAACACATTATTTGTCATTAGTTGGCTTGACAAGAGCATCACCCTACAGCGTGACACCAATTTACAGTACGTGAGCATGTTTGCTACAAACAAATGAATTTTGGTGTGAAATTTTGTAGACACTCTGTGGAAATGAGAATATGAGTCACACTTGTTACATATGCTACACACAAAATGAATTACCATATGACAAATATTCATTGAAATTATAACCACACAAGAACATGAGATTTGGGTAATATATTCTGTACCAGCATAAGGTTTTGATAATGTGTACCAATACAACTACCCTGGACATAAGATTTTTTTGAACTGTCTGGACATAAGATTAAACTACTAGTGTTGACAAACAGCTTTGTATTTAGCGTTTAACAGAAAATACCACAAAATAAAGTCTAATTGTCTTTCACCTGCTGTCACTCTTAAACTGACGGTGGCCTGAAGTCACTAATGGGCTATCAAACAGAGATCATGTATTCTGCGAAACAATTACCCCAAATGTTGGTGTTTTGTGATACAAATTTATAGGGTTGTGGTTCTGTGATAAAATAAAATCCCGAACTTCTGGTGTTAAGTGATAAAACCTAATTGGATGAACTGGCTAGAGCATGCAATTCCACATGGCGCACAAAGAGTTGCAAATAGAAAAAATACAGGCAGTTTAATACTATCAATAAATTGCTCTGCTAGCTTCACTGCTATCATAACCTTTGTAAAACGTACTACCACCATCCCGAAGTTTTTACCAAAAATCATTATTAACATGCAAAATACAAATTTAATATCATTAAATAGATAACGAATATATTTTCGTACGGTATCTACGAAATATTATATTTCTTGATAGATTGTTCTGAAAGTTTGGTCAAACTTTACTTGGTTTGACTTTTAAAAATAAGCCTTCAGGTTTGGGGTGGAGGTAGTATACTTCAAACCCCAAAAAAGTACCGCACAGATGTGATATTTGGAAAAGAAAAGCGTAACGAAAGCGGACATAAGCTCTGCCTCTTCATCAGCAGATGTAAGGTTACGATCAACAGAGTTCCGAGATAAAAAAAAATACAGGCAGTTTAATACTATCAACAAATTGCTCTGCTAGCTTGACTGCTATCATAACCTTTGTAAAATGCATACTTCAAACCCCCAAAATATATCACACAGAAGTGATTCTCGGAAAAGAAATGCATAGCGAAAGCGGACATAACCTCGATCTTCCTCTCGATCAGCAGATGTAAGGTTGAAATCTCATATAGCTACGCGGCAAACAACTATCTACACTGATCTAATATCAGCAAGAATGCATTGCAAGAAAGCAACGAAAACTAGTGTCAGAAATCAAATGCATATAACAAAAGCGGACATGTAAAGTATTCATCAACCTTCGTCTGAGGCCAGGGCGGATTTACTCTTTGGTTGGGGGTGGTCGACTTTGGGGCCGCGTTTTTTGCCCATCTCGATCTCCGGTGAGGTGGACTACAGAGTCGGGGAAGCAGATCCGGAGCAGATATGGCGCGGTCAACGTCGGCGTCGAGGAAGCAAATCCGGCTTGCTAGACAGCAAGGGAGGTCCGCCGGTAAAACGTGGTCGATCACTACGGTGGCCGGTGAGGAGGCAGTGATGGTGAGGAGGGGCGGTAGGCACGGCCGTCGTCGTGGGAGTGTGCCTAGTAGAAGCATGAGAAAGATGTGGTGTTCGAATTGTGCTCTGCAGGGAAATATCCTCTGTTGACCGAAGTTTTATAGGCCGACGGGCAAACCGCAGGTTTTGGGGTAGCTTGAAAATGGGACGCGCCAACAATTTTCGGCGCGTGTTTTGCGGCAGAGACGAAAGTCACCCATAAGAAACTTTCCTCATGGAATACCTTTTGCTTGTTGGTTGGTCGTGTGGACAACATATATAGTGGGAGATGCCCATAGCTAGCTAGGCCATTCATATCAAACTCGAATGATTATCACTAAGTTTACAATGAATATATTTCATGACACTCGCTATTGGCCGGATAGTAGAAAATATATTTCATGAATATCCCATATTAGTTAATTTATATTATTTCAATTGCTAAAATATTTTCATATTCTTTTAGAGTTCTAAAAACACACTACACAATGACAATGGATATTACCACTACCTTCTAGGTCCCGGCCATCAGATTTAGGGCTCCTTTGATTCATAGGATTTGCATAGGAATTGTGTAGGATTTGGTTCCTATGGAAAATTTTCCTATACATGTTGTTTGATTCATACGAATATATCCTATAGGAAAAATTCCTATGGAAATCTTGTAGTGTAATTCCTATAGGAAAAAATCATTAGCTCATACCTCATGAAAAATTCCTTTTTGCTTCAATCAAACATACTTCATCTTCCTATGGGATTCAAATAGACATGCCATTTAATCCTATGACTTTCCTATTCCTATGATTTTTCTATCCTTTGAATCAAAGGAGCCCTTAGAGAAAAGTAGCTTAGCCAGAGATTTAGACCTTTGTGCAACAAATACATGAGTTGGTGATATGTGCAAAAGAACGGAGTTAAGCGAGTGTTCTGTGCAACAATGACAACAATAAGTGGAGTTTCGTGCAAAGGATAAAAGGTGCAAAAGGGATCACACGGAAGGAGAAAGAGAAAGGGAGAGCAGTGCCTCACGGGGCCGCTGTTATTTATGGTGAAAAGAAATGCTTCACTTTTTTCGGTGAGTGATGTTGACTGGCACACAGGTTTCGGTTACGTAGACCTGCAGTGCAGGCTACGCGCCCGTCTAATATTTTTTTTTTCAGCGACAAATGGGAGAGAGAGAGAGAGAGTCTTGACGATGCGTCTTTACTTGACAAAGAAGATTGCTGGGAGTTTAACTACCTACCGCACGTGACTTGTGCTCACTGATGTGTGGGACCTACACGCATGGGAACCACACGTAAGTGACCGGCCTACTTTATTCTAGGGGTGCCCGTCAAGCTAATACATAGTCTGCAACATGAAACTCTATTCGCTTATAAAATCTGAACTTTGAAATCCAATTTAATTTAAGTCTATTATTGGTCATATCAAGTATAAAATTACATTATGAAACTTGTTCAACGCTTTCTCATAAATTATTATGGTAGTTTTTTAAAATCAAATGCTAATTGATTTGAGATAAAAACATATATTATTGCACAACAATGGGATATTAAAATATCTATTTGTAAATAAAATTAAGAAGTCAATGTTGTGGTAAGTTAGGAGGTTCAAAGGGTAAACCAAATATAACGTTTTGTTCAATCTCATAGTTAATATTACCAAGTTTGATTCTCCCTGGACAGCTTTGTTATAGTGTTCCCTAATTGGGCATGGTGGTGCATCTGGCCATTTCTAACACTGTTGATGACTAGACTTTTTCAAGTTTTCGGTATAAAAAATCGTTTTTCATGTTCTAGATGATATAATATGTTTATTTTGTGCATGGGGTAGATAAAATATGGGTCAAAATGGCGCATCTACATTTTTAAAATAAATTAGGCCATATTTTAATGTCAATTCCCAAATTTACGGTTTTTAGTGCTTTCTAGCTAGTTTCGCACATTTAAATGACTGTATGCTGATTTATTGAAAGTAAATCAAATTTGAATTGTAGGTGTGTTATAACTTGGTCCTACAAGTCCCCACAAATCATTTTTAGATACATATTACTTACTATATATATATGACATAAGAAGGCTATGTGCTTTGGTTTTCATTTTTTGATTTTTTCTGAATGTTTATGCCCATTTGAATCTTGGTCAAGTCCTAGGTTTGACCAAGATTTTAGCAAGTTTAAAACACATGAAAATGAAAAGGCAAGCCTGGATCCTTCTTAGTCATTCTAAAATGAAGCTTTTGGGGGGTTCGATCTTGAAATCTCAATATAATGTTTGTAACCCAAAACCACTTCTCTTCATGCTTGACTTCATAAGACAGAGTTAAGGGTTAGGGGTAGATCGATACATGCTTTTTTCTGTTTTGAATATGTCTAGACCTTGTTGATCAACTTGAATTCTTACTTTATGACATAAAGAAGGCTATGTGCTTTGGTTTTTCATTTTTCTGATTTTTTTGAATTTTATGCCCATTTGAATCTTGGTTAAATCCTAGGTTTGACCAAGATTTAAACAAGTTTAAAACATGAAAATGAAAAGGTAAGTCTGGATCCTTCTTAGTCATTCAAAAGTGAAGCTTTTGGGGGGTTCTTGAAATCTCAATAATGTTTGAAACCCAAAACCACTTCTCTTCATGGTTGACTTCATAAGACATGGTGTTTAGGGTTAGGGGGTAGATCGATACATGATTTGTCGGGTTTGAATATGTCTAGACATGCTTGTTTATCAACTTGAATGCTTACTATATGACATAAGAAGACTATATGTGCGTTGTATTTTCATTTTTT
The DNA here is from genome assembly GCF_019359855.2 of Lolium perenne. Classification (NCBI taxonomy): domain Eukaryota; kingdom Viridiplantae; phylum Streptophyta; class Magnoliopsida; order Poales; family Poaceae; genus Lolium; species Lolium perenne. The sequence continues at coordinate 16,389,711 of NC_067249.2, forward strand.
GTTTTTTCTGAATTAATGTTTATGCCCATTTGAATCTTGTCAAATCCTAGGTTTGACCAAGATTTAAACAAGTTTAAAACATAAAATGAAAAGGTAAGCCTGGATCCTTCTTAGTCATTCTAGAATGAAGCTTTTTGGGGGGTTCTTGAAATCTCAATGTTTGAAACCCAAAACCACTTCTCTTCATGGTTGACTTCATAAGACAGAGTTTAGGGTGTTAGGGGTAGATACATGATTTGTCGGATTAATTTGAATATGTCTAGACATGCATGCTTATTTATCAACTTGAATGCTTACTATATGACATAAGAAGACTATATGTGTGTTGGTCAAATCCTATGTTTGACCAAGATTTAAACAAGCATAAATCCTGAAAATGAAAAGGTAATTAAGCTTGGATCCTTCTTATTCACTCTAAAATTAAGCTTTTGGCGGGAAGTTTTTGAAATTTCCATGTTTGAAACCCAAAACCACTTCTCTTCATGCTTGACTTCATAAGACATATATAGTTAAGGGCCAGGGGTAGATACATGCTTTTTCTGTTTTGAATATGTCTAGACCTTGTTGATCAACTTGAATTCTTACTATATATGACATAAGAAGGCTATGTGCTTTGGTTTTCATTTTCTGTTTTTTATTTATTTTATGCCCATTTGAATCTTGGTTGAATACTAGCTAGGTTTGATCGAGCAAGATTTAAACAATTTTAAAACATGAAAATGAAAAGGCAAGCATGGATCATTTTTAGTCACTCTAAAATGAAGCTTTTGGGAGGTTCTTGAAATTTCCATGTTTGAAACCAATAGACTTCGTAAGATCGACCGACTTTATGGTTAGGGGCTAGATACATGCTTTTTCTGTTTTGAATATGCCTAGAACTTGTTCATCAATTTGAAATTTCCATGTTTGAAACCCAAAACCCCACTTCTCTTCATGCTTGACTCCATAATACAGAGTTTAAGGTTAGGGCCAGGGTAGATACATGATTTTTCTAGTTTGAATATGTCTAGACCATGTTTATCAACTTGAGTGCTCATGCATTATATGACATAAAAAGGCTATGTGCGTTTTTTTACATTTTTATACCCATTTGAATCTCGTTCAAATCCTAGTTTTGACCAGGATTTAAACAAGTTTAAAACATGAAAATGAAAAGGTAAGCCTGTATCCTTCTTAGTCACTCTAAAATGAAGCTTTTGGGAGGTTTTTGAAATTTCCATGTTTGAAACCCAAAACCATTTCTCTTCATGCTTGACTTCATAAGATAAAGTTTAGGTTAGGTGTTGATACATGATTTGACTAGTTTGAATATGTCTAGACCTTGTTTATCAACTTCAATTCTTCCTATATGACATAAGAAGACTATGTGCTTTGGTTTTTCATTTTTTTTTATTTTTTTCTGAATGTTTATGCCCATTTGAATCTAAAGGTGAGAGAACACGTTAAAGGTTATTCTAACAAAGGTCATGCTTGGAATCTTACCTATGTATTATTGTACATCACAAATGTGAAATGAAAATATGTGCATCTCTATAAACCATAAACCCTAACCCTAACTATATAGAAAAAGATGAACAATCCATGCTTTTCGATTGCCTTTTTTGATACACCTTTGGGGGTCTTCCATGTAAAAGTTAGGGATTTAGATGAAATTTCCTGTTTATTCTGTGTCTTGTTGTAAACTGTGCTCTGGTGCGTATTGGAAGTCTGAGTCCTTCAGGATCCTTCGGTTGTCCCTCTCTCTCTCTCAAAAAAAGAAAAACATCTCTCTCTCATTATCGGCCTCGCTCGCTCGCTCGCACCTCCTGCTTGATGACAAACCCTGAAAAAGGTCGACACCATAAATAAGAGGGCCCCACTCACTTCTCTCCCTTCGTCTCCTTCCGTGTGATCCCTCTTCCTCCGAGTTTCACTGGACGGGCAAACACATGTCTTTGCCTAGAAATATTCGACCCCTTTGCATGGATAATCATGTCGACCATTTTTACCTGGTTTTGAAATAAATAAATGAAAATGAAGAAAACCTCAAAAATGAAACCCTTCCGCATTGAGTGCTTATAGGTGTACTAGTTGACAGGGAAAATAAGAAACCTGTGATAGGGACATAGGGTAGTAAAAAACAAAATGTCTTCACAAGACGGACTATAGTGTGTATGAAGATTCATGTGCTTTGGTTTTCAATTTTTGATTTTTTTCTGAATGTTTATGCCCATTTGAATCTTGGTCAAATCCTAGGTTTGACCAAGATTTAAGCAAGTTTAAAACACATGAAAATGAAAAGGTAAGCCTGGATCCTTCTTAGTCATTCTAAAATGAAGCTTTTGGTTTTTTTTTTGAAATCTCAATGTTTGAAACCCAAAACCACTTCTCTTCATATGGTTGGCTTCATAAGAAATAGTTTAGGGTTAGGGGTAGATACATGATTTGTCGGGTTTGAATATGTCTAGAACTTGTTTATCAATTTGAATGCTTACTATATATATGACTTAAGAATACTATGTGCTTTGGTTTTTCTTTTCTATTTTTTTGATTTTTTTCTAAATTTTTATGCTCATTTGAATCTTGTTGGTCAAATCCTAGGTTTGACCAAGATTTAAACAAACTTAAAACATGAAAATGAAAAGGTAAGCCTGTATCCTTCTTAGTCACTCTAAAATGAAGCTTTTGGGAGGTTTTTGAAATTTCCATGTTTGAAACCCAAAACCATTTCTCTTCATGCTTGACTTCATAAGATAAAGTTTAGGGTTAGGTGTAGATACATGATTTGGCTGGTTTGAATATGTCTAGACCTTGTTTATCAACTTCAATTCTTACTATATGACATAAGAAGACTATGTGCTTTGGTTTTTCTTTTTTTGATTTTTTCTGAATGTTTATGCCCATTTGAATCTAAAGGCCGGTGAGAGAACACGTTAAAGGTTATTCTAACAAAGGTCATGCTTGGAATCTTACCTATGTATTATTGTACATCACAAATGTGAAATGAAAATATGTGCATCGATCTCTATAAACCATAAACCCTAACCCTAACTATATAGAAAAAGGTGAATGTTTATCGGGTTTGAGTTTTTATGCCCATTTGAGTCTTGGTCAAATCCTAGGTTTGACCAAGACTTAAGCAAGTTTAAAACACATGAAAATGAAAAGGGTAAGCCTGGATCCTTCTTAGGGTTAGGGCCAGCAGGGTAGATACATGATTGTTCTAGTTTGAATATGTCTAGACCATGTTTATCAACTTGAGTGCTCATGCATTATATGACATAAAAAGGATATGTGCGTTTTTTTATTTTTTATACCCATTTGAATCTCGTTCAAATCCTAGTTTTGATCAGGATTTAAACAAGTTTAAAACATGAAAATGAAAAGGTAAGCCTGGATCCGCTTCTTAGTCATTCTAAAAATGAAGCTTTTGGGTGTTCTTGAAATCTCAATGTTTAAACCCAAAACCACTTCTCTTCACGGTTGACTTCATAAGACAGAGTTTAGGGTTAGGAGTAGATACATGATTTGTCGGGTTTGAATATGTCTAGACCTTGTTTATCATCTTGAATGCTTACTATATATATGACGTAAGAAGACTATGTGCTTTGGTTTTTTTTTGTTTTTTTCTGAATTATTATGCTCATTTGAATCTTGTTGGTCAAATCCTAGGTTTGACCAAGATTTAAACAAACTTGAAACATGAAAATTAAAAGTTAAGCCTGGATCCTTTCCTAGTCACTCTAAAATTAAGCTTTTGGGAAGTTTTTGAAATTTCCATGTTTGAAACCCAAAACCACTTCTCTTCATGCTTGACTTCATAAGACAAAGTTAAGGGTTAGGGGTAGATACATGCTTTTTCTATTTTGAATATGTCTAGACCTTGTTTATCAACTTGAATGCTTATTTTATATGACATAAGAAGGCTATGTGCTTTGGTTTTTCATTTTTCTGGTTTTTTTAATTTTATGCCCATTTGAATCTTGGTCAAATACTAGCTAGGTTTGACCAAGATTTAAACAATTTAAAAACATGAAAATGAAAAGGCAAGCCTGGATCTTTTGTAGTCACTCTAAAATGAAGCTCGTGGGAGGTTCTTGAAATTTCCATGTTTGAAACCAATACGACTTCTCTTCATGCTAGACTTCATAAGATCGACCGAGAGTTTATGGTTAGGGGGTAGATACATGATTTGTCTGGTTTGAACACATGTCTAAACCTTGTTTATCAACTTAAATGCTTACTATCTATATGACATAAGAAGCTAGACTATGTGCTTTTGTTTTTCATTCTTCTATTTTTTTTGAATTTTATGCCCATTTGAATCTTGGTCAAATCCTAGGTTTGACCAGGATTTAAACAAGTTTAAAATATGAAAACGAAAAGGTAAGCCTGGATCCTTCTTAGTCACTCTAAAATGAAGCAACTTTTGGGGGGTTCGATCTTGAAATCTCAATATAATGTTTGTAACCCAAAACCACTTCTCTTCATGCTTGACTTCATAAGACAGAGTTAAGGGTTAGGGGTAGATCGATACATGCTTTTTTCTGTTTTGAATATGTCTAGACCTTGTTGATCAACTTGAATTCTTACTTTATGACATAAGAAGGCTATGTGCTTTGGTTTTTCATTTTTCTAATTTTTTTGAATTTTATGCCCATTTGAATCTTGGTCAAATACTAGCTAGGTTTGACCAAGATTTAAACAAGTTTAAAACATGAAAATGAAAAGGTAAGCCTCTCGGTCCTTCTTAGTCACTCTAAAATGAAGCTTTTGGGAGGTTTTTGAAAATTCCATGTTTGAAACCCAAAACCACTTCTCTTCATGCCTTACTTCATAAGACATAGTTTAGGGTCGTTAGGGAGTAGATACATGATTTGTCTGGTTTGAATATGTCTAGACCTTGTTTATCATCTTGAATGCTTACTATATGACATAAGAAGACTATGTGCATTGGTTTTTCATTTTTTTCCGTTTTTTTATTTTCCTGCCCATTTGAATCTTGGTGAAATCCTAGGTTTGAGCAAGATTTAAACAAGTTTAACACGTGTAAACGAATAAGTAAGCATGGCTCCTTCTTAGTCACTCCAAAATGTACCAATTGATAGATGTGTTAACTTTGCTTCATGGAAAAATTAATGTCATGTAAATGAGTTAACTTGGATTTCCTACCCTTTAGTCCATAGGTAACTTTGTTCTAATGCACTATAATAATCAACTGAGTTTTTACACAACAGGTCTGTCACTTACGTGTGGTGCCCATGCGTGAGGTCCCACACTTCAGTGAGCACAAGTCACGTGCAGTAGGTACGCAAACTCCCAGCCATCTTCTTTGTCAAGAGAAGACGCATGAGGATGCGTATTGGAAGTCTCTGGGTCCTTCAACGCTCATTTACTTGAGCACATTACATAGACCAACAGGCCATTAGATAGTACCAGATCGATAAGAGTTTCAACGCTCATATTACTTGAGCTCATACACACATATATATAGTACTACTAGCTTAATTAGAGAGGTTCAGCCTGCTAGCTCATTTCTCGAGCTTCCTGACATGCAACATGAGATCGCCCCAGGCGCGAATGCGGAACCAAAACACAAAGATATCATTTTCCTTCATCTCGCTCTTCTGCACCACAGCTTTCCAGTTAGTTGTGATCACTGCACCGTCAACCCTCCCTTTGCCCTGGAAAATCCTCACTTTCACACAATGTCTCTCATCGTAAGAGACTTGAAAGTCATTATCTGGAAGGTGCATATTCTTCGAGATGTACTGCTTGGTAAACTTCCGGTTGAAGTACTGCAGATTATAAGATGCAAAACTTCGTTCAGATGAAGTCATTAATTGTCAACATATAAAGATGCAAAAACATCCTTGAGATGGAGTAATTATTTACCATTCTGGAACTGCCTTCCACGGTACTTGCACTCTTTATAGTGCACACATAAAAACGAATTTTGGGGCGCTTTTGTTCAACAAGAAATCTCAGGGTTTCAACTTGTGTAGGATTCATTTCCACTAGATTGGGATACATGCAAAAGTCATCCCATTCCTCACGTGCCTCTATCCTGGGACCTACATATAAGGAAACCAGGGAATAAGGCCTAGTTTAAAGTTTTCCTAAAATTGAAGTATATCAAACCAACAGTATTTATAGAAACTGAAGTATTCCTTGAATGCTACAAATTGACTAGCTATTATGCCAAACCGAGACTAATTAAGCATTTGACCTATATCCTGCATCTATATATAGGACAGGGGAGAAAGTTGCTTTTGGTATAGGACATTTTGGGGTGGGTGGGGCAAAATGGCACCCACTGATGTGTGGGGCCATCTAGCAGTAGAAACCACTGGGTTGGGCCATTTCCGGTAATTTTATGTGGATTAGGAGCCAGCAGGTAAAATGGATTTCCGGTAATAAATTCTGCATCCTCCGCCTCTCCGCTTCTTGATGGTTCCACTCCCACTATACGAAAAACCCTCTTCTTCCTCCTCTGTTCCTCCGCGCCATTCTTGACAGTTCTTGCCGCTTCTTCATTCTCGCCGCTTCATTCTCGCCGCTTCATTCTCTGCGCCATGGACGCTTCTTCTTCCTCTTCCTCTGTTCCGCAACCGCTTCTGCCTCCTCCGCCGTCAGCCATCCAGCCCTTTACTCAGATTAGGACCTTCACCGTCCATGGTGGCAAGGAGATCGATGTTGTCTACACAAACGAGGAGCAGACGATGAGCAACTACCTGGAGATGTACGCGCGGTGGTATGCGGAAGAAAACGAGAACAAATTTGTAGGATTGGATCTCGAGTACACTCCGGAGGACCCCAACCACGAACTAGAAAACTACCTCGCCGTCGTTCAACTCTCCATGAAGAACCACGTCCTCGTCTGCCACTATTCCTGGTTTGTAGACCTTAATCTTGCTCTGATTTAGTTAATCTTGCTCTGATTTTAGTTAATCGCTAGTGCATGATGAACCAAGTCACCCTCGACTAGCATGTACTGGATTTCATTATACCAAATTAATTATCACAAAGCAAATTTCCGGAGTCCCGATCTTGCATTTAATAGACTTTTGTTAGTTTCAAAATTATATGATGCAAATTAAATGATATTTCAGTGACTAAAAAATTGCAATTACACATTTCATAAAAGTGTTGGTCATGCATTCTTTTAGTACCAAATGGATTATGACTAGATAATTTTCAGACTCTTGATCATGCACTTACTAAACTCATGTCAATTTTATTCAAGTTATGAGATTGCATAGACTAAACATTCGTATTCCCAAATTTTATTCAAGTGTTGATCTCGGAAGTACTAAATTTTTGCATCAAATTGAATCTATCCATATGCTCATCTAGCATGTACTGTATTTCATTATACCAAATTAATTATCACAAGCAAATTTCCGGAGTCTTGATCTTGCATTTAATAGACTTTTGTTAGTTTCAAAATTATATGATGCAAAATGAAATTTCAATGACTAAACAAATGCACTTACACATTTCATAAAAGTGTTGTTCATGCATTCTATTAGTACCAAATGAATTATGACTAGATAATTTTCAGACTTTTGATCATGAACTTACTAAACTTATGTAGTTTCAAATTTTATATTCAAGCTATGAGATTGCATAGACTAGCTTCGTAGTCCCAAATTTTATTCAAGAGTGTTGATCTCACAAGTACTAAATTTTTTGCTTTCAGGACCAACGGGGAATGTAAGGCGCTGCTGCGCTCATTCTTTCAAGATCAAGGAATTGTGTTCTGCACCGTTGACAAGAGACAAGATTTTGTAAAGTTATATTTCGAGAATATTATAATTCCAAGTAAGAACTGGATCGATATCCAGGAATTGGTCCACGTCAAAGGTCGCAACGACAGAGGATATTTAATGAGGGATGGAATGGCTAGTCTTGCAACTAGCATCATCGACGAGTCGTACAGCGAGATGAAGAACAAATTCCCTACAGAGAGGCACAATTACTGGGAAGAGCGGCCGTTGTCTGATTTAAACCTGGAGTATGCAGCTAAAGATGCTTACGTGAGCTACCAGCTCTACGTTAAGATATGGTTCTTCCTGCGTTACCTTGTGTTTTGCCCCAGTTGCAAGAAGGAAGACACGCTGAGGGGAAAAGTGTGTTACACATGCAATGCAGCAGAGATCAAAGCTGAACGTGCACAGAAAAATGCTGCAGCTGAAATAGCAAGGTTAAATGCTGAACTTGCAAGCGTGCAGGCTGAACTAGCAAGCTTGAAGGCACCAGCTTCCAGCGACAACACCCAGCAGGCAAGTCCCCCTCATGGCATGCGGAGGAAGATGAATGATGAGCACTGGCTGGAGAGTACTGATGCGCCGAAGAGTAGTGATTATTGGCGGAGGAAGTGGACTGATGATGAGCAGAAGAGTGATGATCCGTGGACGACGAAGAAGAGTGATCAGCAGAGCCCGAAGAATGATAATCCGTGGCTGACGAAGCCAGGCAATTACTGACGACTTCTCCAAGATCCATGCCAAGTTAATTATTTGTATTTGCTTGTCAAGAAACTTTGCTTCTATCGTCATATAGTAAGCATTCAAGTTGATAAACAAGGTCTAGACATATTCAAACCTGGCAAATCATGTATCTACCCCTAACCCTAATTAAACTATGTCTTATGAAGTCAACCATGAAGAGAAGTTGTGGTTTTGGATTTCAAACATTGAGATATCAAGAACCCCCCAAAAGCTTCATTTTAGAATGACTAAGAAGGATCCATTCTTACCTTTTCATTTTCATGTGTTTTAAACTTGCTTAAATCTTGGTCAAACCTAGGATTTGACCAAGATTCAAATGGGCATAAACATTCAAAAAAATCAAAAAATGAAAACCAAAGCACATAGCCTATCTTCTTATGTCATATATATATACAATAAGCATTCAAGTTGATGAACAAGGTTAATTTGAATATGTCTAGACATGCATGCTTATTTATCAACTTGAATGCTTACTATATGACATATATAAGAAGACTATATGTGTGTTGGTCAAATCCTATGTTTGACCAAGATTTAAACAAGCATAAATCCTGAAAATGAAAAGGTAATTAAGCTTGGATCCTTCTTATTCACTCTAAAATTAAGCTTTTGGCGGGAAGTTTTTGAAATTTCCATGTTTGAAACCCAAAACCACTTCTCTTCATGCTTGACTTCATAAGACATATATAGTTAAGGGCCAGGGGTAGATACATGCTTTTTCTGTTTTGAATATGCCTAGAACTTGTTCATCAATTTGAAATTTCCATGTTTGAAACCCAAAACCCCACTTCTCTTCATGCTTACTATATGACATAAGAAGACTATGTGCATTGGTTTTTCATTTTTTCCGTTTTTTTATTTTCCTGCCCATTTGAATCTTGGTGAAATCCTAGGTTTGAGCAAGATTTAAACAAGTTTAACACGTGTAAACGAATAAGTAAGCATGGATCCTTCTTAGTCACTCCAAAATGTACCAATTGATAATGTGTTAACTTTGCTTCATGGAAAAATTAATGTCATGTAAATGAGTTAACTTGGATTTCCTACCCTTTAGTCCATAGGTAACTTTGTTCTAATGCACTATAATAATCAACTGAGTTTTTACACAACAGGTCTGTCACTTACGTGTGGTGCCCATGCGTGAGGTCCCACACTTCAGTGAGCACAAGTCACGTGCAGTAGGTACGCAAACTCCCAGCCATCTTCTTTGTCAAGAGAAGACGCATGAGGATGCGTATTGGAAGTCTCTGGGTCCTTCAGGATCCTTCGGTTGTCCCTCTCACAAAAAAAAACCTCTCTCATTCTGGGCCTCGCTCGACTCGCTCGCTCGCACCTCCTGCTCACTGACAAAACCTGCACAACAGTCAACATCATCACCCGAAAAAGGGGAGACACCATAATGCACTCCCTTCTTCACTCCTTCCGAGTGATCCCTCTTTTTCCTTCGAGTTTCACTCGATGGGCAAACACACATGTGCTGCATAGTAATAATAAAAAAGTAGAAAAATCGACCTACGAATCTATGATTAAATCGGTTAATCTAGGGTTTTGCCCACTACTACAGATCAAGTTCAAAAATATCCAACTACTGGTTCGATTTTGGGCTACTAATGTGCGTTGGTTTTTTATTTTTTATACCCATTTGAATCTCGTTCAAATCCTAGTTTTGATCAGGATTTAAACAAGTTTAAGACATGAAAATGAAAAGGTAAGCATGGATCCTTCTTAGTCATTCTAAAAATGAAGCTTTTGGGGTGTTCTTGAAATCTCAATGTTTAAACCCAAAACCACTTCTCTTCACGGTTGACTTCATAAGACAGAGTTTAGGGTTAGGAGTAGATACATGATTTGTCGGGTTTGAATATGTCTAGACCTTGTTTATCATCTTGAATGCTTACTATATATATGACGTAAGAAGACTATGTTCTTTGGTTTTTTTTTTGTTTTTTTTCTAAATTATTATGCTCATTTGAATCTTGTTGGTCAAATCCTATGTTTGACCAAGATTTAAACAAGTTAATTTAAAACATGAAAATGAAAAGGTAAGCATTGAACCTTCTTAGTCACTCTAAGATGAAGTTTTTGGGAGGTTATTGAAATTTCCATGTTTGAAACCCAAAACCACTTCTCTTCATGTTTGACTTCATAAGACAGATCGAGTTTAGGGTTAGGGACATGGTAGATACACGACTTTTCTTGTTTTAATATGTCTAGACCATGTTTATCAACTTGAATGCTCATTATATGACATAAAAAGGCTATGTGCTTTGTACATTTTCTAGTTTTTTGAATTTTTATGCCCATTGAATCTTGGTTAAATCCTAGGTTTGACCAAGATTTAAACAAGTTTAAAACATGAAAATGAAAAGGTAAGTCTGGATCCTTCTTAGTCATTCAAAAGTGAAGCTTTTGGGGGGTTCTTGAAATCTCAATGTTTGAAACCCAAAACCACTTCTCTTCATGGTTGACTTCATAAGATAGAGTGTTTAGGGTTAGGGGGTAGATCGATACATGATTTGTCGGGTTTGAATATGTCTAGACATGCTTGTTTATCAACTTGAATGCTTACTATATGACACAAGAAGACTATATGTGCGTTGTATTTTCATTTTTTTGTTTTTTTCTGAATTAATGTTTATGCCCATTTGAATCTTGTCAAATCCTAGGTTTGACCAAGATTTAAACAAGTTTAAAACATAAAATGAAAAGGTAAGCCTGGATCCTTCTTAGTCATTCTAGAATGAAGCTTTTGGGGGGTTCTTGAAATCTCAATGTTTGAAACCCAAAACCACTTCTCTTCATGGTTGACTTCATAAGACAGAGTTTAGGGTGTTAGGGGTAGATACGTACATGATTTGTCGGGTTAATTTGAATATGTCTAGACATGCATGCTTATTTATCAACTTGAATGCTTACTATATGACATAAGAAGACTATATGTGTGTTGGTCAAATCCTATGTTTGACCAAGATTTAAACAAGCATAAATCCTGAAAATGAAAAGGTAATTAAGCTTGGATCCTTCTTATTCACTCTAAAATTAAGCTTTTGGCGGGAAGTTTTTGAAATTTCCATGTTTGAAACCCAAAACCACTTCTCTTCATGCTTGACTTCATAAGACATATATAGTTAAGGGCCAGGGGTAGATACATGCTTTTTCTGTTTTGAATATGTCTAGACCTTGTTCATATCGATCAACTTGAATGCTTACTATATATATATGACATAAGAAGGCTATGTGCTTTGGTTTTCATTTTTTGATTTTTTCTGAATGTTTATGCCCATTTGAATCTTGGTCAAGTCCTAGGTTTGACCAAGATTTTAGCAAGTTTAAAACACATGAAAATGAAAAGGCAAGCCTGGATCCTTCTTAGTCATTCTAAAATGAAGCTTTTGGGGGCGGGTTCGATCTTGAAATCTCAATATAATGTTTGAAACCCAAAACCACTTCTCTTCATGCTTGACTTCATAAGACATATATAGTTAAGGGCCAGGGGTAGATACATGCTTTTTCTGTTTTGAATATGTCTAGACCTTGTTGATCAACTTGAATTCTTACTATATATGACATAAGAAGGCTATGTGCTTTGGTTTTCATTTTCTGTTTTTTATTTATTTTATGCCCATTTGAATCTTGGTTGAATACTAGCTAGGTTTGATCGAGCAAGATTTAAACAATTTTAAAACATGAAAATGAAAAGGCAAGCATGGATCATTTTTAGTCACTCTAAAATGAAGCTTTTGGGAGGTTCTTGAAATTTCCATGTTTGAAACCAATAGACTTCGTAAGATCGACCGACTTTATGGTTAGGGGCTAGATACATGCTTTTTCTGTTTTGAATATGCCTAGAACTTGTTCATCAATTTGAAATTTCCATGTTTGAAACCCAAAACCCCACTTCTCTTCATGCTTGACTCCATAATACAGAGTTTAAGGTTAGGGCCAGGGTAGATACATGATTTTTCTAGTTTGAATATGTCTAGACCATGTTTATCAACTTGAGTGCTCATGCATTATATGACATAAAAAGGCTATGTGCGTTTTTTTATATTTTTATACCCATTTGAATCTCGTTCAAATCCTAGTTTTGACCAGGATTTAAACAAGTTTAAAACATGAAAATGAAAAGGTAAGCCTGTATCCTTCTTAGTCACTCTAAAATGAAGCTTTTGGGAGGTTTTTGAAATTTCCATGTTTGAAACCCAAAACCATTTCTCTTCATGCTTGACTTCATAAGATAAAGTTTAGGTTAGGTGTTGATACATGATTTGACTGGTTTGAATATGTCTAGACCTTGTTTATCAACTTCAATTCTTACTATATGACATAAGAAGACTATGTGCTTTGGTTTTTCATTTTTTTTATTTTTTTCTGAATGTTTATGCCCATTTGAATCTAAAGGTGAGCGAACACGTTAAAGGTTATTCTAACAAAGGTCATGCTTGGAATCTTACCTATGTATTATTGTACATCACAAATGTGAAATGAAAATATGTGCATCTCTATAAACCATAAACCCTAACCCTAACTATATAGAAAAAGATGAACAATCCATGCTTTTCGATTGCCTTTTTTGATACACCTTTGGGGGTCTTCCATGTAAAAGTTAGGGATTTAGATGAAATTTCCTGTTTATTCTGTGTCTTGTTGTAAACTGTGCTCTGGTGCGTACTGGAAGTCTGAGTCCTTCAGGATCCTTCGGTTGTCCCTCTCTCTCTCTCAAAAAAAGAAAAAACATCTCTCTCATTATCGGCCTCGCTCGCTCGCTCGCACCTCCTGCGCAGTGACAAACCCTGAAAAAGGTCAGACACCATAAATAAGAGGGCCCCACTCACTTCTCTCCCTTCGTCTCCTTCCGTGTGATCCCTCTTCCTCCGAGTTTCACTGGACGGGCAAACACATGTGCTGCCTAGAAATATTCGACCCCTTTGCATGGATAATCATGTCGACCATTTTTACCTGGTTTTGAAATAAATAAATGAAAATGAAGAAAACCTCAAAAATGAAACCCTTCCGCATTGAGTGCTTATAGGTGTACTAGTTGACAGGGAAAATAAGAAACCTGTGATAGGGACATAGGGTAGTAAAAAACAAAATGTCTTCACAAGACGGACTATAGTGTGTATGAAGATTCATGTGCTTTGGTTTTCAATTTTTGATTTTTTTCTGAATGTTTATGCCCATTTGAATCTTGGTCAAATCCTAGGTTTGACCAAGATTTAAGCAAGTTTAAAACACATGAAAATGAAAAGGTAAGCCTGGATCCTTCTTAGTCATTCTAAAATGAAGCTTTTGGTTTTTTTTTGAAATCTCAATGTTTGAAACCCAAAACCACTTCTCTTCATATGGTTGGCTTCATAAGAAAGAGTTTAGGGTTAGGGGTAGATACATGATTTGTCGGGTTTGAATATGTCTAGAACTTGTTTATCAATTTGAATGCTTACTATATATATGACTTAAGAATACTATGTGCTTTGGTTTTTCTTTTCTATTTTTTTGATTTTTTTCTAAATTTTTATGCTCATTTGAATCTTGTTGGTCAAATCCTAGGTTTGACCAAGATTTAAACAAACTTAAAACATGAAAATGAAAAGGTAAGCCTGTATCCTTCTTAGTCACTCTAAAATGAAGCTTTTGGGAGGTTTTTGAAATTTCCATGTTTGAAACCCAAAACCATTTCTCTTCATGCTTGACTTCATAAGATAAAGTTTAGGGTTAGGTGTAGATACATGATTTGGCTGGTTTGAATATGTCTAGACCTTGTTTATCAACTTCAATTCTTACTATATGACATAAGAAGACTATGTGCTTTGGTTTTTTTTGTTTTTTTCTGAATGTTTATGCCCATTTGAATCTAAAGGCCGGTGAGAGAACACGTTAAAGGTTATTCTAACAAAGGTCATGCTTGGAATCTTACCTATGTATTATTGTACATCACAAATGTGAAATGAAAATATGTGCATCGATCTCTATAAACCATAAACCCTAACCCTAACTATATAGAAAAAGGTGAATGTTTATCGGGTTTGAGTTTTTATGCCCATTTGAGTCTTGGTCAAATCCTAGGTTTGACCAAGACTTAAGCAAGTTTAAAACACATGAAAATGAAAAGGGTAAGCCTGGATCCTTCTTAGGGTTAGGGCCAGCAGGGTAGATACATGATTGTTCTAGTTTGAATATGTCTAGACCATGTTTATCAACTTGAGTGCTCATGCATTATATGACATAAAAAGGATATGTGCGTTTTTTTATTTTTTATACCCATTTGAATCTCGTTCAAATCCTAGTTTTGATCAGGATTTAAACAAGTTTAAGACATGAAAATGAAAAGGTAAGCCTGGATCCGCTTCTTAGTCATTCTAAAAATGAAGCTTTTGGGTGTTCTTGAAATCTCAATGTTTAAACCCAAAACCACTTCTCTTCACGGTTGACTTCATAAGACAGAGTTTAGGGTTAGGAGTAGATACATGATTTGTCGGTTTTGAATATGTCTAGACCTTGTTTATCATCTTGAATGCTTACTATATATATGACGTAAGAAGACTATGTGCTTTGGTTTTTTTGTTTTTTCTGAATTATTATGCTCATTTGAATCTTGTTGGTCAAATCCTAGGTTTGACCAAGATTTAAACAAACTTGAAACATGAAAATTAAAAGTTAAGCCTGGATCCTTTCCTAGTCACTCTAAAATTAAGCTTTTGGGAAGTTTTTGAAATTTCCATGTTTGAAACCCAAAACCACTTCTCTTCATGCTTGACTTCATAAGACAAAGTTAAGGGTTAGGGGTAGATACATGCTTTTTCTATTTTGAATATGTCTAGACCTTGTTTATCAACTTGAATGCTTATTTTATATGACATAAGAAGGCTATGTGCTTTGGTTTTTCATTTTTCTGGTTTTTTTAATTTTATGCCCATTTGAATCTTGGTCAAATACTAGCTAGGTTTGACCAAGATTTAAACAATTTAAAAACATGAAAATGAAAAGGCAAGCCTGGATCTTTTGTAGTCACTCTAAAATGAAGCTCGTGGGAGGTTCTTGAAATTTCCATGTTTGAAACCAATACGACTTCTCTTCATGCTAGACTTCATAAGATCGACCGAGAGTTTATGGTTAGGGGGTAGATACATGATTTGTCTGGTTTGAACACATGTCTAAACCTTGTTTATCAACTTAAATGCTTACTATCTATATGACATAAGAAGCTAGACTATGTGCTTTTGTTTTTCATTCTTCTATTTTTTTTGAATTTTATGCCCATTTGAATCTTGGTCAAATCCTAGGTTTGACCAGGATTTAAACAAGTTTAAAATATGAAAACGAAAAGGTAAGCCTGGATCCTTCTTAGTCACTCTAAAATGAAGCAACTTTTGGGGGGTTCGATCTTGAAATCTCAATATAATGTTCGTAACCCAAAACCACTTCTCTTCATGCTTGACTTCATAAGACAGAGTTAAGGGTTAGGGGTAGATCGATACATGCTTTTTTCTGTTTTGAATATGTCTAGACCTTGTTGATCAACTTGAATTCTTACTTTATGACATAAGAAGGCTATGTGCTTTGGTTTTTCATTTTTCTGATTTTTTTGAATTTTATGCCCATTTGAATCTTGGTCAAATACTAGCTAGGTTTGACCAAGATTTAAACAAGTTTAAACATGAAAATGAAAAGGTAAGCCTCTCGGTCCTTCTTAGTCACTCTAAAATGAAGCTTTTGGGAGGTTTTTGAAAATTCCATGTTTGAAACCCAAAACCACTTCTCTTCATGCCTTACTTCATAAGACATAGTTTAGGGTCGTTAGGGAGTAGATACATGATTTGTCTGGTTTGAATATGTCTAGACCTTGTTTATCATCTTGAATGCTTACTATATGACATAAGAAGACTATGTGCATTGGTTTTTCATTTTTTCCGTTTTTTTATTTTCCTGCCCATTTGAATCTTGGTGAAATCCTAGGTTTGAGCAAGATTTAAACAAGTTTAACACGTGTAAACGAATAAGTAAGCATGGATCCTTCTTAGTCACTCCAAAATGTACCAATTGATAATGTGTTAACTTTGCTTCATGGAAAAATTAATGTCATGTAAATGAGTTAACTTGGATTTCCTACCCTTTAGTCCATAGGTAACTTTGTTCTAATGCACTATAATAATCAACTGAGTTTTTACACAACAGGTCTGTCACTTACGTGTGGTGCCCATGCGTGAGGTCCCACACTTCGATGAGCACAAGTCACGTGCGGTAGGTACGCAAACTCCCAGCCATCTTCTTTGTCAAGAGAAGACGCATGAGGATGCGTATTGGAAGTCTCTGGGTCCTTCGGGATCCTTCGGTTGTCCCTCTCACAAAAAAAACCTCTCTCATTAAGGCCTCGCTCGACTCGCTCGCTCGCACCTCCTGCTCACCGACAAAACCTGCATGATCCAACATCATCACCCGAAAAAGGGGAGACACCATAATGCACTCCCTTCTTCACTCCTTCCGAGTGATCCCTCTTTTTCCTTCGAGTTTCACTCGACGGGCAAACACACATGTGCTGCATAGTAATAATAAAAAAGTAGAAAAATTGACCTACGAATCTATGATTAAATCGGTTAATCTAGGGTTTTGCCCACTACTACAGATCAAGTTCAAAAATATCCAACTACTGGTTCGATTTTGGGCTACTAATGTGCGTTGGTTTTTTATTTTTTATACCCATTTGAATCTCGTTCAAATCCTAGTTTTGATCAGGATTTAAACAAGTTTAAGACATGAAAATGAAAAGGTAAGCATGGATCCTTCTTAGTCATTCTAAAAATGAAGCTTTTGGGGTGTTCTTGAAATCTCAATGTTTAAACCCAAAACCACTTTTCTTCACGGTTGACTTCATAAGACAGAGTTTAGGGTTAGGAGTAGATACATGATTTGTCGGGTTTGAATATGTCTAGACCTTGTTTATCATCTTGAATGCTTACTATATATATGACGTAAGAAGACTATGTTCTTTGGTTTTTTTTTTGTTTTTTTTCTAAATTATTATGCTCATTTGAATCTTGTTGGTCAAATCCTATGTTTGACCAAGATTTAAACAAGTTAATTTAAAACATGAAAATGAAAAGGTAAGCATTGAACCTTCTTAGTCACTCTAAGATGAAGTTTTTGGGAGGTTATTGAAATTTCCATGTTTGAAACCCAAAACCACTTCTCTTCATGTTTGACTTCATAAGATAGATCGAGTTTAGGGTTAGGGACATGGTAGATACACGATTTTTCTTGTTTTAATATGTCTAGACCATGTTTATCAACTTGAATGCTCATTATATGACATAAAAAGGCTATGTGCTTTGTACATTTTCTAGTTTTTTGAATTTTTATGCCCATTGAATCTTGGTTAAATCCTAGGTTTGACCAAGATTTAAACAAATTTAAAACATGAAAATGAAAAGGTAAGTCTGGATCCTTCTTAGTCATTCAAAAGTGAAGCTTTTGGGGGGTTCTTGAAATCTCAATGTTTGAAACCCAAAACCACTTCTCTTCATGGTTGACTTCATAAGACAGAGTGTTTAGGGTTAGGGGGTAGATCGATACATGATTTGTCGGGTTTGAATATGTCTAGACATGCTTGTTTATCAACTTGAATGCTTACTATATGACATAAGAAGACTATATGTGCGTTGTATTTTCATTTTTTTGTTTTTTCTGAATTAATGTTTATGCCCATTTGAATCTTGTCAAATCCTAGGTTTGACCAAGATTTAAACAAGTTTAAAACATAAAATGAAAAGGTAAGCCTGGATCCTTCTTAGTCATTCTAGAATGAAGCTTTTGGGGGGTTCTTGAAATCTCAATGTTTGAAACCCAAAACCACTTCTCTTCATGGTTGACTTCATAAGACAGAGTTTAGGGTGTTAGGGGTAGATACGTACATGATTTGTCGGGTTAATTTGAATATGTCTAGACATGCATGCTTATTTATCAACTTGAATGCTTACTATATGACATAAGAAGACTATATGTGTGTTGGTCAAATCCTATGTTTGACCAAGATTTAAACAAGCATAAATCCTGAAAATGAAAAGGTAATTAAGCTTGGATCCTTCTTATTCACTCTAAAATTAAGCTTTTGGCGGGAAGTTTCTGAAATTTCCATGTTTGAAACCCAAAACCACTTCTCTTCATGCTTGACTTCATAAGACATATATAGTTAAGGGCCAGGGGTAGATACATGCTTTTTCTGTTTTGAATATGTCTAGACCTTGTTCATATCGATCAACTTGAATGCTTACTATATATATATGACATAAGAAGGCTATGTGCTTTGGTTTTCATTTTTTGATTTTTTCTGAATGTTTATGCCCATTTGAATCTTGGTCAAGTCCTAGGTTTGACCAAGATTTTAGCAAGTTTAAAACACATGAAAATGAAAAGGCAAGCCTGGATCCTTCTTAGTCATTCTAAAATGAAGCTTTTGGGGGCGGGTTCGATCTTGAAATCTCAATATAATGTTTGTAACCCAAAACCACTTCTCTTCATGCTTGACTTCATAAGACAAAGTTAAGGGTTAGGGGTAGATCGATACATGCTTTTTTCTGTTTTGAATATGTCTAGACCTTGTTGATCTGATCAACTTGAATTCTTACTATATATGACATAAGAAGGCTATGTGCTTTGGTTTTCATTTTCTGTTTTTTTTTAATTTTATGCCCATTTGAATCTTGGTTGAATACTAGCTAGGTTTGATCGACCAAGATTTAAACAATTTTAAAACATGAAAATGAAAAGGCAAGCATGGATCTTTTTTAGTCACACTAAAATGAAGCTTTTGGGAGGTTCTTGAAATTTCCATGTTTGAAACCAATAGACTTCGTAAGATCGACCGACTTTATGGTTAGGGGGTAGATACATGCTTTCTCTGTTTTGAATATGCCTAGAACTTGTTCATCAATTTGAAATTTCCATGTTTGAAACCCAAAACCCCACTTCTCTTCATGCTTGACTCCATAATACAAAGTTTAAGGTTAGGGCCAGGGTAGATACATGATTTTTCTAGTTTGAATATGTCTAGACCATGTTTATCAACTTGAGTGCTCATGCATTATATGACATAAAAAGGCTATGTGCGTTTTTTTATTTTTTTATACCCATTTGAATCTCGTTCAAATCCTAGTTTTGACGAGGATTTAAACAAGTTTAAAACATGAAAATGAAAAGGTAAGCCTGTATCCTTCTTAGTCACTCTAAAATGAAGTTTTTGGGAGGTTTTTGAAATTTCCATGTTTGAAATCCAAAACCATTTCTCTTCATGCTTGACTTCATAAGATAAAGTTTAGGGTTAGGTGTTGATACATGATTTGACTGGTTTGAATATGTCTAGACCTTGTTTATCAACTTCAATTCTTACTATATGACATAAGAAGACTATGTGCTTTGGTTTTTCATTTTTTTATTTTTTCCTGAATGTTTATGCCCATTTGAATCTAAAGGTGAGAGAACACGTTAAAGGTTATTCTAACAAAGGTCATGCTTGGAATCTTACCTATGTATTATTGTACATCACAAATGTGAAATGAAAATATGTGCATCTCTATAAACCATAAACCCTAACCCTAACTATATAGAAAAAGATGAACAATCCATGCTTTTCGATTGCCTTTTTTGATACACCTTTGGGGGTCTTCCATGTAAAAGTTAGGGATTTAGATGAAATTTCCTGTTTATTCTGTGTCTTGTTGTAAACTGTGCTCAAAAGGTGCGTACTGGAAGTCTGAGTCCTTCAGGATCCTTCGGTTGTCCCTCTCTCTCTCTCAAAAAAAGAAAAAACATCTCTCTCATTATCGGCCTCGCTCGCTCGCTCGCACCTCCTGCGCAGTGACAAACCCTGAAAAAGGTCAGACACCATAAATAAGAGGGCCCCACTCACTTCTCTCCCTTCGTCTCCTTCCGTGTGATCCCTCTTCCTCCGAGTTTCACTGGACGGGCAAACACATGTGCTGCCTAGAAATATTCGACCCCTTTGCATGGATAATCATGTCGACCATTTTTACCTGGTTTTGAAATAAATAAATGAAAATGAAGAAAACCTCAAAAATGAAACCCTTCCGCATTGAGTGCTTATAGGTGTACTAGTTGACAGGGAAAATAAGAAACCTGTGATAGGGACATAGGGTAGTAAAAAACAAAATGTCTTCACAAGACGGACTATAGTGTGTATGAAGATTCATGTGCTTTGGTTTTCAATTTTTGATTTTTTTCTGAATGTTTATGCCCATTTGAATCTTGGTCAAATCCTAGGTTTGACCAAGATTTAAGCAAGTTTAAAACACATGAAAATGAAAAGGTAAGCCTGGATCCTTCTTAGTCATTCTAAAATGAAGCTTTTGGTTTTTTTTTAAATCTCAATGTTTGAAACCCAAAACCACTTCTCTTCATATGGTTGGCTTCATAAGAAAGAGTTTAGGGTTAGGGGTAGATACATGATTTGTCGGGTTTGAATATGTCTAGAACTTGTTTATCAATTTGAATGCTTACTATATATATGACTTAGGAATACTATGTGCTTTGGTTTTTCTTTTCTATTTTTTTGATTTTTTTCTAAATTTTTATGCTCATTTGAATCTTGTTGGTCAAATCCTAGGTTTGACCAAGATTTAAACAAACTTAAAACATGAAAATGAAAAGGTAAGCCTGTATCCTTCTTAGTCACTCTAAAATGAAGCTTTTGGGAGGTTTTTGAAATTTCCATGTTTGAAACCCAAAACCATTTCTCTTCATGCTTGACTTCATAAGATAAAGTTTAGGGTTAGGTGTAGATACATGATTTGGCTGGTTTGAATATGTCTAGACCTTGTTTATCAACTTCAATTCTTACTATATGACATAAGAAGACTATGTGCTTTGGTTTTTCATTTTTTGATTTTTTCTGAATGTTTATGCCCATTTTGAATATAAAGGCCGGTGAGAGAACACGTTAAAGGTTATTCTAACAAAGGTCATGCTTGGAATCTTACCTATGTATTATTGTACATCACAAATGTGAAATGAAAATATGTGCATCGATCTCTATAAACCATAAACCCTAACCCTAACTATATAGAAAAAGGTGAATGTTTATCGGGTTTGAGTTTTTATGCCCATTTGAGTCTTGGTCAAATCCTAGGTTTGACCAAGACTTAAGCAAGTTTAAAACACATGAAAATGAAAAGGGTAAGCCTGGATCCTTCTTAGGGTTAGGGCCAGCAGGGTAGATACATGATTTTTCTAGTTTGAATATGTCTAGACCATGTTTATCAACTTGAGTGCTCATGCATTATATGACATAAAAAGGCTATGTGCGTTTTTTTATTTTTTATACCCATTTGAATCTCGTTCAAATCCTAGTTTTGATCAGGATTTAAACAAGTTTAAGACATGAAAATGAAAAGGTAAGCATGGATCCTTCTTAGTCATTCTAAAAATGAAGCTTTTGGGGTGTTCTTGAAATCTCAATGTTTAAACCCAAAACCACTTCTCTTCACGGTTGACTTCATAAGACAGAGTTTAGGGTTAGGAGTAGATACATGATTTGTCGGGTTTGAATATGTCTAGACCTTGTTTATCATCTTGAATGCTTACTATATATATGACGTAAGAAGACTATGTTCTTTGGTTTTTTTTTGTTTTTTTTCTAAATTATTATGCTCATTTGAATCTTGTTGGTCAAATCCTATGTTTGACCAAGATTTAAACAAGCTAATTTAAAACATGAAAATGAAAAGGTAAGCATTGAACCTTCTTAGTCACTCTAAGATGAAGTTTTTGGGAGGTTATTGAAATTTCCATGTTTGAAACCCAAAACCACTTCTCTTCATGTTTGACTTCATAAGACAGATCGAGTTTAGGGTTAGGGACATGGTAGATACACGATTTTTCTTGTTTTAATATGTCTAGACCATGTTTATCAACTTGAATGCTCATTATATGACATAAAAAGGCTATGTGCTTTGTACATTTTCTAGTTTTTTGAATTTTTATGCCCATTGAATCTTGGTTAAATCCTAGGTTTGACCAAGATTTAAACAAGTTTAAAACATGAAAATGAAAAGGTAAGTCTGGATCCTTCTTAGTCATTCAAAAGTGAAGCTTTTGGGGGGTTCTTGAAATCTCAATGTTTGAAACCCAAAACCACTTCTCTTCATGGTTGACTTCATAAGACAGAGTGTTTAGGGTTAGGGGGTAGATCGATACATGATTTGTCGGGTTTGAATATGTCTAGACATGCTTGTTTATCAACTTGAATGCTTACTATATGACATAAGAAGACTATATATATGTGCGTTGTATTTTCATTTTTTTGTTTTTTTCTGAATTAATGTTTATGCCCATTTGAATCTTGTCAAATCCTAGGTTTGACCAAGATTTAAACAAGTTTAAAACATAAAATGAAAAGGTAAGCCTGGATCCTTCTTAGTCATTCTAGAATGAAGCTTTTGGGGGGTTCTTGAAATCTCAATGTTTGAAACCCAAAACCACTTCTCTTCATGGTTGACTTCATAAGACAGAGTTTAGGGTGTTAGGTGTAGATACATGATTTGTCGGGTTAATTTGAATATGTCTAGACACATGCATGCTTATTTATCAACTTGAATGCTTACTATATGACATAAGCAGACTATATGTGTGTTGGTCAAATCCTATGTTTGACCAAGATTTAAACAAGCATAAATCCTGAAAATGAAAAGGTAATTAAGCTTGGATCCTTCTTATTCACTCTAAAATTAAGCTTTTGGTGGGAAGTTTTTGAAATTTCCATGTTTGAAACCCAAAATAACCACTTCTCTTCATGCTTGACTTCATAAGACATATATAGTTAAGGGCCAGGGGTAGATACATGCTTTTTCTGTTTTGAATATGTCTAGACCTTGTTCATATCGATCAACTTGAATGCTTACTATATATATATGACATAAGAAGGCTATGTGCTTTGGTTTTCATTTTTTGATTTTTTCTGAATGTTTATGCCCATTTGAATCTTGGTCAAGTCCTAGGTTTGACCAAGATTTTAGCAAGTTTAAAACACATGAAAATGAAAAGGCAAGCATGGATCCTTCTTAGTCATTCTAAAATGAAGCTTTTGGGGGGGTCGATCTTGAAATCTCAATATAATGTTTGTAACCCAAAACCACTTCTCTTCATGCTTGACTTCATAAGACAAAGTTAAGGGTTAGGGGTAGATCGATACATGCTTTTTTCTGTTTTGAATATGTCTAGACCTTGTTGATCAACTTGAATTCTTACTATATATGACATAAGAAGGCTATGTGCTTTGGTTTTCATTTTCTGTTTTTTTTAATTTTATGCCCATTTGAATCTTTGTTGAATAATAGCTAGGTTTGATCGACCAAGATTTAAACAATTTTAAAACATGAAAATGAAAAGGCAAGCATGGATCTTTTTAGTCACTCTAAAATGAAGCT